>NC_052153.1:36945670-37250569 GCF_902713615.1 Scyliorhinus canicula
ATGATTGAATGGTTGCCAAAAGATATTTCTTAAAATGGATTTAGCTGTAAGACTGAGAGCTGCACTTAGGGGGATAGGGTGACTGATCCTCACAGAGAAAAACATGACAGAGAATTTCTGTGGAATTTAGGGGGGAAAAAATCAGTTGCAAGAATCAGGGGCCTGTCTCAGCTTCTAATCATAAAATAATAGAATAATATCTGAAAATAGGAACATTGGAGCAAGAGTAGGCCATTCAGCCCATAGAGCCTGCTTTGCGGCTCAATATGATCATGGCTGATTATGCATTCCAATGCTTTTATCCCTTATTACCATACCCTTTGTGTCATTCGTATTTAGAAATCAACCAATCTCTGCTTGAAACTATTACTGAGCTTCCACAGCCCTCTGGGTATCGAGAATTCCAAAGATTTGTCTGACCTCAGTCTTAAGTGGTTTCCCCTTTATATTGAATTTGTGTTCCCTGGTTCGAGACTCCCCAACCAGGGGAAACATCTCACCTTCATCTACCCTGTCCATTCCTTTTAGCATTTTGTAGGTTTAAATGAGATCACTTCTCAATCTTTCAAACTCTAGAGAAAAACGGCCCAGTTTGCCCAATCTCTCTTCATAGGACAATCCTGCTATCCCAGGGACAAGGCTAGTGAACCTTTGTTGCACCCTCTCACGGCGATAATCTCCTGCCTAAGGTAAGGGTGTCAAAACTACTCCAGGTGTGCTTTAACCAAGGTTCTACACAATTGAAGCAAGTCTTTGCTGCTCCTGTATTCAAATCCTCTTGCGATAAGGGCTATGAGCCTTCGTAAGGCGAAATTCCTCCTTATCTCCGTCTTAAATGGGTGACACCTTACTCTGAGATTATGTCCTCTGGTCTTAGACTCTGCCACAAAGGGAAACAACTTCTCAGCATCCGGCCTGTCAAGCCCCCTGGGAATCCTATATATCTCAATAAAGTCACTTGTCTTTCTTCTAAACTCCAATGAGTACAGGCCCAACCTACTCAACCTCTCCGAAGAACATCCCTCCAGACCCGGTTCCCCAATATTATTCCCCAGTCTCATTTTCTAGGAGCCTATTTTAACTTTGGCCTCTCTCTTCCGTTTTATATATTTAAAGAAGCTGTCACTGTCCATTTTTATATTACTTGCTAGTTTACCCTCATGGTTCAACTTCTCCCTCTCTGTATATTCTTAAGTAGGGAGTTAAATTATTGAAGAGACCTTTGGTAGCTTATAATTTATGGAATATTTATAACCTACCTAATGCTTATTACAGATGACTATCAGGAAAAAGGCAACATTCTTTGCTGATTCCTTTCTTAAAGGTGAGTTAGTTCAGTTCTTCAGACCTGAAAAAGTGTCTGAGAGATCTGACTAGTTTAACCTTGAGTGAGAGCAATTATCAGAAAAATGCTCCCCACCTGGAATAGGAATTATGGTTTAAAGCTCTCCACATGCTTTGATTTATTTTGGTGGCCAGTTGTCCCCCCCCCCCCCCCCCCCCCACCACCAGTTCCTGCTTACTACCATATCCATAATCATATGCCCAAAGAGAACTCTTGGATACACTTTTATGTAAACTACCAATCACTTTCACATACTCCCTTTTCCCTTCTTATTTCCTTTTTAACTTTCCTTCCATATTCAGCCTGGTTCTCATTTCATCTGTTGTTTACACTTCACCAAATGCCTGTGGCTATGTATTTATATTGTGTATTTATTGTATGTACTATCATGTATGGAACGATCTCTCTGGACTGTCTGCAGAACAATACTTTTCACTGTACCTTGGAGCACATGACAATAAATCAAATCAAAATCTTCTTCTTTTCCACCTCATCCAACTTTTGCCTCTCATTATCCAGCTTTCCCACTTATGAGAAATATATTTTGTATCACCTTCTGTATGGTAAAATTGTTTCCTAACCTCATTTCGAAAGGCCCTGGCTCCCAATTTTAGGCTATGCCCCAGTCTTAGATCTCCAACCAGCGGGCAGTGTTTCCATGTACCTATCCAATCAGCTCCCTTCAATATCTTAAAAGTTTTGATCAACCCTCCATTTAACCGTCTTCATTCCGAGGAATATAACCCTCACTTGCGCAAACATGTCGTCATAATTTCACCTTTGGAAGCATCGTTTAGGTAAATCTAATGGCATTCCCCACAAAACCAATATACCTTTCCCAAGGTGTGATAACTTGAACTGCACTGAAGTTGTTATATAGAGTTTCATACCGCTTTAACATAACTTCTAGTCTTAGACTCCACAAACATATCCTATCTGTTTTCCTTAGCAACTAAAAACTTTGAGCAAATCAACCTTTAACATTCCAAGGAATTCAAGCTGAATTGTTCATATTCTCATCTGGGGAGTCCAAATTTCATTCTGGTAAATCTATGTTGCACTCTTTCCTGGAATATATCCTGGAAGCTATTGAGAACAAAAATACAGTCTCTTAAAAAAAAGTGGTTTGAAAAAAACTGCTCACCTGAGTTAATGGAACCCTGTAGGACTGTATAAATAAACTATCTTAATCCTCCCTTTGAAAGTGCCTGAACCTGGCAATCAAGCAGCGTGTAAATGGCAATGATTCGTAAAATTGAAAGTAAACAATGCAGCTCAAGGCTTTTTGGCTTCGAGATAAACAGGCAAGAAAATGTTCAAGGGCAATGAAATTGACTGAAAAGAAAAACACTTCGGAACTTCTACCACATTAGAGGAAATACCTTCATCTCACAGATCCTTAAACTTGGCATTCTGACAGACAGTTTAAAGTGTTTAAGGCTGCAGGTAGGAAGACTGTCACTTTATTGTTAGGGAACTTTCATTTTGAGATACCGAAAGATGATTTAAAGGGTTTAAAGGCTGCAGCTGGGAAGAGCAGCCAAATGGTCCCCATCCCAGGAAATATCCCCTACCTGAGCCCCCCCAGCCCAACATATGTGCCTCCGACCCCCACCTCTCAGGAAGGACTTCCCTCGGCACCGTGGAGATATTTTTAAGGAAGGCATTCACTCTTTTGCCGCATATCAGAACCACCTGGTCCTCATTTTGCAGGATTTGAACCAATTCACGCCAGCGGGACACTCGGTTGGGTGCGCAGGTGCATCTCAAGAGACAGAATTGGGTGTCCGATCCATAAATGATATTCAAATCAGCTCTAATGATCTAGTTGCATGTCCCACTGGGTTTGGGCAGGAACAATGTTGGCAACTTTGGGAAGCTTACTGAGGCTGGTGGGGTGGCCTGGGAGACTCGCAATGGGTTTCGTGGCTGGCATGTAACTGTTTTTGACCCGGCGCCCGATTCACTGGGCCATCGGGATTCCCTCCACTGGCAGATGATTGTAGAGAATCCTGCCCAGTGAGTGATTGCGGGAGAAAGATAGTGGACGGAATCTTAACCAAATTATTTTCAATTGTCACGCTCAGACTGAAAAGTGGTGTGAAGCTCTCCAGCTACACAGATGTTTCCTCTCCAGATCTTGAGCCTCTCTGCCAGGTTAATAGGGTGGTGAACAAGGCACATGGGACACTTGTTGTTATCAGTCAAGGCACAGGTTACAAAAGCAATGAGGTCATAGTATCACAGAATCCCTATAGTGCAGAAGGAAGCCATTTGGCCCATTGAGTTCTGCACTGGCCCTTGGAAAGAGCATCCTACTTAAACCCACGCTGCCACACTATCCCCGTAATCCAATTGAACCTTTTGGACACTGAGAGGCAATTTAACATGGCCAAGTCAACCAACCTGCACAACTTTGGACTGTGGGAGGAAACTGGAGCACCCTGAGGAAACCCACACAGACATGGGGAGAACGTGCAAACTCCACATAGGCAGTGACCCAAAGCTGGAATTGCTTCACAGCACCAGTGCTAACCACTGTGTCACTGGGCCGCCAGGTCATGTTGGAGGTGTATCGAACTTTGGTGAGGTCACAGCTGGAGTACCATGAGCAATTTTAGTCATCGCATTGTAGGAAGAATATGATTGTACTGGAGCGGTGAAGAGGCAATGCACCAGGATGTTGCCCGAATGTAATATTGAAGTTATGAAGAGATGTTTGGAGTAGAGATGATTGAGGAACGACCTGATTGAGGTATACAAGATTATGAGGGGCAAGGACAGGGTCGATAGGGAGCAGCTCTTACCCTTACTTGAAGGGTCAATTATGAGGGGACACAAGTACAAGATCAGGGACAGGAGGTTTAGGGGGGTTTGAGGAAAGACCTTTTTACCCAGAGGGTGGTGACAGTCTGGAATGCACTGCCACGGAGGCTGGTAGAGGCGGGTTGCCTCACATCCTTTAAACAGTACCTGGTTGAGCACTGGGCAAGTCATAACACACAAGGCTATGGGCCAAGTGCTGGAAATGGGATTAGGTAGGCAGTTCAGGTGTTTTTCATGCGTCGGTGCAGACGCGATGGGCTGAAGGGCCTCTTCTGTGCATTATTAATCTGCGATTTAAAAAAAAGAGTGGGCAGGATTTAGGCCATCTTTCTGGCAGGGCGGGTCCTAATAGAATTGGCAAGGCCGACTCCATAGAGATTGGGGCGCCATCTTTTTTTTTCATAAATTTAGAGTATCTAGTTATTTTTTTTCCAATTAAGGGGCAATTTAGCGTAGCCAATTCACCTAACCTGCACGTATTTGGGTTGTGGGGGTGAAACCCATGCGGACACAGGGAGAATATGCAAATTCCACATGGACAGTGACCCAGGGCCGGGATTCGGACCCGGGTCCTCAGCGCTGCAGTCCCAGTGCTAACCACTGCACCACATACTGGGGGTGCCATCTTTAAGGGTTGCCCTGATCAGAACTAAAACTAACAGCCCCCACCATGGAGGTATTTGTGGTTCCACCCCCCACCCCACCAGACAATCCCGGGACCATTCCACAACAAAATCATCGCCGGAATTCCTTCCCCCATCAGTGCGGAACTATCGCCAGCATTCCCCTGCCTCAGTGCCTGCTCTCCTCTCTCACCACGCATAAATGAGTCTTCCTCATCACCCATGGGGCTCCTACTAGGGTCCGCCCAGGCATTGCCCCTGGCACTCTCCCCAGCACAGGTTGGCACTGCCAGGCACAGTATCAACCTGCCAGTGCCAACCTGCTCATGCTAACATGTGCCAGGAGGCCGTGCCGGGGCATCACCCTCTCCCTCTCAGGGCAATGCTTACCTTTGCGGCCTTGGAGGGATTCCCTTGACTGCTTTCCATTTTACAAAACTGGTTGTGAACCACACCGACCCGAAATATGAATATTTAATGAGGGGGGGATCATGTGGCCGGGGCCTGTTTTTCATATTGAACTTCTTAACATCCATTTAAATTAGATTCAGTCCCTTTGTGGCCATGAACGCCATGACATCACCAGCGAGGGGCAGTGAAAATCAGGAAATGCAATCTGCCTGGAGAGATTTGCATTTCCCGAGTCTCTCTGGAATTTCCATCTGCGTCGTCGTTCTCGCTAATAGCGATCAGTGGATGAAAATTGCCCCAGTGAGTGAGTGTGGGGAGAGAGAGTGTTGGAGATAGGCGGCCGGACTCTTCGTTCCTGAGACTAAGCGTTGACGCCGGGGCAGGATTCGAGGAATTCCACAACAGCAGAACTGGCACCGCACCCGGACCGATTCAGCAATTGTTGAAGGGCTAGCACCAACGCCATGTGGATCATGAACGATTCCAATGGAAAACGGTGTTGGATTCACTGGGGTTTGGATTGACACTCGAGAGGCTGTCACGCTGCAGCTTAGCACTCCACTCCCCATGCACACTCATCCCAGCCAATAAGATGGCACTGGTTGCGCTGGAAAGCGTGCAACCCATTGATGGGTTGGCTCGGTACTTAGTAGGGGTGGCCTGGGGAGGGAACCCATGCGACCCATGGCACTAAGTTCACAGTGAGCAGTCAGTGGCGTGCGCAACTGCATGGCTGCCTTGCAGGCTGTGGCAATAGTGTTCTGTGCCCGCCCACCCCTACCCCACAGACCACCTCCTGGATACCCCCCCACTACTCCCCCCGGACCTGGCAGACACTCGCCTGGCCAGCCGCACAAGTGTCAGCGCACTACGGCGATATTCAACACTTTCTGTACCCTGTCTCTCTCTCTCAGCAGCCACGGCACCTTTCTCCCGATTTTTGAAAGGACAAGTGGACCGCGCCGGCGAGAATTCCCCCCAGTGAATTCCGGAGAATTCCGGAGACCCTGGAGAATACCAGGTCAGGCCAGCTAATGATATACAAACGACGTTCACTGTTCGTATGGAGTGGAACGCATTGACGCCGATGTCGAAATACCGGAGCATTGTGATTTGCCGTGAACCCACCGCCGGCCACAATTGCGCCATCAAAACAGGTTCTCTGCCAACGCCTTTCCCAATTTCAGCATCGGCCGACAAAGAATCCTTAGTCTCCCAAACAGAGAATCCCAGACTCTGTCTGTCTGGCTCTCTCACAATCTCAGGATTTCCACTCATTCGCACACACCCAACATACAATCATAGCCACACACACAATGGATGAGGGTAAGTGTGTGAGCATCAAGAGATTGAAGTTGAGCCAGACACACAGGGCGGAATTCTCCGCTCCCGGGAAAAATCGGGAGGGCCGTCGTGAACTCGGCCGAGTTTCACGACGGCCTCGGAGGCCGCTCCTCGCCCCCTATTCTCCCCTCCCGGCGGGGCTAGGGGCAGCGCTCCATAACTCTCGGCCTCGGGGCCGTCGCGCCAAGAATGACGACGCCGGCGCGCCTAATGACGTCAGCTGCGCATGCGCAGGTTGGCCGGCTCCAACCCGCGCATGCGCAACTGACGTCATGCGCTGACGGCACGAACCTGCGCATGCGCGGTGGCCGTCTTTCCCCTCAGCCGCTCTGCAAAACGTGGCGGCTTGATATCTTGCGGGGTGGCGGAGGGGAAATAGTGCGTCCGATTTGGACGCCAGCCCGACGATCGGTGGGCACCGATCGTGGGCCTGTCCTCTCCCGAGCACAGTCGTGGTGCTCTTTCCTTTCTAGGCCACCTACAAGCCCCAAACGGGCTTCTCACTCCCGTTTCACGATGGCAGCGACCAGATGTGTTTGCTGCCATCGTGAAACGGCCGCAAACGGCAGGCCGTTCAGCCCATCCGGGTCAGAGAATCACCGTCTGGCGTGAAAAATGGGGCGAGCGGTGATTCTTCCGAGCGGGGGGGGGGGGGGAATCGCTGGGGGCGCCAGGGGGGCGTGAAATTTGTCTGGGGGCCCTCCCGCGATTCTCCCACCCGGCGTGGGGAGCGGAGAATCGCGCCCACTGATTCTATCCATCTCACCCTCTAATGGTGATCTGCATTAATTACTTTTTATCAATTAATCAACTTATTACATTGACATTGCTTTACTTTTGATCAGCAAGTTGTTTATTTTCCACAAACTTTATTTTGAAATGCATGTTTATGGTTGTGCCAGACCCATCTTTCTGAAATTTGCTCATCAGTCCCTTGAGTGAGAATGTGGCCCTCCCAGTGCAAAGGCTGGACAAGCCTGACTTAAAAACCTCCTGTAAATTTCTGCTTCCATCTGCTCTGATAAGAATTTTGCAATTGTGTCATCAGCAAACTTGGATATGTGGCTTTCTATCATATCAACTGAGTCAGTAATAAATATGGTGAATGGTTGAGGTCCCAACACCCCTGTGGGATACCATTAGTCACATCCTGCTAATTAGAGTACCATCCCATTAACCTTACTTTCTGTCTCTTGACATCAAGCTAATGTCTAACCAGGTCAATAATTTGCATTCAATTCCATGAGCTTTAGCTTCAGCTAACAGTCTCTGATGAAATACTTCATTGAATGATTTCTGGAAGCCAGTATAAAGAACATCTATAGATATTCACCCTTACGGTAGATTAAAACGTCAAGAGATGCCAGTCACATTTTCCAATACCTTGTTGTGTCCTTTGCTAAAATACATCATTAGCAGGCAAATCTCCGAAAGACAATGTGCAACCTTGCAAAACTGCTCGATGTTGAACGTATAGCCAGCTGACTTGATTTTTCCTCTAATGTGACATGTCAAAAGCCATTATTTATCTCCACAGCCATGAATAGTGTTGCTTTCACGAGTTCAAGCAGAACATCATCTGTGCACTGAAGTGATAGTGATTACATTTGAGGGCTTCTGAAGTGCCTTTGGATTTATGCACAAGTGCACTTTATCAGTCACTTTCATTACCAGCTTCAGTGAAGAGAACCAGTCAATTGAGATATTGATTGGAGCAAGAATTTTCCCCAAAACGACATTCATGGTCAGTGAACTGGTGAAGTGGATCACCTGCTGATTATTGAAATGAAAATCACTTATTGTCACAAGTAGGCTTCAAATGAAGTTACTGTGAAAAGTCCCTAGTCGCCACCATCCGGCGCCTGTTCGGGGAGGCTGGTACGTGAATTAAACCCGTGCTGCTGGCCTGCCTTGGTCTGCTTTAAAAGCCAGCTATTTAGCCCTGTGCTAAACGAGCCCCTGACTCAATAAAAATAAAAATCTGAGGGGGTTCTATAAAAATATACCAGATGAGTCAACCAACCCTCCAATTAACCTTTCAAAGCCACGTGGTCCTTAAGGATGCAGGTGCACAAGTCGCTAAAAGTGGGAAATCAGTTTAATAAAGCCATTCAACCAAGTGAAATGTATGCTAAATGTCAGAAATTGCATATATTAACTAACTGTGGCACATCAACTTGGCACTCTCTGAGAATCAGTGAAGTGCTTGGTGCTCTTAACAGTTATTGTTGTCACCAATGGCTTCATTTCAAGTTGAGTGAAGCTTTCGAATCTTGAAGTTTGCAGCAACTTGGATCATAAACAATCTCAGCTATTCCGCCTCAGGTAGCATGGGACAGTGGAAATCGGACTTGTATTTTTGCAGCTAATTTGTTGGCATATTATCGAAACTGCTGAGTTGACATCCAGCACGCAATGAGGTGAAACTTTAACAATGCCAACTCCACATAAGCATTACAAAAGAAAAATGTGGCAATGAGTTACGTAAGGAGAATTTGTTTAATTATTTATTCTTTCATGGGAAACGGGTATTGCTGGCAGGGCCAGCATTTATTGCCCATCTCCAATTGCCCTTCAACAGATTGGCTTGCAAGGCCATTTCAGAGGGCAGAGTTAACCACATTGCTGTGGGTCTGGAGTCACATCTAAGTTAGACCAGGTAAGGATGAAAGATTTCCTTCTCTAAAGGACATTAGTGGACCAAATGGGTTTCCCAAGAATCAATGGTAGTTTCATAGCCACCATTACCTTGGGAAAGCCCCAAGGCCTTTTACACATATGTGACAAATATGAGAATGACTAGAATGAGGGTAGGTCCGATCAAGGACAGGACCGGGAGATTGTGTGTTGAGTCTGCCGAGATAGGAGAGGTCTTGAACGAGTACTTTTCTTCAGTATTTACAAATGAGAGGGGCCATATTTTTGGAGAGGACAGTGTGAAACAGACTTGTAAGCTCGAGGAGATACTTGTTAGAAGCCAGATGTGTTGGGCATTTTGAAAAACTTGAGGATAGACAAGTCCCCCGGGCCTGACGGAATATATCCAAGGATTCTATGGGAAGCAAGAGATGAAATTGCAGAGCCGTTGGCAATGATCTTTTCATCCTCACTGTCAACAGGGGTGGTACCAGGGAATTGGAGAGTGGTGAATGTCGTGCCACTGTTCAAAAAAGGGAATAGGGATAACCCTGGGAATTACAGGCCAGTTAGTCTTACTTCGGTGGTAGGCAAAGTAATGGAAAGGGTACTGAGGGATAGGATTTCTGAGCATCTGGAAAGATACTGCTTGATTAGGGATAGTCAGCACGGATTTGTGAGGGGTAGGTCTTGCCTTACAAGTCTTATTGAATTCTTTGAGGAGGTGACCAAGCATCTTGATGAAGGTAAAGCAGTGGATGTAGTGTACATGGATTTTAGTAAGGCATTTGATAAGGTTCCCCATGGTAGTCTTATGCAGAAAGTAAGGAGGCATGGGATAGTGGGAAATTTAGCCAGTTGGATAACGAGCTGGCTAACCAATAGAAGTCAGAGAATGATGGTGGATGGCAAATATTCAGCCTGGTGCCCATTTAACAGTGGCGTACCGCAGGGGTACGTTCTGGGTCCTCTGCTGTTTGTGATTTTCATTAATGACTTGTATAAGGGAGTTGAAAGGTGGGTCAGTAAATTTGCAGATGATACAAAGATTAGTGGAGTTGTGGATAGTGAGGAGGGCTGTTGTTGGCTGCAAAGAGACATAGATAGGATGCAGAGCTGGGCTGAGAAGTGGCAGATGGAGTTTAACCCTAAAAAATGTGAGGTTGTCCATTTTCGAAGGACTAATATGAATGGGGAATACAGGGTTAACGGTAGGGTTCTTGGCAATGTGGAGGAGCAGAGAGACCTTGGGGTCTATGTTCATAGATCTTTGAAAGTTGCCACTCAAGTTGATAGAGCTGTGAAGAAGGCCTATGGAGTGCTAGCGTTCATTAGCAGAGGGATTGAATTTAAGAGCCGTGAGGTGATGATGCAGCTGTACAAAACCTTGGTAAGGCCACATTTGGAGTACTGTGTGCAGGTCTGGTCGCCTCATTTTAGGAAGGATGTGGAAGCTTTGTAAAAGGTGCAAAGGAGATTTACCAGAATGTTGCCTGGAATGGAGGGTAGGTCTTACGAGGAAAGGTTGAGGGTATTCGGCCTTTTCTCATTAGAACGGAGAAGGATAAGGGGATACTTGATAGAGGTTTATAAGATGATCAGGGGAATAGATAGAGTAGACAGTCAGAGACTTTTTCCCCAGGTGGAACAAACCATTACAAGGGGACATAAATTTAGGGTGAATGGTGGAAGATATAGAGGGGATGTCAGAGGTAGGTTCTTTACCCAGAGAGTAGTGGGGTCATGGAATTCACTGCCTGTGGAAGTAGTTGAGTCGGAAACATTAGGGACCTTCAAGCGGCTATTGGATAGGCACATGGATTACCGTAGAATGCTGGGGTGTAGATTGATTCTTTCTTAATCTAGGACAAATGTTTGGCACAACAGCTTGGGCCGAAGGGCCTGTTCTGTGCTGTATTTTCTATGTTCTAATAGTCGGCTATTGGATAGGTACATGGATTACGGTAGAATAATGGAGTGTAGATTAATTTGTTCTTAAGGACAGCATGGTAGCATTGTGGATAGCGCAATTGCTTCACAGCTCCAGGGTCCCAGGTTCGATTCCGGCTTGGGTTACTGTCTGTGCGGAGTCTGCACATCTTCCCCGTGTGTGCGTGGGTTTCCTCCGGGTGCTCCGGTTTCCTCCCACAGTCCAAAGATATGCATGTTAGGTGGATTGGCCATGATAATTTGCCCTTAGTGTCCAAAATGTCCCTTAGTGTTGGGTGGGGTTACTGGGTTATGGGGATAGGGTGGAGGTGTTGACTTTGGGTAGGGTGCTCTTTCCAAGAGCCGGTGCAGACTCGATGGGCCAAATAGCCTCCTTCTGCACTGTAAATTCTATGATAATGTATGATTACGGAGCCGAGCGGCACAGTGCCACAAATCGGGTTTGACGATCGGCCGGAGAATCTATTTTTACGCTGGAATCGGGGCGGCACTGTTTTTCCGACGCTTCGCCTCCTCAAAAACAGCGTACTCGAGGAGTATGACGCATGCCGACAGGATGGCCTAAGGGCGCCGCCTGAGGCCTTCTTCCAATGCTCTGTCCCCGATCGGCCGAATCCCCGACAGCATGGGACACGTGTCCTCACAACTTTCAGGGACCTCGCATTGTGGCTACGACCGTGTCCAGCGCTGCCACAGTCAAGGGGGAGCCGTTCCACTGGCAGGGGGGGCTTCGGTGGGGGCTGGTGAGGGGGGTTACAGGGGAGCCATTTTTAGCAGGCCGGGTCCGCGTGCAGCTGGCGCCATGTTGCACGGTGTGGCAGAGAAAGGCCGCTGCCGAGCCCATGTGCAGCCATGGACCTGGCCATTCTGCCGCCGTATCCGCAGGTGAAGCCAGTGCTTTACAAAGCTGCTAGCCCCCAACTGGATGGAGGATCGGTGTGGGGGCAGCATTGACTTATTGGCCGTAAGACCAGGCGGATCCTGCGGACAAAGCCGCAGAATCGGAGAATCCAGTTCGAGGGGCGCGATTCTCCCAAAGAATTTCTAAGTTAATTTGCGATGGGTTGGGTTTTTCGGGGAGTTTCCCCAGCTCTGCTAGCGAGTTCCCCACTGCTATTCAATGACACTTTGTCACTTTTTTGGGCCCTGGGGAGTTTCTCACCTGTTTGGCCCACACTTTGGGCGCGATTCTCCGCAAAGGCGGAGAGTCGTGAAGGCTGCCACGAAACCGGCCGTGTTTCACGGCAGCTTCCGTGCCCCCTCCCGGGACCCGATTCTGCTCCCCGGTCGGGGCTAGCATCACGGCCCCGTGAACTCCGGCATCGCGGGCTTAACGAATTTCGCCAAGGTTAGCGACGGCTGATGCATATGATGACGTCAGCCGCGCATGCGCGGATTGGACAACTCCAACCCGTGCATGCGCGGATGACGGCATATGCGTCAGACCCGCGCATGCGCGCTCCGTAATGCCCCTCAGCCGCCCCGCGGACTTATCCTGCAGGGCGGCGGAGGGAGAAAGAGTGCGCAGGAATCGGACCCGCTGCCCACGATCGGTGCCTACCGATCGCGGGTCCATGCCACCCTTGGCACGGCCGTGGTGCGGCCGTGCCAATCGATGGCATGGTTGTGCAAAACGCCACTTTGCGGCCGTTTTCACGAACTGGTATAGCAGGTGTATTAAAAATCGTGAAAACGGCCGTAAAGGCCTTGGAAATCGGCCCATCGGCCAGGGGAGAATCGCTGCTCGCCATAAAAAAACGGCGAGCAGCAATTCGTGTCGGGGTGCGGGCATGGGGGGTGGGGGGTGGGGGGGGGGGAGAATAGCGGGAGGGCGTCGGACCAGCGTCGCCGTAAAAATTTGCGCCGGCCGCTATTCTCCGCCCCGTCGTGAGTGCGGAGAATCGCGCCCTTTGAATTTGTTTTAGCACTGGGGAACTGAACTCAGAGATCGGGCCGCCATTTTGAAAGAATGCCCCGATCTCTAAGTAAGCCCACCCATGGGCAATGCGAGCTCCCAAACACATGGCACCACCCCAAGCGAGGACATCCAACTACGGGGTCCCTGGGGTCCCCCCTCTTCAGGCCTCCCAAGCACTCTTACAACACCCCCTCCTTTCTTCGACCCCCACCCATCACCATCCAACCTTCCAGAGGCCTCTACATACCTGCTCTGCACCCCCCTATCCTTCAAACCATCTCCACCCGCATTTCAGGGGCATGGCCCCCCTCACTCCCTGGTCCTTGGCAGTGCCACCCTGGCATTCATGCACCCCTGAACTGCCACCCAGGCAACCAGGCAGTGCTCCTACTGACTTGGCAGTGCCATCCGGGCACTGAGACAGTGCCAGGGTACCATGCCAAGGTTTCAGCTGGGCCATGCCAAGGTGCCCATATTCCAGGAGGGAGTGCCAGGGGGCCACCGTGCACTTACAGAACATAGAACATAGAATATAGAACAGTACAGCACAAAACAAGCCCTTCTGCCCTCAATGTTGTGCCGAGCTTTGTCCAAAACCATGATCAAGCTATCCCACTCCCTGTCATTCAGGTGTGCTCCATGTGCCTATCCAATAACCGCTTGAAAGTTCCTAAAGTGTCCGACTCCACTATCACAGCAGGCAGTCCATTCCACACCCTAACCATTCTGAGTAAAGAGCCTTCCTCGGACATTCCTCCTATATCTCCCACCCTGAACCTTCTAGTTATGCCCCCTTGTAACAGCTACATCCACCCAAAGAAATAGGGCGCGATTCTCCGCACTCACGCCGGTTCGGAGAATAGCGGGCCGCGCATATTTTCACGGCGAGGCCGGTCCGACGCCCTCCCGCTATTCTCCGAACCCCGCACAAACTACACGTCGGCATTCCCGGCAAAGGCCTCGAAAGACCCCCCGACACGACCAGAATCCCAACTTATTGGCCCCCTGCTATTCTACGGCCCGGATGGGCCGAAGTCCCGACGTCCTCACGCCATGTTTTCACGCCGGCCAACACACCTGCTTTTCAAGTTCGTCAACCAGTCGTGCTGGCTGACGAGAGCTTCGAGTAGGTGAGCGCACCGCTCAGCGCACCGCTCAGCGCACTGCTGGAGTCTGGCCACAACGGGGAAGGCATCCCCGAGAACGGGAGGGGGTCCAGAGCGGGGGGGAGTGTGGGAGACGGAGGGGGGAGTGGGGGAGACTGAGGGGGGGGGGGGGAGTGTGGGAGACTGAGGGGGGGAGTGGGGGAGACTGAGGGGGGGAGTGGGGGAGACTGAGGGGGGAGTGGGGGAGACTGAGGGGGGAGTGGGGGAGACTGAGGGGGGAGTGTGGGAGACGGAGGGGGGAGTGGGGGAGACGGAGGGGGGAGTGTGGGAGACTGAGGGGGGAGTGTGGGAGACTGAGGGGGGGAGTGGGGGAGACTGAGGGGGGAGTGGGGGAGACTGAGGGGGGAGTGGGGGAGACTGAGGGGGGAGTGGGGGAGACTGAGGGGGGAGTGGGGGAGACGGAAGGGGGGAGTGGGGGAGACGGAGGGGGGAGTGGGGGAGACTGAGGGGGGAGTGGGGAGACGGAGGGGGAGTGGGGGGGGTAGGGAGAGAGTGAGTGAGTGACTCGTCCAACCCCGGTTACAAAATGTATGCCACCATGCCATGGCGTGCTGGTCACGAGGACACGGCCGCTGGTTGCCCTGTGGCTTACGGCCACAGGCCACTGACGCACCAGTGAAGTGGACGTAGTTAACTGCCCGTTGGATGCAGAAAGTGACCAGGGGTTAGGCTGCCCGTGTGTCAGCAGCGCGACCAGGCCACCGGGACACACAGGTATCCCGTGGAAGGCGGCTGCCGAGGTGTCGACTAATGTCCGTCTAACAGGTCCCGTTTCTCTGCCCCCCACCCCCCTTCTGTAGGTTAGCGCAATGTCTGCGAACGGAACGGCTATGTCGTGTTGGCTGTGGCGCATTGCTGCCTGTGAGAGGGTAACCATGTCCTGGGCCGAGGATGACGCATGCACATTAAGCCCAACGCCTTGCATAACCTGACCCATTGCCTCCACCGCGGATGCCACCCGTGCGGTGTCGGCCGGGGTTGCTGCCATGAGCGGCACCACTCCCTGCTCGTGGACGCGGTTCGACTCCTCTAACAGCGTCTGCAGAGTCTGGAAGACAGCCCTCATCCCGTCATTGTGTCCCTGGGTTTCTTGATGCATCGGCTGTGCGGGTGGGTTGAGAAACTCCAGAAACTCGTAAAACGTCTGGAAGCCAGCTGCATGCTGGGCCTGGCCTGCCCTCCGCCAGTCCGGACCCTCGGCTGCTCCGACCTCCACCTGCTGTACCTGCTCAGCTGTGATGTGCGACCCAGACTGTGACCCAGGAGCCTCATCACTAAATAGGCCAACCGGGGTGAGTGTCTCTGGGATGGTGGATGGTGTGGGAGATAGCTGTGCCGCAAGCTCGAGGTCGTCTTGGGTGGACGCCTCCTCTATGTCATCGGCCCGCTGAGAGGCCGCAGGGCGTTCGCGGGCCATTTCTCTCTCTTGCTCTCTCGCCGCCCTCTGGGCGTCCTGCTCCACAGATTCTGTTGGGGAGGATGGGACTCCCCGCTGATCGGGCACCCTCTGTCGTGCGGCCCTGGGTGAGGTGGGGGCAGATGCCTGTCTCCGCCTGGAGGCAGACGGCCCTGGTCGTTCGGCATCACGTCCTAGGGAAGAGAATGAAACGGGTTATTTAGAGACGCTCGGCCGGGCGCTGGACGGTCCCAGTGGGCAGGGTGTGAAGGGACAGTGGATGGGGGAGGTGTCCCAGTGGGCAGGGTGTGAAGGGACAGAGGATGGGGAAGGTGTTCCAGTGGGCAGGGTGTGTGAAGGGACAGAGGATGCGGGAGGTGTCCCAGTGGGCAGGGTGTGTGAAGGGACAGAGGATGGGGGAGGTGTTCCAGTGGGCAGGGTGTGAAGGGACAGAGGATGGAGGAGGTGTCCCAGTGGGCAGGGTGTGAAGGGACAGAGGATGGGGGAGGTGTTCCAGTGGGCAGGGTGTGTGAAGGGACAGAGGATGGGGAGGTGTCCAAGTGGGCAGGGTGTGTGAATGGACAGAGGATGGGGAGGTGTCCAAGTGGGCAGGGTGTGTTAAGGGACAGAGATTGAGGGAGGTGTCCAAGTGGGCAGGGTGTGTGAAGGGACAGAGGATGGGGGAGGTGTCCAAGTGGGCAGGGTGTGTGAAGGGACAGAGGATGGGGGAGGGGGGGGTGTTTGTCATGCAGGGTTGTCTCACTTGTTGCAGCTCCGCCAACCTCGCATTGCGCGATCTCCCGGGTGGCAGATCCCCCAACAAGGTCCAGTGCCCTCTGCTCAAACATGGTGAGGGGGTGCAGGATGGGCGAACCCCCTCCAGTCTTGTTCCGCTCACGGGTGTTGTGAGCGGTCTTGTCCTGTTGGGGGAGGGGGCATAGGTAGATCATTACAATACGGCAGGTATCAGCAGTCCGTTCAGATACTGGCACAGTTTGGGGGTCAAGTTGTAATAAGACCATTGCATCTCTCCGCGGGGGCCAGAGCGCTGGGTCTGTGACTACTTTGTGAACCACCCTCAACTCACTCTGCCCCAATCCCCCTCCGCCCTCCACCCCCCGTGCCGGGGGGGGAGGGGGGGGGGAGGTGGGTGATTAAGTAAAGGGGGGAGGGATGGTTGTGACCCGGGGGCACCCTCTTGGCACTTACCCTGGCAGCCCTGGTGAAGTCGTGCATCTTTTTCCGACATTGGTCTGCAGAGCGAGGGGTCTGCCCCACAGCACTGACGGCAGCAGCCACCTCACGCCAGGCCTGGCGCACCGCGCTGGCAGGGTGGCAATGCCCTCTACGTGGGCAGATGATGCCCCTCCTCTGCTCGATTGATTCAAGCAGCGTCTCCACATCAGCCTCCACGAATCGCGGGGCTGCTCTCCTGAGCTCCGACATCCTGGCCTACAGTTTCTGTGCTGGCCCGCGCCTTTTTACGGCGTCGAGCGGCGTCACGTGGGCGTGTTCGTGTCGTTGCCGCGTTCCGGCGTCATCGCGCACTTGATTGACGCCACCCCGTTCCTAGCCCATTTCCCGGAAGTGAATACGTCGGGAACTGGGCCGTGTCGGGCCGGAGAATCGCGCCCATAGTCGCTGAACGTCCACTCTATCTATCCCCCTCATCATCTTATAAACCTCTATTAAGTCGCCTCTCATCCTCCTCCGCTCCAAAGACAAAAGCCCTAGCTCACTCAATCTTTCCTCATAAGACTTCTCCTCCAAACCAGGCAGCATCCTGGTAAATCTCCTTTGCACCCTTTCCAATGCTTCCACATCCTCCCTGTAGTGAGGTGACCAGAACTGCGCACAATATTCCAAATGTGGTCTCACCAGGGTCATGTACAGTTGCAGCATAACCCCACGGCTCTTAAACTCAAGCCCCCTGTTAATAAACGCTAACACACTGTAGGCCTTCTTCACGGCTCTATCCACTTGAGTGGCAACCTTCAGAGATCTGTGGACATGAACCCCAAGATCTCTCTGTTCCTCCACATTCCTCAGAACCCTGCCGTTGACTCTGTAATCCGCATTCAAATTTTTTCTACCAAAATGAATCACCTCGCACTTATTGGGGTTAAACTCCATCTGCCATTTTTAGGCCCAGCTGTGCATCCTATCAATGTCTCTTTGCAGCCTACAACAGCCCTCCAACTCATCCACTACTCCACCAATCTTGGTGTCATCAGCAAATTTACTGACCCACCCTTCAGCCCCTTCCTCCGAGTCATTGATAAAAATCACAAATAGTAGAGGACCCAGCACTGATCCCTGTGGTACACCGCTGGTAACTGGTCTCCAGAGCACCAGGGTCGGGTGCTCTTTCCAGGAGCCGGTGCAGACTCATGGGCCGAATGGCCTCCTTCTACACTGTAAATTCTATGATAATCTATGATTAATCGAGGATAAAGGTTCGGCACAACATTGTGGGCCGAAGGGCCTGTTCTGTGCTGTATTTTTCTATGTTCTATGTCCTCCAGGCGACAGCCCATCCCGGGCTGCAATGGTCTCCTGACTCCGAGGATAAAACCTCGGAGGAGAACTCCCGAGGATGCAACACAGCCGCCTCACAGCTGTCATCCCCACCCTCCACCAGCACACATACACACACCTCGGTGGGGCATGTTATGGACAGGTTTCTGGGGCACAATGTGGTGAGCACCACACTGCTCATGATGCACATCTGGTGGAGGCAGGAACCCCCAGGCTGGATAGCAGTCAGAAGGCTGCTGGATCCCAGGACGTAAGTGCACCATCAGGAGTCGGGTTTGTACAATACATGATACATCTTTTCACACCACCATTATGATGCCTCTGTTACTTCCTACTGTAATGCGGGCTGACCCTTGGATCCTTAGCTCATCTCTACAGACACCCCCTACCACCCCCCCATGGCACTCACCTACACCTCCGGCTGTGAGCATGTTGCCGGAGCTGTGCACCATCCCCTGGGCCTTTGTATGTTGCGTGTATTGTGTTGCCTCCTGCAGTGTTCATGCACACTGTCCAGGCATTAGTGTGTGATTGGGATGCTAGGCAATGACTCCCACATGCTAAATGGACTGCCCACCCCGAGAATCCACTTGACATGTGAAGTGCTCACTTAATTACGATTACCAATTTCCTAACAGCAATTTCGCCAAATTCACATTTTTAAAAAGGAGTACTAATCAGCGCACTTGCTGGGTACGTTGCTGCATGAGGGGAGGCTATTGGACATGCGGTGGCCGTGGGTGGCTCATGTGAATAGTATGGAAAGAGGGCTTAAGTGATGATAATTGCTTTTTTGCCACATTACGGCGAGATTCCGATTTCAGCTATGGGAGCGGGCAGGTTGCATCGCAAACTGTTTGCCGCTTGCCGCGGACCTCATTTTTAGCCTCTCCCGCTATTCAACGGCCTCGTTACACTTGAACATATGAACATAGAACATACAGTGCAGAAGGAGGCCATTCGGCTCATCGAGTCGGCACCGATCACTTAGAACATAGAACATAGAACAGAACAGGCCCTTCGGCCCTCGATGTTGTGCCGAACAATGATCACCCTACTCAAACCCACGTATCCACCCTATGCCCGTAACCCAAACCCCCCCCCCCCAAACCTTACTTTTTAGGACACTACGAGCAATTTAGCATGGCCAATCCACCTAACCCGCACATCTTTGGCCTGTGGGAGGAAACCGGAGCACCCGGAGGAAACCCACGCACACACGGGGAGGACGTGCAGACTCGGCACAGACAGTGACCCAGCCGGGAATTGAACCCTGGACCCTGGAGCTGTGAAGCATTTATGCTAACCACCATGCTACCATGCTGCCCTAACTTCCATCCTATCCCCATAACCCAATAACCCCTCCTCACCTGTTTGGACACTAAGGGCAATTTATCGTGGCCAATCCATCTAACCTGCACTTTGGACTGTGGGAGGAAACCGGAGCACCCGGAGGAAATCCACGCAGACACGGGGAGAACGTGCAGACTCCGCACAGACAGTGACCCAGCGGGGAATCGAACCTGGGACCCTGGCGCAGTGAAACCACAGTGCTGTCCACTTGTGCTACTGTGCAGCACACGGTGGCACGGTTGAGCGAGAGCAGAACGAGGCCGGAGAATCGAGGCCCATGTGTTGAAGCCGGGGCAGGATTCAGAGAGTTCTATGACAGCTAAATAGGCGCTGCACCTGGACTGTTACAGCAACCGTTCTGGAGCTAGGCACCGGCGCCATGTGGTACATCATTGATCCAACAAGAAGTGGTGCAGGATTCGCCGGATTTGAGATTGGCACTCAGGAGGCTGACAAACTGCAGCCACATTTAGACATTTCACTCTCCACACACACCATCCCAGCCAACAAGATAGCAGTGAGGAGGGAAACACCCCAGTTTACAAACGTCAAGCTTGAGTCCCTGCTAGACGCCATGGAGGACAGGCAGGTGACCCTTCAACCCTGCCTGGGAAAGAGGCTGCCAGCCGTGTTAGTTCGCCATACAGCAGAGGCTGTAAGCACCATGAGCAGCACTGTCCAGACCGACCAGCAGTGCCGGGAAAAAACTGTATAACCTTCTCAGTGTGGCCAGGTAAGGAGGTAGCACTGTCCAGTACGTCCAGGCCCAGTGAACGGTGGCGGCTGGCAGCATCCTTCCTACTCTGGGGTACAGGGCCTTCCACCTCTTCTGCATGGCATCCAGCAGGGTCTCCAGTTCCACTTTGATGAATCTCGTGCGCCATGCTGCCATCTTGTTGGTTGGGATGAGTGTGTGTCGTGAGTGCAGTATGTATAGGCGGCTGCAACTTGTCGGCCAATTCTGGAACGGGTGAATCCAGTCACATTTCTCATTGAATCAATTATGTTCCACGTGGCACCAATGCTAACACATTAACGGTCATTGAATCAATCCATGTGTGGCGCCAGATTTGGTCTCATAGATATCCATGAATCCTGCCCCTACATCAACACTTAGGGCTGGATTCTTCAATTGTCGATGCCGAAAACGCATTTGACGATTGGCCGGAGAATCCGTTTGATGCCGAAATCAGGGAGGGTGCTGTTTTTCAGATGCTCCACCCCCTCAAAAGCAGCATCATCGCTGAGTGTGCCGCACGCCATTGGGATGGCTTCAGGACGTTACCTGAAGGCCCTCTCCCGATGCTCCGCTCCCGATGGGCCAACTTCCCGATGGCGTGGGGCACGTGTGCTCTCAGTTTTCGAGGACCTCGCGTGGCGGCTGTGGACTGTGTCCAGTGCTGCCACAGTCGAGGGGGAGATGGTGTGTGGGGGGTTGCAGGGGGGCACTATCTGGGAGGCAAGGTCCATGCACGGCCAGTGCCCTGTTGTACGGCGTAACCGCTGGAGGTCATCACAGGATAGGGTGACTAAACACCGTGAAAATTTTCAGCAGATCAGAGAGAGCCAGGATGAATTTAAAAGGTAGGTCATGCTTGATTAATCATGTTCAATGTTTTGAACAATTGGGTTAAGTTGTGGAAAGGGGGAATGTTTACGAATGCAATTTATATGGACTTCCAGAAGGCACAAAATTACCAAAAAGAGATTGTTAGCTCATGGAATGAAGGCGAATTATTCACCAGTTTGAGAAATTGGCAGAGGGGTAGGACAGAGTTAGGAATAATGGGAAAGTGACTCTAATTGGCCAGATGGGATCAGCAGAGTTCTCAAGGATCTGTCTTGTGGCCTCAGCAAGTCACCATATTCACCATAGTTGATATAGTTGAGGAGCTAGGTAGCCCCATATCCAAATATTGTCGATGAAACAAAGATGGAGGTAATATAAACAATGTTGGTGGAAGGGCAAAGAGATATTGATAGATTAAGTAAATGAGCAAAACTGTGGCAAATAGATTTCAACAGGCAAATGTGAAATCATCCATTTTGGATTGAAAAGAATGGAGCATAAATGGTAAAAAGCTAGAAATAATAATGGTCCAAAAAGGCATGGTGGGTGGGGTGGAGAGCAAATACATTGATCATTAAAATATCACAAACATGTGCAGAATGTAAGCAAAAAGCAAGTGGAATGATGGCTTTAATAGGCAAAAGGTCTAGGGCGTGATTTTAAGGCCCCGCCGCTTTGAGCGAGAGTGCGGCGCGGCCGTTAGGTTGGGGGAGAGGCCAAAATAGAGAAGCACGCCATGTGTCGATCAGTTTGTCATCCAACCAGCCCGCTCCCGTTGGCGAAATCAGGATCCCGCCCTGCAATGGCGACAAACCATAATCACCACTTAAAGTCAATCTCCATACAATTAACGGGAATAACCCCCTATCTAACGGCCACCCGTAATCTAAGCAACTCCCCAGCAAGTGGCCACGTGGGCACCGATTAGAACATAGAACACTACAGCGCAGTACGGGCCCTTCGGCCCTCGATGTTGCGCCGACCTGTGAAACCATCTGAAGCCTATCTGACCTACACTATTCCATTTTCATCCATATGTCTATCCAGTGACCACTTAAATGCCCTTAAAGTTGACGAATCTACTACTGTTGCAGGCAGGGCGTTCCACACCCCTACTACTCTCTGAGTAAAGAAACTGCCTCTGACATCTGTCCTATATCTACCACCCCTCAATTTAAAGCTATGTCCCCTCGTGTTGGTCATCACCATCCGAGGAAAAAGACTCTCACTGTCCACTCTATCTAACCCTCTGACTATCTTATATGTCTCTATTAAGTCACCTCTCAGCCTTCTCCTCTCTAACGAAAACAACCTCAAGTCCCTGAGCCTTTCCTCGTAAGACCTTCCCTCCATACCAGGCAACATCCTAGTAAATCTCCTCTGAACCCTTTCCAAAGCTTCCACATCCTTCCTATAATGTGGTGACCAGAACTGCACGCAGTACTCCAGGTGCGGCCGCACCAGAGTTATGTACAGCTGCAGCATGACCTTGTGGCTCCGAAACTCAATCCCCCCACTGATAAAGGCTAGCACACCATATGCCTTCTTAACAGCCCTATTAACCTGGGTGGAAACTTTCAGGGATTTATTTACCTGGATGCCGAGATCTCTCTGTTCATCTACACTACCAAGAATCTTGCCATTAGCCCAGTACTCTGCATTCCTGTTACTCCTTCCAAAGTGAACCACCTCACACTTTTCCGCATTAAACTCCATCTGCCACCTCTCAGCCCAGCTCTGCAGCTTATCTATGTCCCTATTTAACCTATAACATCCTTCAGCACTATCCACAACTCCACCGACTTTCATGTCATCTGCAAATTTACTAACCCATCCTTCTACACCCTCTTTCAGGTAATTTATAAAAATGACAAACAGCAGTGGCCCCAAAACAGATCCTTGCGGTACACCACTAGTAACTGAACTCCAGGATAAATATTTGCCATCAACCACCACCCTCTGTCTTTTTTCAGCTAGCCAATTACTGATCCAAACCGCTAAATCACCTTCAATCCCATACTTTTCTGCAATAACCTACCGTGGGGAAACTTATCAAAGTGATTGAGGGCAGCACGGTAGCATTGTGGATAGCACAATGGCTTCACAGCTCCAGGGTCCCAGGTTCGATTCCGGCTTGGGTCACTGTCTGTGCGGAGTCTGCACATCCTCCCTGTGTGTGTGGGTTTCCTTCGGGTGCTCCGGTTTCCTCCCACAGTCCAAAGATGTGCAGGTTAGGTGGATTGGCCATGATAAATTGCCCCTAGTGTTGGGTGGGGTTACTGGGTTATGCGGATAGGGTGGAGGTGTTCACCTTGGGTAGGGTGCTCTTTCCAGGAGCCGGTGCAGACTCGATGGGCCGAATGGCCTCCTTCTGCACTGTAAATTCTATGTAAAACGCCTTACTGAAATCCATATACACCTCATCAACCGCTTTACCCTCATCCACCTGTTTGGTCACCTTCTCAAAAAACTCAATAAGGTTTGTGAGGCATGACCTACTCTTCACAAAACCGTGTTGAGTATCGCTAATCAACTTGTTCTTTTCAAGATGATTATACACTCTATCTCTTATATTCTTTTCCAACATTTTACACACAACCGAAGTAAGGCTCACAGGTCTATAATTACCAGGGTTGCCTCTACTCCCCTTCTTGAACAAGGGGACAACATTTGCTATCCTCCAGTCTTCCGGCACTATTCCTGTCGACAAAGGCGACATAAAGATCAAGGACAAAGGCTCTGCAATCTCCTCCCTGGCTTCCCAGAGAATCCTAGGATAAATCCCATCTGGCCCAGGGGACTTATCTATTTTTACACTTTCCTAAATTGCTAACACCTCCTCCTTGTGAACCTCAATCCCATCTAGCCTGTTCGACTGAACCTGAGTGTTCTCCTCGACAACATTGTCTTTCTCCAGTGTAAACACTGACGAAATATATCCATTTAACGCTTCCCCTATCTGCTCTGATTCCACACACAACTTTCCACTACTATCTTTGATTGGCCCTAATCTTACTCTAGTCATTCTTTTGTTCCTGATATACCTATAGAAAGCCTTAGGGTTTTCCTTGATCCTATCCGCCAACGACTTTTCGTGTCCTCTCCTCGCTCTTCTTAACTCTCCCTTTAGGTCCTTCCTGGCTAACTTGTAACTCTCAAGTGCCCTAACTGAGCCTTCATGTCTCATCCTAACATAAGCCTTCTTCTTCCTCTTGACAAGTGCTTCAACTTCCTTAGTAAACCACGGTTCCCTTGCTTGACAACTTCCTCCCTGCCTGACAGGTACATACTTATCAAGAACACGCAGTAACTGTTCCTTGAAAAAGCTCCACAATTTGATTGTACCCATCCCCTGAAGTTTCCTTCCCCATCCTATACATCCTGAATCTTGCCGAATAGCATCATGATTGCCTTTCCCCCAGCTATAATTCTTGCCTTGCGGTATATACCTATCCCTGCCCATCGCTAAAGTAAACATAACCGAATTGTGATCACTGTCACCAAAGTGCTCACCTACATCTAAATCTAACACCAGGCCTGGTTCATTACCCAGTACCAAATCCAACGTGGCATCGCCCCTTGTTGGCCTGTCTGCATACCAATTGGCTACATGCCAATCAGAAGCTCTGCTCTGCTGCCCTCTGCTGGATGCTTGCCTTCACTCGAACTCTTCGGGTCACTTGCGCAGGTACACCTTCAATTTACGCTGATCGCACTGCACGTATGCAAATCTCCCCAGAACAGCCAATCAGAAGCTCTGCTCTGCTGCCCTCTGCTGGATGCTAGCCTTCACTCCAACTCCTCGGGTCACTTGCGCCGGTACACCTTCAACTTATGCTGACGGCACTGCACGTATTCAAATCTCCCCAGAACAGCCAATCAGAAGCTCTGCTTTGCTGCCTTCTGCTGGATGCTTGCTTCACTCGAGCTCCTCGGTCACTTGCGCGGGTGCACCTTCAACTTACGCTGACCGCACTGCATGTATGCAAATCTCCCCGGAACAGCCAATCAGAAGCTCTGCTCTGCTGCACACTTGCATTCACTCGAACTCCTTGGGTCAATTGCACAGGTACACCTTCAACTTACGCTGACCACACTGCACGTATGCAAATCTCCCCGGAACAGCCAATCAGAAGCTCTGCTCTGCTGCCCTCTGCTGGATGCTTGCCTTCACTCGAACTCATCGGGTCACTTGCGCAGGTACACCTTCAACTTACGCTGACCGCTCTGCACGTATGCAAGTCTCCCCGGAACAGACAATCAGAAGCTCTGCTCTGCTGCCCTCTGCTGGATGCTTGCCTTCACTCCAACTCCTCGGGTCACTTGCGCAGGTACACCTTCAACTAACGCTGACCGCACTGCACGTATGCAAATCTCCCCAGAACAGCCAATCAGAAGCTCTGCTCTGCTGTCCTCTGCTGGATCATGGTGGAGCATGGTGGCTGGACGGCCACGTAGCACAGGCCTGGGGGAGTCGCTGGTCGGGGGCCCATGATTGGGTCGTGGGGTCGCGGGAAACGGGTTTAGGCTACGGAAGGAGACCTCCATCATGGTCGCAGCTTCCACAGTCGCTTCTAAGTCTTGGGCCCCCTTTTCCAGCAGTCGTTGGCGCACATAATTAGACCTGAGGCCCTCTACAAAAACATCGCGTACAGCAAGTACTCTGTGTTCAGCCGTGGTAACCACTTGATAATTACAGTCATTGGACAAATTATTGAGTTTCCTTAAAATTCGGCGAGTGATTCTGTAGGCCGCTGGCGGCGAGTCGTGAACACATGGCGTGCGTAAACTTCATTAATGGGCCTTACATATATCTTATCGAGTACTGCTAGCGCTGCAGTATATGAACCGGCTGAGTTTAGTTGCGTAGAGATTCTGTGGCTCACCCTCACGTGCAGTAGACTTAACTTCTGTTCCTCTGTCGTTTCGGCTGTGCTCGTTTCTGCCAGGTAGGCCTTGAAGCACCGCAGCCAGTGGGAGAAGATTTCTTTAGCCTCTGCATCCTACGGGTCGAGTTCCAGGTGTCCAGGCTTGAGGGCTGATTCCATGATCAATCTTTACTGTTCTTAAGTCAATTAAATTGATGGAACCATCAATTTACCAGACACGTGGTTTCCGATATGAATCTAGGCTTTAATCGACTTACTACAGAGCCAGCCTGTTACCCGTTGATGAACTCTCAGTGAACTGCAGGCTGACTCTGGACAAGGGTATTTATACAGCAGCTCTAGGGGGAGGAGTCATGTGCGGAGCCAAGGGTGGAGCCCTGTACAAGCTCCTAGGGATTCCCAGAGCTACTCCCCCTAGTGGTCGGATAACGCAATTGCGCTTACAAAGATATAGTGTGAATTATCATGTTACATTCACCACACAAGGGTTAATGTGAGATTAGAGAACAGGAGCACCCACATTGTGATATAGAGAGTAACGTGATAGTGGACTGTGTGCTAAGGAGTCTGAGAGAATTTGGCAGGAAAATAGCACCTATTTAGGGCTATACCATGGAGCTGTGTATATAGTTGCCTGTTAAAAATCAACAGTTTATGTTCAACCACATAAGCATCCAGGTCCCTGAACGAAACAACAAGCAACAATATAAATTCAGCTGTGGAGTTAGTTCGCAAATCATATACGAACTTCAAGAGCGACAGAACAGGTTCATGGGGTTAAATTACCTATTCCTATACTCCTAAACAGATTTGGTGTGGAGTCGGGGTGGCAGCCATCATGGCTAATGCTGTACATGCTCTATGGAAGGAGTAATGGATTTTTAAAAAAATTCATGCTTTGACAAATCCTAGTAATTATCTGATGTCACACTGAATTTGTGTAGAATATTTGCTTCCACTATCCCGATTAGCTGCATTCCAATTTTCCACCTGCTAATTAAGTGACAAATTTACTGAACACATCTCTCTAACTATCTCCCCCATTTTTCAAAGTAAGATTGACAGAAATGCTGTAATTCTTCAAATTCTACCTCAGTAAGTTAGGAGGCGAGATGCTTGCTTTATGAGCTGAGAACTGAAAATGTCATTAGCTTATTGATCCAGCCTTAAAGTGGAACGTTTTCTGCATGCAGAGAGGCTGCCTGACTTCATACGGCATTAGTTTTCAAATTAGTTTAATTTACAATTGCAATACTTTCTAAATTTGCAGAATTAATTTGTCACAGAGTGCTGGACCTCTGACTTCAGTCTCCCTGCTATTGTCTTTTGCCCATTCTCCATGTACTGACAAGAACTATCTGTTTTAAATTTGCATAAACGTTACATCATGAGGCTTAGAACATAGAACATAGAACGATACAGCGCAGTACAGGCCCTTCGGCCCTCGATGTTGCACCGACATGGGAAGTCAAAAACTAAAGGCCATCTAACCTACACTATGCCATTATCATCCATATGCTTATCCAATAAACTTTTAAATGCCCTCAATGTTGGCAAATTCACTACTGTTGCAGGTAGGGCATTCCACGTCCTCACCACTCTTTGCGTAAAAAACCTACCTCTGACGTCTGTCCTGTATCTATTACCCCTCAATTTAAGGCTATGTCCCCTCGTGCTAGCCACCTCCATCGGCGGGAGAAGGCTCTCACTGTCCACCCTATCTAACCCTCTGATCATTTTGTATGCCTCTATTAAGTCACCTCTTAACCTTCTTCTCTCTAACGAAAACAACCTCAAGTCCATCAGCCTTTCCTCATAAGATTTTCCCTCCATACCAGGCAACATCCTGGTAAATCTCCTCTGCACCCGTTCCAAAGCTTCCACGTCCTTCCTATAATGAGGCGACCAGAACTGTACGCAATACTCCAAATGCGGCCGTACCAGAGTTTTGTACAGATGCAAAATGACCTCATGGCTCCGGAACTCAATCCCTCTACCAATAAAGGCCAACACACCATAGGCCTTCTTCACAACCCTATCAACCTGGGTGGCAACTTTCAGGGATCTATGTACATGGACACCGAGATCCCTCTGCTCATCCACACTGCTAAGAATTTTACCATTAGCCAAATATTCCGCATTCCTGTTATTCTTTCCAAAGTGAATCACCTCACACTTCTCTACATTAAACTCCATTTGCCACCTCTCAGCCCAGCTCTGCAGCTTATCTATGTCCCTCTGTAACCTGCAACATCCTTCCACACTGTCTACAACTCCACCGACTTTAGTGTCGTCTGCAAATTTACTCACCCAACCTTCTGTGCCCTCCTCTAGGTCATTTATAAAAATGACAAACAGCAACAGCCCCAGAACAGATCCTTGTGGTACGCCACTCGTAACTGAACTCCATTCTGAACATTTGCCATCAACCACCACCCTCTGTCTTCTTTCAACTAGCCAATTTCTGATCCACATCTCCAAATCACCCTCAATCCCCAGCCTCCGTATTTTCTGCAATAGACGACCGTGGGGAACCTTATCAAACGCTTTACTGAAATCCATATACACCACATCAACTGCTCTACCCTCGTCTACCTGTTCAGTCACCTTCTCAAAGAACTCGATAAGGTTTGTGAGGCATGACCTACCCTTCACAAAACCGTGTTGACTATCGCTAATCAACTTGTTCTTTTCAAGATGATTATAAACCCTATCTCTTATAATCTTTTTATTCCTATATAATATAATCATATTATTCCTATCTAGATGATTATAAATCGTATCTCTTATAATCCTCTCCAAGACTTTACCAACAACAGACGTGAGGCTCACCGGCCTATAGAGCGGGGTTATCTCTACTCCCCTTCTTGAACAAAGGGACCACATTTGCTATCCTCCAGTCCTCTGGCACTATTCCTGTAGCCAATGATGACATAAAAATCAAAGCCAAAGGCTCAGCAATCTCTTCCCTGGCTTCCCAGAGAATCCTAGGATAAATCCCATCAGGCCCCGGGGACTTATCTATTTTCACCTTGTCCAGAATTGCCAACACTTCTTCACTACGCACCTCAATGCCATCTATTCTAATAGCCTGGGTCTCAGCATTCTCCCCCACAACATTATCTTTTTCCTGAGTGAATACTGACAAAAAGTATTCATTTAGTATCTCGCTTATCTCCTCAGCCTCCACACACAGCTTCCCACCACTGTCCTTGACTGGCCCTACTCTTACCCTAGTCATTCTTTTATTCCTGACATACCTATAGAAAGCTTTTGGGTTTTCCTTGATCCTACCTGCCAAAGACTTCTCATGTCCCCTCCTTGCTCGTCTTAGCTCTCTCTTTAGATCCTTCCTCGCTTCCTTGTAACTATCAAGCGTCCCAACTGAAACTTCACGCCTCATCTTCACATAGGCCTCCTTCTTCCTCTCAACAAGAGATTCCACTTCTTTGGTAAACCACGGTTCCCTCGCTCGACCCCTTCCTCCCTGCCTGACTGGTACGTACTTATCAAGAACATGCAATAGCTGTTCCTTGAACAAGCTCCACATATCCAGTGTCCCAACCCTTGCAGCCTACTTCTCCAACCTACACATCCTAAGTCATGTCTAATGGCATCATAATTGCCCTTCCCCCAGCTATAACTCTTGCCCTGCGGGGTATACTTATCCCTTTCCAACACTAACGTAAAGGTCACCGAATTGTGGTCACTGTTTCCAAAGTGCTCACCTACCTCCAGATCTAACACCTGGCCTGGTTCATTACCCAAAACCAAATCCAATGTGGCCTCACCTCTTGTTGGCCTGTCAACATATTGTGTCAGGAAACCCTCCTGCACACATTGTACAAAGAACGACCCATCTAATGTACTCGAACTATATCTTTTCCAGTCAATATTTGGAAAGTTAAAGTCTCCCATAACAACTACCCTGTTACTTTCGCTCTTTTCCAGAATCATCTTCGCCATCCTTTCCTCTACATCCCTAGAACTATTAGGTGGCCTATAGAAAACTCCCAACAGGGTGACCTCTCCTTTCCTGTTTCTAACCTCAGCCCATACTACCTCGGAAGAAGAGTCCCCATCTAGCATCCTTTCCGCCACCGTAATACTGTCCTTGACTAGCAGCGCCACACCTCCCCCTCTTTTGCCCCCTTCTCTGAGCTTACTAAAACACCTAAACCCGGAACCTGCAACGACCACTCCTGTCCCTGCTCTATCCATGTCTCTGAAATGGCCACAACATCGAAGTCCCAGGTACCAACCCATGCTGCCAGTGGCTGGTTTAGCTCACTCGGCTAAATCGCTGACTTTTAAAGCAGACCAAGCAGGCCAGCAGCACGGTTCGATTCCCGTACCAGCCTCCCCGGACAGGCGCCGGAATGTGGCGACTAGGGGCTTTTCACAGTAACTTCATTGAAGCCTACTCGTGACAATAAGCGATTTTTATTTCATATACTCTCAATCTCCCGTACCCCAAAACTACAATCCAGGTTCCCATGCCCCTAGGGGGGGTTTAATGCTTGTATTTTGCATTCAGCAACGAAGGCCCCTCTCTCTTCTTCCCCCCATCCCCTCGGCTCACTGAACTGAAAACTTTGCACTCACATAGTTCCATGGCTGAAAGGAAATTTTAGTCTCTGGTTGTGACATAGTCCATTGAGGTGAGGAACAGAGCCGACTTGCAATTAAGCATATGTTGGGTGGAAAAGTGGCCTACGATCATGGAAATGGAAAAATAGGAAATAGGTGCAGGAGTAGGCCATTCAGCCCTTCGAGCCTGCATCACCATTCAATACGATCATGGCTGATCATGCAAATTCAGTAACCCACTACCGCTTTCCCTCCATACCCCTTGATCCCTTTAGCCACAAGGACCATGTCCAGCTCCCTCTTGAATATATTCAATAAACTGGCCCCAACGGCTTTCTGTGGTGGAGAATTCTACAAGTTCACAACTCTCTGAGAGAAGAGGTTCTGATGTAAAATGATGATGTTACGCTATAGATATGACCATTTAGGTCAATCTTCAGCTGAAAGTGATTTACAATAAAAATCAGAAAGGAACCAGGGCTCAAATGATCGAAACATTTACTTGTTTTTAGAAAATGTGGAGGAACTGTCACAGAACCACTAATTCGTCTTTAACAACAAGAAAAAAATACATTTCTTAAACATGAAAAGTTTGACTATAGCACAATACTCCTTTACTCCCAGTTAACTTCACAAAGAGACACAGATTTTAAGGTTCACATGGGTTACAAAATATATCTTAGACTACAATGGCCTCACTAGCACACAGCCGCTTTAAACACACAGGCTAGCTTTGGACAGGCACACCTTCCGAGTAATTTTTGTGAGTTTCTCCTCAAAATCCCCCCCATGAGCCACCGTGTTTCACTGAACACCAGTTTCCATGCAAGGAATCTCAAATTCCGCTTTCAAAAAGACACACTTTCAAATCTTCTTTTAAACAATGCTTTCCCTCAGCTGCTCCATCAAGATTTAATGTCTAGGCTTTACACTCCCCCCCCCCCTTGAGGATTCTTTTGTCATGACTTTTGCACAATCGCTTTAAAATTACTTTAAATATTGATTCTCAGATTGTATTAAGATGCCACCGAGCTTTTGATTTATCTCTGAAGTCTGCTTTCCTCCTTTAAATCTGGTTATTACAGCTGTCTCTTTACCTCAGAACACTTCATCTGCTTTTCCCTTGAATTCTCCTGAACAGTACCTTGTCTGGCGGCACGGTGGCACAATGGTTAGTACTGCTGCCTCACAGCGCCAGGCACCCGGGTTTGATTCTGACCTTGGATGACTGTTCATGCAGAGTTCACATATTCTGTCCATGTCTGAATGGATTTCCTCCAGGTGCTCTGGTTTCCTCCCACAGTCCAAAGATGTGCTGGTTAGTTGGATTGGCCATGCTAAATTGCTCCGAAGTGGTCAAAGGTTAAATAGGGTTACAGGAATAGGGCAAGGATCGAGCCTGTGTAGGGTCATCTTTTGAATGGTTGGTGCAAACCTGATGGGTTGACTCGCCTCCTTCTGCATTGTAGAGATTCTATTCTATGATGGAACAGCTTGAGTCTCTGTTCCTTTAACTTTAATCTTCCTAAGGCATTCTTTCTGTCCCAATTCCCTGGTTGTCTGGACTTTAACTGGTTCTTTGGGAAGTCTGCCTTTTTGCAGCTTCCTTCTCCTGCCCAGCATTTCTTCTGGTAGAGTTGACAGATGTTCACCTCCAGTCTTCAACTGCCAATGAATTCAGTTAAAACTGGACACAAAAAATCTTCCTAACCTCAAGGTGCTCCAGTTGTAAGCAATGTTGTTTAATTCTCCAAACTTTTGACACTACTCTAACCACAATAGACGCACAGTTTTAATTTAAACCAAAACCCCAGATGCAAACACCTTTATTTCGGGGGTTTCTGTAAGGGCCTAGTCTGTCCCAGTTGTGACTTTAGTTTAAACAATCTGGTTGATTTTTAATGTCCTCAGAAGTAGCCCAATAAGTAAATGGAATCATTGTTGTGCCCGAAGGCAAGGACTCCACATGTAGCCAGACAGACACGATACACTGGGTTTATTCTACCACTCCTCAAACAATACTTTCTCTCACTCCCCACAACCCCTCTTGTTCCTCTTCCCAATCCTGCTCCCAGGCTGGGGTTTATATCCTATGGGAGATTCTCCAATTGGGAGGAAGCTCCGCCTGGGAAGCTCCGCCTGGGAAGTTCGTATTCCAAGGTGTGGGAGGGGAATCCAATACAATGTATGTTCAAACCCCTTTGGGGGTCGTAACAAATCAAAACGATGGTCAACCACAATCAAATGATGGATGATAATCGCAGCCCTGCCAGTCACCACCCACATTGTGAGGGTGAAGAAGCTGCCGCCTGGAAAATACTCTGTAATACCTTGCGTGCAAGCCATTTATAATGTGGCTTTGGTCCGAGGATGGATTCTCAGGATCATCTTTACAGAAAAGTACATAGATAGATGTCTGTTGCTGAAATCAATGACTTTAAATATTTAATCACATTGCATAAACTCAGATAATCTCAACCCACTCTGAATTTTACAGCCTCATAACTCCAAAAGTATTCTTATGTTTTCTGTCCTGCCCCTAGAAATCACCTGAGTACCAGAAGCTTTTACAGTTTTCACAATATGCCCATCATTTCTTCTGCATATCAAAACTCGAGATTGATTTTCTTTGCATTTGCGAGGTTAAGGTCGAATACGACTGGAAAAAAATAGGAAACAGGAGTTTAACCGGTAATAACGGGAACACATACCTAGTTTAATTTTGTTTTGGAATTTGTCAATGAGCAACTGCTATCATTCTCAAAGGACTTAGAAATAATGAACATTTTGAGATTCCACTTGGTTGCACTGGCTTTTTTAAAATTGAAAATCACCCGGAATTTAGAAAACCAGTGCAAGAGATTCTGATACTTTTAAGGGCAAATAACATCCAAGACCGTATGGATTTCCGGAATATTTTCAAATTTAAAAACAATAGATGGGATTCTCCGACCTGCCACAGACCGCAGGCAGCGGGATTGTCTGTCCCGCCAGCTGGCCAATGGGGTTTCCCATTGTGGGCAACCCCACGCCGCCGGGAAATCCCCGAGCGTGAGTGCGCTGCCGGTTCAATGGAGAATCCCAGCAGCGGAGAATCTAGCCCATTGTGCGGGAAACCGGACCTGCTCTCAAAATTGGCCACATCCCGAGGTCAAATTCATCACTATTGCATGTTTCTGCTCATCGAGTCTGAGAGTTCGAGGAGGCTGTTAAATTTCGAGGAGGCTGTTCTTTTTCGACGTGAGGCACAGTCATTTTAATAATAATAATAATAAAATTCCACTCCCGCTGTAGTCAATGGACTTTTGAACTGTTTGCTACATTCTCTGACCCCACCCCTGCCAGAATGGGGCTCCAGAACTCCGCCCAAGGACACTAATCGGAAGGTTTTAAAACTTTTAAGTATTGTCGATTTCTGTTTATGAAGAAACAAGCTACCCTATATCAATAAAAATGAGGAAATGTTTAACTCAAGTCATGGACTGGATACTGGGATTATCAATTTTTTTTTGCAATAAACCCATTTTCTGCGGTATTAATAAATCTATACAGTTTAGGATCATGGGTGTTTTATACATTCAGCAATTTGCAAATATATCTGAGGGGAGAAACCTTCTCGACAGACACAGTTTTGATTCTAATTTTCAGCTGGATCAGTGATTGCACCCAAAATGGAAACCCTTGGCCGATGTTCTCAATTTGGTGACCTCCTTAGTTTTAATGTCGACAATTAAACACAAGAGCTTCGAAGATGTTATCCGCACACCCAATTATCAGGTGCTCCTGGTTTCACTCCCTTATGGGCATCATAGGAAGTGTAAATAATGTGCTAGATTCTGCAATAAACCATCCAAACAAAATGGAAACTATTAAATAAAGATAGAAATAAAACTTGAATAGAATTTGCTGGGCAGTGGAAAAGCAAGAGGTTGGAGCCATGCGATCGACGGTGCACCCACTACTGTGCCCTCCAAAATGCTTCTGATTTTACCAGCAGCGGGCCGGGAGTAAAAATAGGCAGGCAAGCTAGTAGCTAAATTGAGGCCACCCCGTCCCTGCTCTTAATGGGCTGAGGGAGAGGCCTGGGTGCCACTTGCTGCCAGGCAGGTCTGACCCTCTGGGCTGCTGGGCACTCAGGAGCAGTGGTGGTATACCTCCTCTCTGGGCCCCCAGTGCTAATTGGAAGCCCTCCAGACTGTTTTCTTTCCCCATGTACATACTCACCCATCCTGTTCAATATGAATGTCCAAGGGGCCTGCCAGCCTGGCCCCAGTGAGATCTTGGAGTTGCCAGGGTTCCAGGTTAGCATAGAATCCCTACAGTGCAGAAGGAGGCCATTCTGCCCATCAAGTCTGCACCGACCTTTTGAAAGAACATGCCATCCATGTCCACTCACCCGTCTACCCCACCCTATCCCTGCAGCACGGTAGCATGGTGGTTAGCATAAATGCTTCACAGCTCCAGGGTCCCAGGTTCGAGGCTGGGTCACTGTCTGTGCGGAGTCTGCACGTCCTCCCCGTGTGTGCGTGGGTTTCCTCCGGGTGCTCCGGTTTCCTCCCACAGTCCAAAGATGTGCGGGTTAGGTGGATTGGCCATGCTAAATTGCCCGTAGTGTCCTAAAAAGTATGGTTAATGGGGGGGTTGTTGGGTTACAGGTATAGGGTGGATACGTGGGTTTGAGTAGGGTGATCATTGCTCGGCACAACATCGAGGGCCGAAGGGCCTGTTCTGTGCTGTACTGTTCTATGTTCTATGTTCTATGTAACCCCATAACCGAAACAGGACATCCCTGGACTCGAAGGAGAAATTTATCCTGGTCAATTCACCAAAACAACACATCTTTGAACTGTGGGAGGAAACCGGAGCACCCTGAGGAAACCCACGCAGACAAGAGGGAAATGTACAAAATCCACACAGACTGTGACCCAAGGCTGGAATTGAAGCTGGGTCCCTAGCACGGTGAGACAGCAGTGCTAACCATTGTGTCACCGTGCCTGCCGTGTTCATGGTTGTCCGTCTTCCTGGATCATGTACTACACTGTCAGTGACCACTTCTTGTGGCCAGCAGCTAAATGAGTCGAACATTCTCTTGAGGAGTGACAGAAGTCTGGCCTCATAATAATGAAAGCAGGGTGAGCCTGCAAAATGAAGGAAGCCTTGCCCCAGACAGTAATGCTGAGGTGCAGGGATTCCACCTTGTAAGATAATTGGCAAGAAAAAAAGGAGAGTTGAGGAGATACAATTATGCAGCGAGTTGTTATTATTTGGACTGCATTGGCTGAAAGGGTGGTGAAAGCCGATCTAGTAGGAATGTTTAGAAGGGACTTCCGGTGGCGGCGATGTTTGAGAGAGCCGCACATTCGGCGGGCTGTCACTCTGGCGGGACTTTAGGGGCTGATTTCCCCGCGATAGCGGGACCACGGAGTGGCAAAAAGGCGGACGCGAAAGTGCTGGAGAGCGGGCTGCAACCTATGGAACCGCGGGAGTCCAGGAAGCAGAGGAAGAGAGAGAGAAAGGGACAGAAGCAAGAAGCAGGAGAAACTGACCTGGAACTTAAGATGGCGGACGCACGGACCTCGGACTCAGTAATCCAGCAGGCGCTGGATAACGTGCTCCAGGTGATGAAAGGCAGTTTTGAGTCGCTGAAGCGGGACAGCTTGGACCCACTCCAGAAAGCTTCTGGGGGCAGCACGGTAGCATAGTGGTTAGCACAAATGCTCCACAGCTCCAGGGTCCCAGGTTCGATTCCCGGCTTGGGTCACTGTCTGTGTGGAGTCTGCACATTCTCCCCGTGTGTGCATGGGTTTCCTCCGGGTGCTCCGGTTTCCTCCCACAGTCCAAAGATGTGCAGGTTATGTGGATTGGCCATGCTAAATTGCCCTTAGTGTCCAAAATTGCCCTTAATGTTCGGTGGTGTTACTGGGTTATGGGGTTATGGGGATAGGGTGGAGGTAGGGTGCTCTTTCCAAGAGCCGGTGCAGACTCGATGGGCCGAATGGCTTCCTTCTGCACTGTAAATTCTATGAAAGCGGTGGATCAGCTGAACCAGAGGCTGGATGCTCAAGATGCAAAAGTTAAGGAGCTGGGAGAGGCGGTGGAGGAGCAGGCGGATGCGCAGACGGTTGCGGCGCTAGAAGTTGACGGGCTGAAGGAGCGGCAAAGAAGATTGCTGGACAGAGTGGAGGATTTGAAGAATAGAGCCCACAGGAACAATCTGAGGATCATCGGCCTCCCGGAGGGAGCTGAGGGAGCTGATGCCGCAGCGTTTGTAGCAGACCTGTTGATGCAGCTGATGGGGGCTGAAGCCTTTCCGCGACCGCTGGAGCTGGAGGGGGTATACAGAGTGCAGGAGAGGCAGGGGCGGCAGGGGGACGCCCCCCCCCCCCCCCCCCCCCCCCCGTCCGATGGTGATCAGGTTCCACAGATTCGTGGACAAGGAGCGGGTGCTGCAGTGGGCGAAGAGCACAAGGAGCAGCATGTGGAACAACAGTGTTCTCCGCATATACCAGGACCTAAGCCAGGAGGTGGCTCGGCGGCAAGTAGTCTTTAAACAAGTCAAGGAGGTGCTGTTCAAGAAGCACGTGAAGTTTGGTCTGCTGTTCCCGGCCCGTCTTTGGGTCACGCATCAGGGTTAACAATACTACTTCTCCGAGCCTGAAGAAGCGATGGACTTTGCGAGGGATCAGGGGCTGGTCCCGAAAAGTGGTCCCATGGACGCGAATTAGGACCCGAGAACTACCGTATGAAGGGACACCGAATGTGCCTGTACCGCTGTTTAACGGTTTGCCGGGTTAAAGGTGCCAAGCGGGACATTTGAGACGCTTCCCTTTGTTTTTTGGTTACTGGTTTTTTTTTCTTTGGTTTTTGTTTTCTTCCTCTTTTTTCTGATTTTTCCTTTTCGTGTGGGGTTTTACTTTTTGTTGGGCTCGCTGAGGCCACTGGAGCAAGGGGGGTTAAGGACGTGGCTTGGGGGTTTTGTTTTACGGATGTTTATGCCTTCCTGTGCCAGTGAGTTTGCTCCAGTGGGTTGGAGAGGGGGATGGGGCGCCGGGGAGTGGGGAGGAGGATGGGGAAACAATGGAAATGAGACAGGGGGGCGCCGGAGTGATGAGTCACCGGGCTAGCAGATTGGCTAGTCAAGGGAGTCAGGTGGGGGGGGGGGGGGGGGGGGGGGGGTGAATACAGCCAGTGGAGGGCAGGGGTGGGGTTACCGGGGGATGCTGCTAGTGGAGAGGGGGGGGGGGTTGTTCTGCAAACGTGGGAGGGATTTGAAGTAGAACATAGAACATAGAACAGTACAACACAGAACAGGACCTTCGGCCTCGATGTTGTGCCGAGCAATGATCACCCTACTCAAACCCACGTATCCACCCTATACCCGTAACCCAACAATCCCCCTTTAACCTTACTTTTAAGGACACTACGGGCAATTTAGCATGGCCAATCCACCTAACCCGCACATCTTTGGACTGTGGGAGGAAACCGGAGCGCCCGGATGAAACCCACGCACACACGGGGAGGACGTGCAGACTCCAAAGTAGACAATGGGAAGGAGGTTGAGGGTGGAGGCAGCCAAGAGGCGGGCCAAGAATGGCGTGATGCGCGGGCCGGGGGGCCGACCCAAGAAAGGCTATGGCTGACCGGCGTAGGGGGGAGTGGGTTGTGCCCCCCAACCAGGCTGATCACCTGGAATGTCAGGGGACTGAATGGGCCGGTTAAGAGGGCGCGGGCGTTCGCGCACTTGCGTGCTTTAAGGGCGGATGTAATTATGTTGCAGGAGACACATCTGAAAATGTCTGACGAGACTAGGCTAAGGAAGGGCTGGATTAGCCAGGTGTTGGAACCAACAATTCTACGGACACGTGCTTGTAGGATTAGAATAGCGGTTTTAATATACTTAAAACAGAGCCAGCCTGTTAGCCATTGAACTTTCGGTGAACTGGCTGGCTGACTCTGTGGCACGGATCTTTATACAGCAGCTCCAGGGGGAGGAGTTCTGGGCAGAGCCAAGGGTGGAGCCCAGTACAAACTCTCGAGTACTCCCAGAGCTACTCCCCCTGGTGGTCAGGTAGTACAACTGCACTTACAATATTGATACATGTATCTACTTGGAACAGAGTGACATTGGTAACTATAATGCCATGTGAATCTTATTCACCACACCAGGTCTCCGATTCGGATTTGGACTCGAAGTCCGGGGGGGTGGCAATCATGATCAACAAGCGGGTGCAATTTTAGGTGTAGGGCATAGCCGCAGACAGGGGGGCAGATACCTGATGGTAAGGGGCAGACTGGAGGGGAGAAGAGTGGTGCTGGTGAATATATATGCCCGAACTGGGATGACGTGGACTTTTTAAAAAGAGTGCTGGGGTTAGATCCCGGACTTGGACTCTCGTAGGCTAATAATGGAGGGGGACTTTAACATGGTCCTTGATCCGGCGCTGGATCAGTTGTGTCCCAGAACGGGTATTATCCCGGCAATGGCAAGGGAGCTGAAAGGGTTTATGGAGCAAATGGGGGCAGTGGACCCCTGGAGAGCCAGACAGCCGACGGGAAGGGGCTACTTGTTTTACTCGCACGTCCATCAAGTATATTCTAGGATAGAACATAGAACATAGAACATAGAACAGTACAGCACAGAACAGGCCCTTCGGCCCTCAATGTTGTGCCGAGCAATGATCACCCTACTTAAACCCACGTAACCCGTATACCCGTAACCCAACAATCCCCCCATTAACCTTACACTACGGGCAATTTAGCATGGCCAATCCACCTAACCCGCACATCTTTGGACTGTGGGAGGAAACCGGAGCACCCGGAGGAAACCCACGCACACACGGGGAGGACGTGCAGACTCCACACAGACAGTGACCCAGCCGGGAATCGAACCTGGGACCCTGGAACTGTGAAGCATTGATGCTAACCACCATGCTACCGTGAGGCCCCAAAATAGACTTCTTTGTCCTAAGCAGGGACTGTATAGGGGAGGCAAAGAACACAGAATATTCGGCAATCACTACCTCGGACCATGCCCTGCACTGGGTAGACCTGCAGGTCTGAGGGGCGAATCACCAATGCCCACAATGGAGGCGAGACGTGGGATTGCTGTCGGAGGAGGGCATCTGTGAGAGGCTTCGGAGGTGTATGCAAAATTATTTGCAGGTGAATGATACAGGGGAGGTCTCAGCGGCGACCCTGTGGGAGGCGCTAAAGGCAGCAGTGCGGGGAGAGTTGATCACAATTGGGGCCCACAGAGCCAAGGCGGACAGGGCGGAGATGGACAGATTGGTCAGGGAAATGTGTCGGATAGATGAGGAACACGCGTAGTCCCCGGGGGAGGTTGTACTCAGGGAGAGGCAGAGACTACAGGCGGAACTGGGGGCTCTATCCACGAGTAGGGCCGTGGAACAGCTTAGGAAGCCGAGGGGCGTGGTGTACGAGCATGGGGAAAGGGCTAGCAGATTGTTAGCGCAGCAACTTAGGAAGAGGGAGGCGGCCAGGGAAATAAGTAGAGTGATGGATGGGGAGGGCGCAAAGTGGAGGACCCGGCAGGATTGAATAAGATATTAGGACTTCTATCGCAAGCTGTACACTTCGGAGCCCCTGGAGAAACCGGAGGAGATGAAAAGATTCCTGGACTTTGTTTATTGAAAGGGGCAGCACGATAGCATGGTGGTTAGCATAAATGCTTCACAGCTCCAGGGTCCCAGGTTCGATTCCCGGCTGGGTCACTGTCTGTGCGGAGTCTGCACGTCCTCCCCGTGTGTGCGTGGGTTTCCTCCAGGTGCTCCGGTTTCCTCCCACAGTCCAAAGATGTGCGGGTTAGGTGGATTGGCCAGGCTAAATTGCCCGTAGTGTCCTTAAAAGTAAGGTTAAGTGGGGGGGGGGGTTGTTGGGTTACGGGTATAGGGTGGATACGTGGGTTTGAGTAGGGTGATCATCGCTCGGCACAACATTGAGGGCCGAAGGGCCTGTTCTGTGCTGTACTGTTCTATGTTCTATGTTCTATGGACGGGTTAACATTCCGAACAGTAGGTGGGGGGCGAGTGGATGAGCTGGGGGCCCCGATTAGAGTGGAGGAGGTATTGGGGGGCCTAAAGGCCATGCAGTCGGGGAAGTCCCCGGGACCGGATGGATACCCAGTAGAGTTCTATAGGATGTTCTCTGAGTTAGTGGGTCCAGTCTTGGTGAGGGTTTTTAATGAGGCAAGGGACAGAGGGACCCTGTCGCCGACGATGTCGCAAGCCACCATATCACTGATATTGAAGCGGGGTGAAGATCCGGAAGCGTGCGGGTCCTACAGGCCAATCTCCCTGATCAATGTAGATGCCAAGCTCCTGACAAAGGTACTGGCGGTCAGAATTGAGGACTGCGTACCGGAGGTGACTGGGGATGACCAAACTGGGTTCGTGAAAGGCAGCCAGCTGTCGGCCAACTTGAGAAAATTACTTAACGTGATAATAATGCCTCCGATGGGCAGGGAGGTGGAGGTAGTGGTGGCGATGGATGCCGAGAAGGCCTTTGACCGGGTGGAGTGGGACTATCTATGGGAGGTGCTTGGACGGTTTGGGTTCGGGGAGGGATTGGTGGATTGGATCAAATTATTATATCAGGCTCCAAAGGCCAGCGTCAGGACTAACAGAGAAGTGTCAGAGTATTTTAGACTATCCCGGGGGACAAGACAGGGCTGCCCGCTCTCCCCGCTGCTGTTTGCGCTGGCCATAGATCCGCTGGCGATTGCGCTGAGAGCCGCAAAGGGATGGAAGGAGATGGTTAGGGGCGGGGTGGAACATAGGGTCTCTCTTTATGCGGACGACCTGCTCCTGTACGTGTCGGACCCAGTGGCCGGGATGGGAAGTATACTGGAAATGTTGAGGAAGTTCGGCCAGTTCTCAGGATACAAATTAAATATGGCCAAGAGTGAAATATTTGTGGTACAGGCAAGGGGCCAGGAGAACAGATTGAGAGGGCTATCATTTAGGCCGGTTGAGGAAAATGTCCGGTACTTGGGGATCCAGGTGGCGCGAGACTGGGGCAGGCTGCACAAGTTAAATTTGGCCAGGGTGGTGGAGCAAATGAAGGGAGAGTTTCGGAGATGGGATGCACTCCTGCTGTCGCTGGCAGGGAGGGTGCAGATTGTAAAGATGACAATCCTCCCTAGATTCCTGTTTATTTTTCAGTGCCTCCCGATCTTTATCCCACAGTCCTTCTTCAAAAACGTTAACAAGATGGTCATGAGCTTTGCTGGGCAGGAAAAGCCCCGCGGGTGAAGACGGCGATGCTTGAGAGGAGCCGCAGTGAGGCAGAGCTGGCATTGCCGAGTCTGATTAACTATTACTGGTCGGCTAATATTGCTATGATACGGAAGTGGATGGTGGGTACGGGGTCTATATGGGAGCGGGTGGAGGCGGCTTCGTGCAGGGGCTCCAGCTTGGCAGCCTGGTCATGGCTCCTCTACCGCTGCCGCCGGCCAGGTACTCCACCAGCCCGGTAGTGGTGGTGACCCTGCGGATATGGGGCCAGTGGAGGAGGCATGTAGGGGAGATGGGGGCGTCTGTCTGGGTGCCAACCTGCGACAACCATCGGTTTGCCCCCGGGAGTATGGATGGGGGGTTTAGGGCATGGTGGCGGGCGGAGGTGGGGAGGGTGGGCGATATGTTCCTGGAAGGGAGCTTTGCGGGTTTGAGGATCTTGGAGGAGAAATTTGGTCTGGTAAGGCGAAATGATTTTAGGTACCTACAGTTGCAGGACTTTGTCCGCAGACAGGTCCCATCCTTCCCACGCCTCCTGCCATTGGGAATCCAAGACAGAATTGTCTCTAGGGGGGAAGGAGGGGAGGGTAGAGTCTCTGATATTTATGAGGTGCTCATGAAGGAGGAAGGGTCCCAGACGGAGGAACTGAAACTCAAATGGGAGGAGGTAATTCACCGGGCCCACATGACGGTGGCTCGGATGAGCAAATTCTTTGGGGTAGAGAACAAATGCGCTAGGTGCGCAGGAACATAAGAACATAAGAACTAGGAGCAGGAGTAGGCCATCTGGCCCCTGGAGCCTGCTCCGCCATTCAATTAGATCATGGCTGATCTTTTGTGGACTCAGCTCCACTTTCCGGCCCGAACACCATAACCCTTAATCCCTTTATTCTTCAAAAAACTATCTATCTTTACCTTAAAAACATGTAATGAAGGAGCCTCAACTGCTTCACTGGGCAAGGAATTCCATAGATTCACAACCCTTTGGGTGAAGAAGTTCCTCCTAAACTCAGTCCTAAATCTACTTCCCCTTATTTTGAGGCTATGCCCCCTAGTTCTGCTGTCACCCGCCAGTGGAAACAACCTGCCCGCATCTATCCTATCTATTCCCTTCATAATTTTAAATGTTTCTATAAGATCCCCCCTCATCCTTCTAAATTCCAACGAGTACAGTCCCAGTCTACTCAACCTCTCCACATAATCCAACCCCTTCAGCTCTGGGATTAACCTAGTGAATCTCCTCTGCACACCCTCCAGCGCCAGTACGTCCTTTCTCAAGTAAGGAGACCAAAACTGAACACAATACTCCAGGTGTGGCCGCACTAACACCTTATACAATTGCAACATAACCTCCCTAGTCTTAAACTCCATCCCTCTAGCAATGAAGGACAAAATTCCATTTGCCTTCTTAATCACCTGTTGCACTTGTAAACCAACCTTCTGTGACTCATGCACTAGCACACCCAAGTCTCTCTGAACAGCGGCATGCTTTAATATTTTATCGTTTAAATAATAATCCCGTTTGCTGTTATTCCTACCAAAATGGATAACCTCACATTTGTCAACATTGTATTCCATCTGCCAGACCCGAGCCCATTCACTTAACCTATCCAAATCCCTCTGCAGACTTCCAGTATCCTCTGCACTTTTCGCTTTACCACTCATCTTAGTGTCATCTGCAAACTTGGACACATTGCCCTTGGTCCCCAACTCCAAATCATCAATGTAAATTGTGAACAATTGTGGGCCCAACACAGATCCCTGAGGGACACCACTAGCTACTGATTGCCAACCAGAGAAACACCCATTTATCCCAACTCTTTGCTTTCTATTAATTAACCAATCCTCTATCCATGCTACTACTTTACCCTTAATGCCATGCATCTTTATCTTATGCAGCAACCTTTTGTGTGGCACCTTGTCAAAGGGTTTCTGGAAATCCAGATATACCACATCCATCGGCTCCCCGTTATCTACTGCACTGGTAATGTCCTCAAAAAATTCCACTAAATTAGTTAGGCATGACCTGCCTTTTATGAACCCATGCTGCGTCTGCCCAATAGGACAATTTCTATCCAGATGCCTCGCAATTTCTTCCTTGATGATAGATTCCAGCATCTTCCCTATTACCGAAGTTAAACTCACTGGCCTATAATTTCCTGCTTTCTGCCTACCTCCTTTTTTAAACAGTGGCGTCACGTTTGCTAATTTCCAATCCACCGGGACCACCCCAGAGTCTAGTGAATTTCGGTAAATTATCACTAGTGCATCTGCAATTTCCCTAGCCATCTCTTTTAGCACTCTGGGATGCATTCCATCAGGGCCAGGAGACTTGTCTACCTTTAGCCCCATTAGCTTGCCCATCACTCCCTCCTTAGTGATAACAATCCTCTCAAGGTCCTCACCTGTCATAGCCTCATTTCTATCAGTCGCTGGCATGTTATTTGTGTCTTCCACTGTGAAGACCGACCCAAAAAACCTGTTCAGTTCCTCAGCCATTTCCTCATTTCCCATTATTAAAACTCCCTTCTCATCCTCTAAAGGACCAATATTTACCTTAGCCACTCTTTTTTGTCTTATATATTTGTAAAAACTTTTACTGTCTGTTTTTATATTCTGAGCAAGTTTACTCTCATACTCTATCTTACTCTTCTTTATAGCCTTTTTAGTAGCTTTCCACAGAGAACCACATACACATGTTTTGGGCATGCCCGATGCTTAGGGGGTACTGGGAGGGATTTGCGGGGATCATGTCCCGGGTGCTAAAAACAAGGGTGGCGATGGATCCATGGGTGGCGATTTTTGGGGTTTCGGAAGACCCGGAAGTGCAGGGTGAGAAAGAGGCCGATGTTTTGGCCTTTGCTTCCCTGATAGCTCGGCAACGAATATTATTGGCATGGAGGGACTCAAAGCCCCCGAAGACTGAGTTGTGGCTTACGGACATGTCGAGTTTCCTGGGTATGGAAAAAATTAAGTTCGCCCTGAGGGGATCTGTGCAAGGGTTCGCCCGAAGGTGGCAATGATTCATTTACTTCTTTGCGGGAGAGGAGAGTGAGCGTCAGCAGAGGGGAGGGGGGGGGTGGGGGGGGGGGGGGGGGGGGGGGTGGGTGGGGGAGGTTAGAGTCGAGTAGAGTAGGAGGGATAAATTGGCGGGTAGTGCCGGTGGGAGAGGAGCGGGCTTGTGCAGTATGTTACGATTGAAGTATTGAATGTACGCGGATGTTTGCACATTTTTGCCTTTTTTGCTTTCTTTCGGTTGATGTCTGTAACTGTTTGCAATGCCAAAAAACTACCTCAATAAAATAGTTTGTAAAAAAAAAGGAATGTTTAGAAGGGAATTTTAGATAGACATTGTTCTTGAGATCATCGGAACGTTCAAGCCACTCTACCATGGCAAGGTGGCAATCTAAGGAAAGGATATAATCAAAGTATGTATTTTGTTGGTCAGCCATTTATTTGTTCCCCATTATAAGGGACCTTTGATTTCACCGATGTATTTCTCTTCACAAACCTACAGAAGCTTTTGCAGTCAGTTTTTATGTTCCCTGTAAGATTTCTCGCATACGTTTTTCTCCCTTCTTAAATCAATCCCTTTTGTCCTCCTTTGCCAAATTCTAAACTGCTCGCAATCTTAATGTCTGCTCTTTTTTCCTCGCCAATTTGTATGCTTCTTCCTTGGATCTAACACAATTTCTAATTTCCCTTGTAATCCATGGTTTGGCCACCTTTACAATTTTATTTTTCCTTTATAAAAGAATGAACAATTGTTGCAGTTGACCCATGCGCTCTTTGAATGTTTGCCACTGAAATACCCTGTTATCCCCTTTAAATAACGTTCCAATATCCGTCATAGCCAATTTGTACCTCATACCATCTTAGTTTTCTTTATTTAGATCCAGGACGCTTGTCTCAAAATTAACTACGTCGCTCTGTATCTTGATGAAGAATTCTGTCATCTAATGGTAACTCAATCCCCATTCTTTGTACCTAACTACTGCAATTTAGTATGGGGTATCATGAAACCCTTTCGGCCACCATTGTTCTTGGTTTTCACCAGTTTAAGGAGTACTCTGGTCTCTGGGTGGGATTTTCTGGCCCAACCCACCATCAGGATCATCCGGTCCCACCGAATTACAACAGGCTTTTGACTGGGCTGCCGAATCTCCCGCGGAAGGTCCTGCCACAACGGGGCTAAAATTAATTACCTCAGGCTTTCGTGCACTGAACTCCGCCTGTTACATCTGCTACAATTTTGCTTACTCGGTTAATCTATCAATGTCTCTTTTAATAAAGTAAATAGCAAAGTCGCCATAGTCCCAGATGACTATAGGCTGCTTTCCCTTTTGAGGGGATTTACTCGACTCATCAGCGGGAAGTCATGAGGGCGTTGTTTACTACTCCTTTTCTAAAACGTGAAGCTGGCACAATGGCTACTGAGGGGAAGTGAGGAGGTGAGTAGTCATTTCTATTTTCTGGCTTGCAGCTCAAGGGCACCGGAGCTACCCCAGTTCTCAGTGAGGGGGGCGGGACTCCTCAGGGTTGGGTGGGCTTGGTCAGGGAACTGAAGTATTCCAGGTCAGGGGTCAGCCCTTGGCCGGAAAGGTGAGAGGCTTTGTGCCCGAGAGGCCTTCAAGCCATCTTTAAATATTGCGCAGACCCATAACTGGGGCAACCACAGCTACACCACAGGACAACCTGTCTGTCTGGTCAAACACTTCCAGGGCAGAGGATTGCTGCAGCTTCTATCCTGAAATTCAATTTCATTCCCTGCCTGTGAACAACCTCTAGCTTCACAGCTGAAGGCTATTACAAATTAGCTTTGTTAGTTGTGATAGCAGTTCAGGCTCCTCAACTCTCAAGTGTCTTCTTGAGGGCACAGGTGCCATGTCTCAAAGGTTGATGAGTGCATTGAATGTCCAGCAAACCTTAATACCTGAACAGTGTTTCCTGAAGTCTAGGATCATCAGCACCATAGTGGCAGCTGCCAACAATCAAACACTAAAGATCAGATCTTCAATTAATTTAAATTACTTGACGTGCTGTATCTTGAGGTGCTTCAGCTGTGATGCTGGAGGTGACATTAGAATGAGCAGTTTGTTTTTTTCAGCCAGTGCAGATTCAGTGGGCTGAATGGCCTATTTTTGTGCCATAATTTTTCTATGGTTCTTACAAACATTTAAGTGCCTTCCTGCCTTTGATTTGAATATTTGTTTATTGGTTTTCTAGGAATTTTACATTAATTCATCTCCTCCACTGCTGTGGAAACTGACAGCAATTAATTATTCAACAAGTCTGCTGTTTCTCTATCTTCATTTACTACATTACCTGCATCTGTTTTTAAATTGACCCAGGTTACACTTATCTTTTCTCACGTAATTGTAAAAGCTTTTTGTTGGTAACCTTGACATACCTGATGTCTGATAAAAGAGAAAAACTTAAATTAAAGAAAAATGACTGCTGATATTAATAGGACTAAATTGCAACTCATTCCCTAAATTTGATGGCTGCCTTGAATGTTTTGGCTTTCCGTAGATTCCAGAACAGTTCCTGTGGTTTTGAGGGTTACAAATGCAATACTTGCTGTTCAAGAAAGGAGGGAGGGAGAACTCCAAGAATTAAAGCCAGTTGGTTTGGAATTAGCAGTGGGGAACATATTATTGAGGCACAGTAAGAAGGCACTTGCAAAATCACAATATGACTAAGAATTCACAATACGACAAGAATTCACTTGTCGGAATGGTTTCCAGGCCCCCTAATTGCAACTACATGGTAAGACAGAGTATTAAAAAATGGAGGTAACCGGAACATGTCAGAAAGACACAGCGATAATCTACATATCGATTGTAAAAATCAGATGTCTCCACTCACTCGAGAGTTTGTTATAAAAAAGATCAGGCAATTCATTCACCTGCAGAGGGCTAGCAGGGACTCAAAGTGATTCTCGTATCTTGTGGATACGGGCCCCCGCACTTCCATTTTGAGTACGCGCAGATCGAATCACAGAGGCAGATGAAGAATGTAGGTTCCCCCGATCTGCCACGCGCCTGAAGATCCAACCACCCTGACCTGTCCCCGGCCGCCCATAAGGCCACCCCCGGTGTCCGATCCCCACACCATGTGACATGTTCCTATTACCTCATTTTTTAATACTCTGTCTTACCATGTAGTTACAATTAGGGGGCCTGGACACCATTCCGACAAGTGAATTCTTATCTTTCTCATTTCTCATCGTAACCCAAACTGCTTCTTAATGTGCTAATCCCAGAATTAATTAATCGAGCAACCCCTCCACCTTTTCCGAATTTCTTATTCTTCCTGAATGTCACATACCCGTCAATATTTAGGTCCAAATCCACATCATCTTGCAGCTCTGCCTTTGTAAAGGCTATCAGATTGTACTTATTAATTCCAATTTGTGCTATCTGCTCATCTGTTTCGGTTTGAACACCACAGTGCCTTTAGAACCACGCTGTCGGGAACTCGGCTGGCCAGGAGCGGAGAATCGCTGGGCGGGCCTCTGGCATTGCCCCCCCCCCCCCCGCCGTGTGGAGTATGCCGCGAACACGCCAATTCTCGAGTCCCGGAGAATCGCCGGACTGGCGCGGGCCCGATTTCGGCGTAAAATTGAATTCTCTGCCCCCGCACCAAACGCGATTTTGGAGCGGAGCTGCGGAGAATCCAGTCCCATGTCTTTCGGGACTTGTGGTAGGAAACGGGAGGACGTAGAGGAAACCCATGCAGACACAGGGGAATGTGCAGACTCTGCACAGACAGTGATCCAAGCCGGGAATCAAACCTGGGACCCTGGTGCTGTGAAGCAAAAGTGCTACCCACTGTGCTACCGTGCAGTCCATTGGTGGCACGGTAGCGCAGTGGTTAACACTGCTTCCTCATGACACTGAGGACCCAGGTTCGATCCTGGCCCCAGGTCACTGCCCATGTGGATTTGGCACATTCTCCCCATGTCCCCAGGGCAGCACGGTAGCATTGTGGATAGCACAATCGCTTCACAGCTCCAGGGTCCCAGGTTCGATTCCGGCTTGGGTCACTGTCTGTGCGGAGTCTGCACATCCTCCCCGTGTGTGCGTGGGTTTCCTCCGGGTGCTCCGGTTTCCTCCCACAGTCCAAAGATGTGCAGGTTAGGCCATGATAAATTGCCCTTAGTGTTGGGTGGGGTTGCTGGGTTATGGGGATAGGGTGGAGGTGTTGACCTTGGGTAGGGTGCTCTTTCCAAGAGCGGGTGCAGACTTGATGGGCCGAATGGCCTCCTTCTGCACTGTAAAAAAAAAGTTTTAAAAATCTATGAATGTCTGCGTGGGTCTCACCCTCACAACCCAAAGATGTGCAGAGTGGGTGGATTGACCATGTGAAATTGCCCCTTAAATTGTAAAGAATGTAATTGGGTACTCTAAATTTAAAAAAGAAATAAAAGTAGCAGAGGGATGGTGAGTGGTTTGGAAGGAAACGTCCAGGTTTTCGTGGTGTCCCTATGTATCGCCACCCTCATGTCTTGTAACTTGTAGCTGGTGGACAAGAATTGCGGAGTCAGGAGAGGAATTACTCACCACAAGATTCCTAACCTCGGACCTGCACTTGTAGATGTAGGTTCCTGCACTTGTAGATGTAGGTTCCTGCACTTGTAGATGTAGGCTCCTGCACTTGTAGATGTAGGCTCCTGCACTTGTAGATGTAGGTTCCTGCACTTGTAGATGTAGGTTCCTGCACTTGTAGATGTAGGTTCCTGCACTTGTAGATGTAGGCTCCTGCACTTGTAGATGTAGGTTCCTGCACTTGTAGATGTAGGTTCCTGCACTTGTAGATGTAGGCTCCTGCACTTGTAGATGTAGGTTCCTGCACTTGTAGATGTAGGTTCCTGCACTTGTAGATGTAGGCTCCTGCACTTGTAGATGTAGGTTCCTGCACTTGTAGATGTAGGTTCCTGCACTTGTAGATGTAGGTTCCTGCACTTGTAGATGTAGGCTGGAATTTTACAGCCAATAATACCAGCAGGATATTCTAGTCCAGCCGACGGTGCACCACCATCATGGGTTTCCCGGTGAGAGGGGTGCATTCAAAAAGAAATTCCGGTGACAGTTGCGGGATAAGAGGATCCTGCCGCCGGCCACCTCCAGCAGGTCACCTCCACCACCACGAAACACGCTATGTATTGTGCAAAAAAACTCGGCGCTCGTATTTATATGGCTAGCCTAGTTCGGTGTTTTATCAATGGTAACCACCAAGGTGTTGACAGAGGGGGATTCAGACATGATAATGCCATTGAATGTCAAAGGATGATAGTTAGATTCTCTTTTGTTAGAGCTGTCATTGCTTGACATTTGTGTAACACGAGTGTTCCTTGTCATTTATCAGCGCAAGCCTGGATATTGTCCAGGTCTTGCTACATTTAGACATAGATTGCCTCAGTGTCTGAGGAATAGTGCTGAAAGTTGTATCTTCAGCGAACGTCCCCACTTCTGACCTAATGATGGATGGAGGGACATGGATGAAAAAGCTGATGATGATTGGGAATACCCAGAGGAACTCCCGCAGTGTTGTCCTGGACTGGCGATGAATAATCTCCAACAACCATCATCCTTTGTGTTAGATATGACTCTATCCAGTTGAGAATTTTCCCCCAGTTCCTAATTGTAACTTTTAGCTTTGCTAGGGCTCCTTCATGCCATATTTAAATCAAATTCTGCCTTGATGTCACTCTTACCTCTGGAGTTCAGCTCTTTTGTTCATGTTTGAACCAAGGCTGTAAATATGTGAGGAGCTGAGTGACACTTCGGAACTCAAACTGAGTGTCAGTGAAAAGGTTATTGTAAAGCAAATGCCACTTGATAGCACTGTTGATGACTCCCTCCATCACTTAACTGATGATCGAGAATAGACTAATGGGATGGTAATCGGCCAGGATGGATTTGTCATGTACAGGACATAACTGGCCACAATGCCGGGTAAATGCCAGCGTAGTAGCTGCACGAATGCAGCTCGGGGCGTGGCAAGTTCTGGAGCCTGGGACATCAGTACTATTGCTGGAATATCATTAGGGCCCTTAGCCTTTGCAGTATCCAGTACCTTCAGCCATTCTTGCTATCATGCGGACTTGGCTGAAGACTGATAGAACATAGAACAGTACAGCACAGAACAGGCCCTTCGGCCCTCAATGTTGTGCCGAGCCATGATCACTCTACTCAAACCCACGTATCCACCCTATACCCGTAACCCTACAACCCCCCCCTTAACCTTACTTTTATTAGGACACTACGGGCAATTTAGCATGGCCAATCCACCTAACCCGCACATCTTTGGACTGTGGGAGGAAACCGGAGCACCCGGAGGAAACCCACGCACACAGGGGGAGGACGTGCAGACTCCACACAGACAGTGACCCAGCCGGGAATCGAACCTGGGACCCTGGAGCTGTGAAGCATTTATGCTAACCACCATGCTACCCTGCTGCCCCTGTGACTTCTGACTTCTGTTATTCTGGGGATCCCAGGGCTAGGCAGAGGCAGATCATCGACTCTGGCTGAAGAATGTTGCAAATGCTTCAGCCTTATTTTTTGCACTAATGTGCTGGGCTGCACCATCATTGAGGATGGAGTTATGGAGTTATTTAGTAACCCCACCATTCACATCTGGATGAGGCAGGACTGCTGAGCTTAGCTCTGATCCATTGGTTGTGGGACCGCTGAGCTCTGTCTGTTTCTTGCTGCTTATATTGTTTGGCATGCATTGCAACTCCACCAGAATGACACCTCATTTTTGGTATGTAAGCGTTGTTCCTGGCGTGCCCTTTTTTTCATCTTGTTGGTTCCCTCACCACATGCGGCAGACCGAGTCTAGCAGCTTTGTGGTAATAACATCAGAAACCCTCCGATGCTCCAACAATATTGTGTATCCAATTAGAATTGAAAGATTGTTCTCAATGGCACTGCTATTTCTACTTTTGCTTCTTTCAGCATTGCATCAGGATTTATCGGCTTTGACAAAGAGTCATCGGACTCGAAACGTTAGCTCTTTTCTCTCCCTACAGATGCTGCCAGACTTGCTGAGATTTTGCAGCATTGTCCCTTTCCAGTCTAGCAGCTATTCCTTTAGCTTGTACCAGCCTTGACTGTAATGGTGTAAATGAGCCACTCTTGGTGATGGACATTGAATTCCCCCAACCAGAGTACTTTCTGTGCCCTTGCCATGATCAGTGCTTCGTCCAATTTGTGTTTAACATGGAGTAATGATTCGTCAGCTGATGGTGGGCAGTACATAGTAATCAGCAGGCGGTTTCCATTCCCATGTTTGATGTGATTTCATGTGACTTTGCAGGACACAGAGTTGATGTTGAGGACTCCCAGGCCAACTCACTCCCAACTGTATACCACAGTGATTCCGCCTCTGTTGGATCTGTCCTGCTGGTTCAACAGGCCATATCCAGGGATGGTCATGGTGGTATCTAGTACATTGTCTGTAAGATACAATTCTGTGAGTATGTCAGGCTGTTGCTTGAATCATCTGAGAAACAGCCCTCCCAATTCTGGCACAACCCAAGAGACTTTAGTAAGGTCTTTTGCAGGGTCAACAGAGCTGAGATTGTTGTTGTCGTTTCCGGTGTCTAGATAGGTGTCGGGTTAGTGAAGCAGATGGGTTTTTACAACAATCAATAATGGATTACATTCACCATTACTGAGATTTGCTTTAAAATCCATATTTTATTAACTGATCTCAAACTCCACTCGCTGCTATGGTGGGATTTGAACCTCATTAATCACATTGAACCTCATTTGAACCACATCATTAATCTGAGCCTCTGGATTACCTCAATACCAACATCTTCCCCTTCCGCTATACTAAGGGTATTTCTTTGAAGCGAAAAAAGAAAGTCTCAGAATAGGAACTAAAGGTTAAAATCAAAGAAGAGGGCAATGACAATTATTAAGAGCAAGATCCAGTTAATCTGCAGAAGATTGCAGAAAGATTATCAGGAAAATTGAAAACAAATGGAGGCAAAAAGAGGTTATGAGAAAAGATTACCAGGCAACATTAATTTGAACTCAAAAATATATAACAAAAATAGAAAATGTCAGCAGTTAGTTCTATTCAAGATCCAAAGAGAAATCTTCATGTACAGGCAGAGGACATGGTTAATTTAGAAAATGGGAACTTTGAATCCGTCTTCACAAAGCAGGTGCAAGACATGAAGTTTGCCATGAAAGGGAAGGAATGTTACGATAGATAGCAATCGATAGAGAAGATGTACTAAAATGATTAGAGTTACTCAAAGCCGATAAATCCTGATGGAATGCTGAAAGAAGCAAAGGTAGAAATAGCAGTGCCATTGATAACAATCTTTCAATTCTAATTGGATACACAAGTATTGTTGGAGCATCGGAGGGTTTCCGATGTTATTACCACTCTTCAAGAAAGGAGGGAGGAATAAACCAGGAAACTATTTGCCCAACAGCGGGGGAAGGTATTGGAAACCAATATCACGGACAAAATGAACTTTTGTTTGAAACGGTAGAGATTAATCAAGGAGACCCAGTATGAGTTTGTTGGCGAAAATTATGTTTGACTTATTTGATTGCATGACTTCATGAAGGTAATAGGGAAAGTTATTCCAGTTTTTTTCACATCATTCATGTGTTGTGGGGCGGCATGGTAGCATAGTGCTTAGCACTGTTGCTTCACAGCTACAGGGTCTCAGACTCGATTTCTAGCTTGGGTCATAGTCTGCACAAAGTCTGTCCGTCCTCCCCGTCTCTATGTGTGTTTCCCCTGGGTGCCGCCCACAAGTCCTGAAAGATGCGTTGATCGGTGAATTGGACATTCTGAATTCTCCTCAGTGTACCCGAAAAGTCACCGGAGTATGGCGGCGCGGGGATCCAGAGATAGGGGATAATCCCAGGTTAAAGAGGTGTGAATTGTCTCAAGCCAGAACAGTTGATAGGATTTTGCAAGTCCAGGCCAGATGGTGGGGGGTGAATGTAATGTGACATGAATGCAGAATTGCCGAGCAGAAACCTATAGCCAAGTTCCACACGCATGAGTATGGCCTCAACCGGGATCTTGATTCATGTCACATTACAGTCACCCCCCACCATCTGGCATGGACTTGCAAAATCCTACCAACTGTCCTGGTTTGAGACAATTCACACCTCTTTAACCGGGATTACCCCAATCTCTGGATCTGTAAAGATTTGATTACCCGCAATTGCTCGCATTCCAAGCATTGTCTGGCATCTTTGACTTTGTCTATATATATGTTTCTGGAACATACCTCTTCATTCACCTGAGGAAGGAGTAGTGCTCCGAAAGCTCGTGTTTGAAACAAACTTGTTGGACTTTAACCTGGTGTTGTAAGACTTCTTACTGTCCCCTGATATTGTTTATAGGGACCTATGGAAAATATTCAACAATTTGCCACACAGGAGGCCTTTTAATAAGACAGACACCCATGGAATTAAGTGGAAAGTACTGGGTTGGATACAAATTAGTCTTTGTGGCAGGAATAAAGGGTGGTATCAAGCAAAGCTTTTCTAGTTTGGGAGGGAATTTGCAGTGACCCAAGGGTCAGTTCTGGGTCCATTATACATTTTAAATTTAGAAATGACCTCGCTTTGGATTTAACAAGCAGAATTATAAAATCTGCAGTCAATATGAAAGTGGTGGATCATGGAGGGGATAGTTGCAGACTTCTGAGTAACATAGACAGGAGTGAAATGGGCGGAAGGACCTGTTCTCCAAAGATGTGCAGGTTAGGTGGATTGGCCATGCTAAATTGTCCTTAGTGCCCAAAATTGCCCTTAGTGTTGGGTGGGGTTACTGGGTTATGGGGATAGGGTGGCAGTGTGGGCTTGGATAGGGTGCTCTTTCAAAGAGCTGGTGCAGACTCGATGGGCCGAATGGCCTCCTTCTGCACTGTAAATTCTATGATTCTATGATTCCCATTGGCACAAGGGCGAAGAGCAGAGGACAATGATTTAAGGTGATAGACCAACAGAAAATGATGACATGAGGAAAACATTTTTATATAGCTCATGGTTAGATCTCAAATCCAAAAAGATGCTCAAGGCAGATTCAATTGTGACTTTTAAAATAGAATTAGACATAAAGGAGAAAAGGACAGGGCTATGGGGAAAGGGCAGGGAAGTGGGTCTAGCTGAGTTGTTCTCATAAAGAACAGATAGAGACATGACAGAACGTATGGCCGCCTTTTGTGCTGTATCAAATCTAGGATTTGATGATTTTAAGTTTGGTGGATGGACTTCAGTACAGACAAGTGATGCACTTCTATGGACTAGTAGGGAGTTAAAATTTGATGAGAGACCTTTGTTGTAAAGTAGTCAAAATTTGAAATCCAGGTATTTGCTAAGGGAATAAAGCCACAGGATTCCACAGTTTTAAACAAATGGAAGAAGCTTGCTTATACAAGAGACAACAAATCAACTAACCGTGCAGAAGGAGGCATTCGGCCCATCGAGTCTGCACCGGACCTTGCACTAATAGAACACCCTAGCCAGGCCCAATCCCCCACCCTTATCTCCGTAATCCCACCGAACCTTTTGGGCAATATTATCATGGCCAATCCACCTCACCTGCACATCTTGCGACTGTGGGAGGTATCTTGTTATGCTATTTCGGTGTAGCATAAGCGGCTTCCTTGTGGTGCACTCGACAAAGGAAGGATCAGACGTGAAGATAACTCCAACACGTTTATTAAACTATGTACACTATTAGAACTTGGGTTCGACATTAATGTAAATCCTCCTATAGCTCCTCAGACCGACTAACCAGATTGCTACACTCCACGTGGTGGGAATGATATCGAATCAACCTTGTCTCTGTACTCTCTGACTGTCTCCACTGGAAAAGAGGCAGATCATGTGTGTGGTGTCCTTTATATATGAGTTGGTGTAATGTCCTCCTATGGTCGTGTCACCTCTGTGAGTATTGTGAGTGCCCATTGGTCGTGTCCTAGCTAACTGATGTATTGGTTGAGTGTGTGTGTATGATGTCTCTGGTGCTCCCTCTAGTGTCTAACTATTCTACATGTATGTACATTAACCCCTTGTGTATTTACAGTGATGAACATCACCACAGGAGGAAACCAGAGCACCCAGAGGAAACACATGGAGACACAGGGAGAAAGTGCAAACACCACACAGACAGTCACCCGTCATCAGAATTAGACCCGAGTCCCGGGTGCTGTGAGGCAGCAGCGCTGACCACAGTGCCACCGTGCTGCCCCATTCAAAATTAGTATCAGGTAAACATGAATTAACAGGAAAAATGGTCAAACAGACCACAAACTACATAGTAACCCACCAATGATCCCCCCACTTTGTAAAAAAAAAACCCTATGAACTCTTTTTCCCTCATGTAGGATTTCAGCTCATCTGATCATCAGCTAACAGCAGTTCTGTCACTCAAGCTCCATGAGTACAATTTTCTCAAATGCAGTCTTCTTGGTCTTTTTTCAGCTGACCTACTTCAGAGATTAGGTTCCACTGGGCTAACAAGGTTTCAACCCAGAACCGACATGAGCCCAGATAACTAGCTGTACTGAGCAACAACTGGTTTCTCTGCCCCAATGAGCAAATTCACTGAGCTGACAACTGTTCCCTGGGTTTCTTGGATATCTGCAGCATGGGACTACCTTTTGAGCATTCCTGAGCCCCCAACTCTCACTCTGAGCTCCAGCTACATAGAGTTAGTGAACATCTGCCACCTCCTTCAGCTCTGCACTGACCTCATCACGATGGCTCATTTTTGCACTGCACTCCTTTCCTATGGGGGCACTTTCCGTGCCACTCAGCAGGGGTAACTCAAGCAAGCTTTTCAAACGATCTCCCCAGGTTCCGTGGTTCAATTAAAAAAATGCCATAGGCCGTTTTTCATGCCTGTGCATCTTACTCATCACCATGACAACGCGTAACAGCAACACTGACATTCCTGCCATTGGTTTTCATTCTGCAAGTGCAGTCTCACGTGGATGCACAGTCAGATCTCCAGAGCCACTTACCTTTGGGATACATCCACAGGGCAATGGGCACAGACCCCCAACAATGCTGGAGCAGACAGAGATCAGCGCACTGGAGCTGAGAGTATGCCAGGAGTCGTTGTCCTCAGCCCCAGATACATAGCGCAAGCCCTAAAATACCCTCACAATGAAAAGACAGTAAATAATAGTATAATCTTTTTATTGTCACAAGTATGAAGTTACTGTGAAAAGCCCCTAGTCGCCACATTCCAGCGCCTGTTCGGGTAAGTCGGTACAGGAATTGAACCCGCACTGATGGCCTTGATCTGTATTACAAACCAGCTGTCAAGCCCACTGAGCTAAACCGGCACTGGCACAATTTCAAAAAATTTAGATCAGTGGAGAGACCTTGATTTCCATAAACACAATCCCTTCTTTACATCAGGGCACGTTAATAAAGCAGTTTAAAAAGTGTACGTGTTATTTCAGTTAATGAATAGAAGGTAGAATACAAAACCAAAGAGATCACACGAGTACTTTACAAATCACTGGTTAACTCTCAGCTGGAGGATTGTGGATAATTTAGGGTATCACACTGTTGGAAAGAGTACAGAGGACGTTTAGCAGGATGTTACCTGGGATGAAAGACTTTAGTTTTGAAAAAAGGTTAGGAAAGTTAGGATTATTCTCCTTGGAACAGGGATGGTCAAGAGGTGACCCAATCAACGTTTTAGGATCATAAAATGTTTTGATGAGGTAGATCAAAACTTCTCAAAAGATCTAGAAGGGAATTGAGGATAAATAATTTCACCATTAATTTTTGGTGTCCGGAACACCCAATCAGAAAAGATGGTGAAGCTGGCGAGTACCTTAGGATAGGGAACATTCAAGGTTGTGCACAAAAAGTGGAGATCGGGGGCTGGATTCTCCGCTGCGTCTCGCCGAAATCGCAAAATGCGATCGGTCAGAGAATCGGCTCCAATGCCGAAATCGGCTGTGACGCCGGTTTCGCGGGGATTTCCGATTCTCCGGACCCCCCAACATGCCGGAAACGCGCAACCCGGAGAATCGCATAAGGTGCCTGACGACCGATTCTCCGGGCAGTCAGCGATTCTGCGGCCCGGATGGGCCGAAGTCCCGACGGCGTGGTTCTAGCCACCTATAAGAAATCATAATGCCGGTGTGCTGGCTGATGCGGCGGCGAGAGGAGTTAGGAATTGGTGTGGGCAGGGGCGGGGGAGAAACAATGACTGTGGGTTCCCGTAACGGACACCAGCTGTGCCTTCTGCGGGGGGTGGGGGGGGTGGGGGGGGAGGCGGGTCTGCCAGGGTCGGGGAGCCCCCGATATGACAGGGCGGTCCTCACGCAATGGGCGCCATTACAGCGGCCATCTTGTTGGCCACCCTCCCCGGGTGCTGGGTTAACGGCTGTATGGGTGGGTACCGCCCCCCCTCCCTGGCTACTCCACCCAACTGGCAACACCCACCAGGGGACCACCCAGGCCCACAGCAGTCTCCAGCGAGGGCAGTGCCATCGAACAGTGGCCATGGCAGCAGGGACGGATGCCAGGAGCGGGCAGCACCGACGGTGATGGGGATGGGGGCATGCGTGGCTGGGGCGCACAGTGCCAACCGAGGCCACCATGTAGCCCATGGCACCTGGTTATGCACTAGTGTATGCACCATGATACCATGTGTCCCCTCATACACTGCAGAGTGTAATGTTTGGGAACCATCCAGCGATGCTGGCTGCCCTGGCGGTGGCTGCTGCCCTGCATGCAGCTCTAAGAGGAGGCGGCGGCCGCAGCAGAGGAGCGGGCTGCATAGCGGCAGAGCCGCTCAGGCTGGAGGGTCGCCCGCCAGACAAGGAGGAGGAGGAACTGGACGAGTGGGAGGAGGAGGAACAAGACGAGGAGGAAGGGGAGGAGTTGGAGGTGGTGCCAAGGAGGCGCATGATGTGGCCCGTGTTTACTGGCGCCGCATATCCTTCGAGGACCTCCTGGACAGGGCATGCAGGAGGAGACTGCGGATGAGCCGGGAAACCATCGCTCATATCTGCCACATGATGGCACACCTGGCACTGCGTGGGACTGAGGGGCGGAGGGACACCCGCTACCGATGGCTGTCAAGGTGACATTTGCCACGAGGTTGTTCCAGTCAGCGAGTAGGGATCTGTCCAGCATCACCCAGGCATCTGTGCACAGGTGCATCCGTGGCGTCACTGACGCCCTGTATATCCTTGCGGACTGATACATACAGTTCCCTGTGGACCACGCCCATCAGGATGCCGGGGCAGTGGGGTTCCACTGCCATCACCGGGATGCCCATGGTCCAGGGGGTCATCGATGGGATGCATGCCGCCCTACGGCCACCGGCGGATAACAGGCTGATGTTCATGAACAGGAAGGGGTACCACCCAATGAAATTTCAGGTTGCCTGTGATCACTAGATGAGGATCCTGCACGTCTGCGCCAGGTACCCGGGCAGTGTGTATGACTCATTTGTTCTGCCACAATCATTCATCCCCGGCATGTTCAAGGGACACCCCCTGGCTGCGGGGCTACAGGGCTTAGCCATTGCGGTTGTGGCTGTTGACGCCTATACGGAGGCCACAGAGCATCCTGGAGAACTGCTACAATGATGCCCATTGTGTGACCAGGGGTGTGGTGGAGAGGTGCTTCGTTGTGCTCAAGATGCGCCTCAGGTGCCTGGACCGCTCTGGAGGGGCCATCCAATACGAGTCAAGGAGTTGTTGTGGTCTGCTGCGTCCTCCACAAAATAGCCCAGCAAAGGGGCGATGTTCTGGAGGAGGATGAGGAGCAAGGACAGGCCCCTCCAGATGAGGAGGATGAAGGGGACGAGGACATTGGGCGGGACTTGCACGGGAGGATGCACCACGCCACCAGCAGGGCCAGCGAGCACGGGACGCTTTGATCGCCGCACATTTCACCAACTGGGGGATGGGGTTGCTGGGCAGGGGCATGGACACCACAATACCACGCCCCCTCACCTCCCACAACACCGAACCAACTCACCTTCCCCACCACCGAACCACCCGCATGCACACCACCCCTCCATTATATATCAACCTGCAGCACAACGATCTGGGTGCACTGGCTTGCCAGTGATAGCGGGTCTGGTCCATGGAGGATGATGACAGCCCGCTCTGCGATGAGCTCCGAGCTCCACATCGTTAGACACGAACAGGAAGGGGTACCACTCAATGAAATTTCAGGTTGTCTGTGATCACTAGATGAGGATCCTGCACGTCTGCGCCAGGTACCCGGGCAGTGTGTATGACTCGTTTGTTCTGCCACAATCATTCATCCCCGGCATGTTCGAGGGATACCCCCTGGCTGCGGGGCTACAGGGCTTAATCGTTGCGGTCGTGGCTGTTGACGCCTATACGGGTGGGTGGTCTCTGCATGCGAGCTGGCCAGCCCATCACATGGCCCTGTTGTATCGCTGGGTTCGGGGATGTCTGGGTTGGGGGGTGGGGAAAAGAGGAGGGAATTTGGGGGGGCTGCACGGCGAACCCACTGGGCCTCACTCTTCCATCACACCTCACCCACAGTGGCCCTCACTTATCACCCCACCCCCACACTCATCGGACAGATCACAGAGGCAGCTTTCATTGGTGATAACATGTGTTTAATGTGCAGAGGTATATACAGTCTGTGCCCTAATGTGCAGAGGTATATACAGTCTGTGCCGTAGCCCCTATAACCAAACTGTACCCTGCACCCATGCCAACTTAACTGGTGTCTATCTTTCTAGCCTTACGGGCCCTAACACTACGCCTCAGTGGTTCCCCAGACTCCCAGCAGGAGTGGAGGTGGACCTCTGTGACCCCTGCCCTGCGACTAGGTTGGCTCACGTGTCCTGGGGTGGCCCAGCCTGCATAGGCCCGACTATTCCCCGGGGGTCACGGCACTTGGTGCTGCCGGTCCTGGAGGCCCGCTCTGATATCGACCAGTGTCTGAATGTTAGCGGCCATGGAGCTCAGGGAGTGGGCCATCCCCGTCTAGATCTGTGCGACGTCGGCCAGCACCTGATGGCGCCGATGCTCCCAGACATGGCCTGCTGGGACTGGGCCACACTGAGGAGCGCCCCTGCAATCTTCAGCTGGCCCTGGCACATGGCTGCCTGTGAGTGGGCAGCCATGTTCTGGGCCACGGCCCCCGCCTGTACAGATGGCCCCAGGCCTTGCATAACCTGACCCATGTCTTACACGTTTGCCCCTATTGCCTCCATCGCGGACACCACCTGTGCGGTTTTGGCCTGGGTGGCACGCATGACGAACACCAGTCCCTGCTCCTGCAGGTGGTTGGACTTCTCCACCTGCGTCTGCAGCTGCTGGAAGCTGGCCGTTATCCCATTCTCTGGTCCCTGGGTCTCTGACTGCACCTGATCTATGTGTGGGAGTGGATATTTCAGGAACCCGGGAACCATCAGGACGGCAGCTGGTTGCTGGGTCCGGGTTGCCCTCCGACTGTCTTGCCCCTCGGCGGGCTTCAACCTCCACCTGCTGAACCGGAGCGGCTGTGTGGTGCGCACCAGTCAGTATCCCAGAAGCCTCATCACTAAGAGCCCAACCGAGGGGATAGTATCCAAGATGGTGGAGGGTGTAGGAGAAGCAGTGATGGAAGGTCTATGTCATCATCCGACCCATAATCCGGGGTCTCCTGTGTCATGGTGTGCTGGGTTCCTGTGTGTCTGTGCCTTTTCCTGTGTGTCTGTCCCGTGTGTTGGTCCTCCCCTGTGTGGTGGTGTGCTGTGTGTCTGTCCCCCTGGGTCACGGTGTCCTGGCGCGTCTCGGCCGGAGGGGTGTTGTTACGGCTGCCCTCCCAGTCGGTGCTTGGGTCCCTGGGGGGCACCGGCCCAGGTACTGGCTGGGGGCGGGGCCGGGGGGGCACCGGATAGGCCAGGACCATCACTGGCTGGTCCTGCAAGCCACAAGACAGCATATATGGTTCGACAGATGGACGGGGGTGAGGCAGGATGTGTTGAGGGGGTGGGGTGATGGGGTGGTCACACATTTATTGTGAAGGGCTGCATACAGGCAGGGGGTCTCTCTTGGTGGCGTGCCTCCGACCTCTGCATCTGCAACCTCCCATTAACCGATCTGCCAACGATGTGCCTGCTGCTCAGGCACGGTGAGGGGACACAGTTCTGGTGGTCCAGTCTCCTCCTGTGCCCGCCGGTTATACGCGGACTTGTCCTGGGGGGCGGCAAACACAACAGCAACAGCAGCAGTGTTAGACAATCCGTGCATGCAGCCCAGGTCTCTGTTGGCATTCGTGCATGGGGCATCTGGTCATTGCAGCTGGCATGGGTGGGTACAGCCATGTGGGTCAGGGTGGGGGTGGGACCGTCCCCCGTGGGGGTAGGGTGGTTGGCACCAGGGGCATAGTGCTGGGTACTCAACCCTGGCTGCTCTGAGGAGGTCGTGCAGCTTCTTCTCTCACTGGTCTGTGGTCCTGTCCACCGGCCCAACGGCGCTGACGGACTCGGCCACCTCCGTCCAGGCACACCGAATGATGGCACCTGCTGTCCTGCGGCCTGGCCCAGGGAACAGAACCAGCCTCCTCTCCTCCACGTTGTCCAGGAGGGTGTCCAAGTCGCCATCCCTGAATTGCGAGGCAGCTCGTCTGGCAGCCATCTTGCCTGCAATCGCTGTGTGGGGAAGAATGCTGTTCAGCAGCCACGGCGTCACATCAATGACACAACCAGCGTATCAGCGGCCGTTCCCTTGGGAGCGTCATGTTGCGCCCAAGCTCGCCCCTTGTGCGTCGTGGAATAGCTGCACCTGGGGTTTGATGACGCTGTCGTGAAACTCCACGTTTTCCACAACGTCGTCAACACTTAGTCCATTTTCGGAGAATCCTGACCTGTGGCTATGAATTACTAGGACTCAGAATTACCAGCAATTTTGTTGTTGAATTCACTTTTTTTAAAGCTGTTTCACCCTTATTATCTAGATTGCAAGACTTCCTTTGCAAATGTATGTTTTTAATGATAGCTGCTATTTGGTTTGAGCTCCCGTAATTGGCAGGCTGGTGTTTCCTTCAGGGATTCCAGTGGGATTCCTACATTTTGAGAATGATGAGCTTTTCCAATGGGGACATGCACAAGGAGCGATCAGCCTTTACACATTATCTATGAACCCATTCTGATCCGGGACCGACACTCAGCTGCTCAGGAGACGCTTTTGATGAATGTACGATATGATTAGCTTTAACACCTGTGTTTCACAAAGAAAACTGCTACATTACCTTTTTCTCTCCTGGAGGCTGATTCCGAGACAAATTGTACAATTTAGATTTCTCTTCCCTTGGGCATGGAGGGTCATTAAAATTGCATTAAGATTTTATACCAACCATTACTGGCTACATATGCCAAATATGTCTACAGATGCACCGCAGGCATCAGAGGCCTTTTCCTTCCGAGGATCAAAATGTTAGTCACTTTCCTTGTGAAAAGGAGACATCAATTCCAAAGCACACAGCACATAAATCAAGTAGCAAAGTCCCTCCCAATAGGAAAAAAAACAGTACGGACAAGTATTCTTATTTCCCAGTTTTTACTGGTGTTTTACTTTAAGGTATACAAGACCAATTCAGACCAGTATTCTTATTTCCTCACTTTTATGCTTTTTCCTTAGTGCAGAGAATGATAGATGTCATCCATGTGGTGTACAACACACAAAGAACAAAGAACTGTACAGCACAGGAACAAGCCCTTTGGCCCTCCAAGCCTGTGCCGACCATGCTGCCCGTCTAAACTAAAATCTTCTACAATTCTGGGGTCCATATCCCTCTATTCCCATCCTATTCATGTATTTGTCAAGGTGCCCCTGAAACGTCACTATCGTCCCTGCTTCCACCACCTCCTCCCGCAGTGAGTTCCAGGCACACACTACCCTCTGTGTAAAAAACATGCCTCGTACATCTCCTCCAAACCTTGCCCCTTGCACCTCAAACCTATGCCCCCTAGTAATTGACCCCTCTACCCTGGGAAAAAGTCTCTGACTATCCACTCTGTCTATGCCCCTCATAGTTTTGTAGACCTGCACACATGGCCACTAATCCTTAGATATCTGGCATCTAACCAAACTGGGCAACTCTACCTTCTCCCACTTCATGCATAAGATCATAATAAAGAACAGCAGAAGTAGGTCATTCGGCCTATTGAGCCTAATCTCCACCATTCAGTCAGATCATAGCTGAGAGGATCATGGTCTTACCTTCAATTCCTGCCTAACTCTTCACTCTCTTCTCGATGGGTAAGGACTATCATCGCTGTCACTTCCAGGACCCTACCCTGCACTTTGTCAGCAATCTGTACACATTGCGATAATTGTGTGCAAAGCAGTTAGTAAGCCTGGAGGTGTGTTTTCCATCCTATGGCCAGTGGCAGACTTGGGAAGGAGGCGGGACTGAGGCAATGATGGACTCGATTTAAAGGGCGGGCAGCAGCCATTGCTGAATTTATGGTTTGCTCAAAAGTTGGAGGAAGGTGGGGAGTAAAGGGAAAAGAGAACGTAGCCCACCTAGGACCTTGGCAGGCAGCGACCCATTTTTCTGACCTCCTCACTGGAGATGTTACAGGAAGTTGTGACTAGAGTGACATATCCTACTGCACAATAGGTTATTGCCCTCTGGTGGTTGGGAGCCCAGGGTTTCCTCATAGCGGCAGCCATCTTGCCTTGCTGTTTTTTCGTGGTTGCATTAAAGTTCAATGTTTTCACCTCTTTTCAGTCGGCATTGTGAACCTGTATATTTGCCAATTTGCAAGTAAACACAGCCTCCTGTCACAATAACAAGCCTCTATGAGGCTGCTCAAGGTGGAAATGGCTGAAGGCTTCTAAAATGGTCAGCAGCCAGGAGAATGGTGAGGAGGATCTGTGGTGTTGGAACAGTACCGGAAGCTTTTCAACCACATTCATAGGTCTGGAATAGTGAGTTTAAAAGTCCCAGGTGGCATACCTTCTGAGCACCAGTCACCAGAATGCAGAAGTGAGGGACCCAGCTGACCATGAGAGAGATGTATGTGCAGTATCCCCAATGATTGATAAACGAGGTCAAAACCCCAGTTCTTCTGGACAGAGGTTTGGAGTGCACAAGGCAAAAATGTTTGGGATAGAAAAGTTGCAAGTGGTGATGGCAAGAGGCTTTGTACTAATTGCATCTTTCTTCATCTTGGTGGCGAAATGGAAGTTGAATGCCAGGCAGAGCAAGAGATAACGCCTTAAACATAGAACAGGACAGAACAGAACAGGCCCTTCGGGCCCAATGTTGTGCCGAGCTTTGTCTGAAACCAAGATCAAGCTATCCCACTCCCTGTCATTCTGGTGTGCTCCATGTGCCTACCCAATAACCGCTTGAAAGTTCCTAAAGTGTCCGACTCTACTATCACAGCAGGCAGTCCATTCCACACCCTAACCACTCTCTGAGTAAAGAACCTACCTCGGACATCCCTCCTATATCTCCCACTACAAACCTTATAGTTATGCTCCCTTGTAACAGTTACATCCACCCGAAGAAATAGTCTCTGAACATCCACTCTATCTATCCCCCTCATCATCTTATAAAACTCTATTAAGTCGCCTCTCATCTTTCTTTGCTCCAATGAGAAAAGCCCATCTCCCTCAACCTTTCCTCATAAGACCTACCTTCCAATCTAGGCAGCACCCTGGTAAATCTCCTTTGCACCCTTTCCAATGCTTCCACATCCTTCCTATAGTGAGGTTACCAGAACTGCACACAATACTCCAATGTGGTCTCACCAGGGTCCTGTGCGGTTGCAGCATAACCCCACGGCTCTTAAACTCAAGCCCCCTGTTAATAAACGCTAACACACTATAGGCCTTCTTCACAGCTCTATCCACTTGAGTGGCGACCTTCAGAGATCTGTGGACATGCAACCCAAGATCTCTCTGTTCCTCCACATCCATCAGAACCCTGATGTTGATCTTTGAATCCGCATTCAAATTTTTCCTACCAAAATGAATCACCTCGCACTTATCAGGTATAAACTCCATCTGCCATTTTTTGGGCCAGCTCTGCATCCTATCAATGACTCTTTGCAGCCTACAACAGCCCTCACCTCATCCACTACTCCACCAATCTTGGTGTCATCAGCAAATTTACTGGCCCACCCTTAAGCCCCCTCCTCCCTGAGATGGAAGTGGTCGAGCGAGGGAACCGTTGTTTACTAAATTAGTTGAATCACTTGTCAAGAGGAAGAAGGAGGCTTATGTAAAGATGAGACATGAAGATTCAGTTAGGGCACTCGAGAGTTACAAGTTAGCTAGGAAGGACCTAAAGAGAGAGCTAAGAAGAGCCAGGAGGGTACATGATAATTCTTTGGCAGGTAGGATCAAGAATAACCCTAAAGCTTTCTATAGGTATGTCAGGAATAAAAGAATGACTCGGGTAAGAGTAGGGCCAGTCAAGGATAGTAGTGTGAAGTTGTGCATGGAGTCAGAGGAGGGTGCTAAATGAATATCTTTCGGCAGTATTCACGCAGGAAAAAGGCAATGTTGTCGAGGAGAATACTGAGATACAGGCCACGTGAAGGGCTTGAGGTTCATAAGGAGGAGGTGTTAGCGATTCTGGAAAGTGTGAAAATAGATAAGGCCCCTGGGCCCGATGGGATTTATCCTCGGATTCTCTGGGAAGCTAGGGAGGAGATTGCTGAGCCTTTGGCTTTGATCTTTATGTCGTCATTGTCTACAGGAATAGTGCCAGAAGACTGGAGGACAGCAAATGTTGTCCCCTTGTTTAAGAAGGGGTGTAGAGACAACCCCGGTAACTATAGACCAGTGAGCCTTACTTCTGTTGTGGGCAAAGTCTTGGAAAGGTTTATAAGAGATAGGATTTATAATCATCTAGAAAGGAATAATTTGATTAGGGATAGTCAACATGGTTTTGTGAAGTGTAGGTCGTGCCTCACAAACCTTATTGAGTTCTTTGAGAAGGTGACCTAACAGGTCGAAGGTATAGCAGTTGATGTGGTGTATATGGATTTCAGTAAAGCTACACAGTAGGCTATTGCAGAAAATACGGAGGCATGGGATTCAGGGTGATTTAGCAGTTTGGATCAGAAATTGGCTCACTGTAAGAAGACAGGTGGTTGATGGGAAATGTTCAGCCTGGAGTTCAGTTACTAGTGGTGTACCACAAGGATCTGTTTTGGGGACACTACTGTTTGTCATTTTTATAAATGACCTGGAGGGGGGGCGTAGAAGGATGGGTGAATAAATTTGCAGATGACACTAAAGTCGGTGGAGTTGTGGACAGTGTCGAAGGATGTTGCAGGTTACAGAGGGACATAGATAAGCTGCAGAGCTGGGCTGAGAGGTGGCAAATGGAGTTTAATGCAGAAAAGTGTGAGGTGATTCATTTTGGAAGGAGTAACAGGAAGACAGAGTACCGGGCTAATGGTAAGATTCTTGGTAGTGTGATAAGCAGAGAGATCTCGGTGTCCATGTACATAGATCCCTGAAAGTTGCCACCCAGGTCGACAGGGTTGTTAAGAAGGCGTATGGTGTGTTAGCTTTGATTGGTAGAGGGATTGAGTTTTGGAGCCATGAGGTCATGTTGCAGCTGTACAAAACTCTGGTGCAGCCACATTTGGAATATTGCGTGCAGTTCTGGTCGCCGCTTATAGGAAGGATGTGGAAGCATCGGAAAGGGTGCAGAGGAAATTTACCAGAATGTTGCCTGGTATGGAGGGAAGATCTTGTGAGGAAAGGCTGAGGGACTTGAAGCTATTTTCGTTAGAGAGAAGAAGGTTAAGAGGTGACTTAATTGGGGCATACAAGATGATCAGAGGATTAGCTAGGGTGGATAGTGTGAGCCTTTTTCCTCAGATGGTGATGGCTAGCATGAGGGGATATAGCTTTAAATTGAGGGGAGATAGATATAGGACAGATGTCAGAGGTAGGTTCTTTACTCAGAGAGTAGTAAGGGCGTGGAATGCACTGCCTGCAACAGTAGTGGACTCCGCAACATTAAGGGCATTTAAATGGTCATTGGATAAACATATGGATGATAAGGGAACAGTGTAGATGGGCTTTAGAGTGGTTTCACAGGTCGCCGCAACATCGAGGGCTGTAATGTTCTATGTTCTATGAGGTATCGGTGTCCGACACCAGCACTGCATTTACCGGGGAGAAATTTCAGCACTTCGTCAAAACAAACGGCATCCACCACATTCGAACAGTCCTTACCACCCGGCCTCGATCAGCAGAGAGAGATGGGCAAAGAGAGCAATTCGGACGCTCAAGTCTGAAATGAGGAAACAACCTAATGGACCATTACGTCTCACGTTGGCCAACCTCCTTCTCTCCTATAATACTGCCTCCAAAACCATTGATGGATTCATGCCAATAGAGAACTAATGGGTCATTACCTCTAGACTCGTGAGAGCTCGTGACCCCCAATTCGGCAGGGTGGGTGGAGGCGCACCAGGCCTCCCAGAAGAAGGGTAATGATTTGGTAAAAGGAGACAGGTCACTTAAAATTGGGGATCTGGTCTTTGCAAGAAACTTTTCAGCTGGCCCACTGTGGTTACATGGCAGAGGTATGGCTAAGTCTGATTGGGCCTCATACATGCAAGACAGACAAGTGTGGAAACACAAGTCCAGGTAAGGCCACAACTTCAACAGCTGAACAGGTGAAACCAGTGGGCACCACCATAATGATAATCTTTATTCGTATCACAAGTAGGCTTACATCAACACTGCAATGAAGTTACTGTGACAATCCTAGTCGTCACATTCCGGCGCCTGTTCGGGTACAATGAGGGAGAATTCAGAATGTCCACATTACCGAACAGCACAACTTTGGACTGTGGGAGGAAACCGGAGCATCCAGTGAAAACCCACGCAAACACGGGGAGAACGTGCAGACCCAAGCCAGAAATCGACTCTGGGATCCTGGCGCTGTGAAGCAAAGGTGCTAACCACTGTGCTACCATGCCGTCTATATGCCCGCGGCGAAGCTAGAACCGAGGGAACCAGTTAGCACTGCTGTCTCAGTGCCAGGGACCTGGGTTCAATTCTGGCCTTGGGGGACTGTGTGTTGAGTTTGCACTTTCTTTCCATGTTTTCATGGATTTCATCCGGGTGCTTAGTTTCGTCTTACAGTTCAAAAATGTGCAGGTTTTGTAGATTGGCCATGCTAAAATCTGCCCCTTAGTGTCCAAAGACGTGCAGGTTAGGTGAAATGGGCTGCGGGAAAGGGGATTCAGAAGTCTTCTGACTCTTTACAGGCTGCTGCATGGGAAAAAGTCAAACCATTGTCAGGCAAAAAAAAAATTTCAAAGTTGCATTGTGGATAAGGAGATCACTTGTTCCATAGATCAAAAATATATGGGAGGGAGGACGTTGGTTAAAGTATAGACCCTAGAAAGTAATATCTGGAATGGTGGGAAAACTGTGCACCATGGATGGATATGATGAAGACTGTGAGACTTGCAACTTATATGAAGAGAAAATTTAACATTAGCTCATGGAGAATCAAACACAAGAGGACCTAAAGGTTGCAACATTTCTCAGTCCGGTAGAGCATAAAACATTTTAACTGTTGCAAAGCCTAGTTCATCCAGCAAAGCAGGGAGATAAAATCAATAATGAATTAATGAAAATTCACTTGGACCATTATTAATTGCATTAGGTTTCTGTTCCACTACTCAAGAAGAAGGCAAAAGCATTTTATAATTGATAGCGACTTTTAAGAAGGTCAGCAAAATGGTGCAAATTTGGTGCAACACTGGGCAACGCCCTTAGTGATCGGCCGGAACGTGGATTCTGCAGTGAGGCTGTTCAAAGGAAGCTGCTCAATTGAAATAATGTAACTCTCAAAACTGCTGTGGATGTTGCTGCCTCTATGGAGCTAGCATTAAAAACAGCTTCACAGGTAGTGGCTGGAGTGAAAGTTCAAAAGATATCTATGCTTTGTCAAGATTGCTGTTACAAGTCAAAAGGGCTGCAAACAGCAGAAGTCCTAGATGTGTCTGGAATGTGCAAGGGGTAAGTTAAAAAGGAAATCAGGAGAGCCAACAGGGTACATGAAAGGACACTGGCAGGTAAATTAAAGGAAAATCCTGAGTTGTTTTACAAGTACATTAAGGGTAAAAGGATAACTACAGAAAGAGTAGGGTGCATTAAGGACCACAGTGGTCATTTGTATTTGTGGGGCCAGGGGATGTAGGTATGAAGAATGAATACTTTGTGTCAGTGTTCAGTCATGAGAGGGACAGTGTGGGAAGAGAAATCAGGGAGAAGGACTGTAATAAAATTAAACAGATTAATATTAGGGCAGCATGGTAGCACAGTGGTTAGCACAGTTGCTTCACAGCTCCAGGGTCCCAGGTTCGATTCCCCGCTTGGGTTACTGTGCATGCGGAGTCTGCACGTTCTCCCCGTGCGTGCCCTCCGGGTGCTCTGGTTTCCTCCCACAGTCCAAAGATGTGCAGGTTAGACAAGTTGGCCATACTAAATTTCCAATAGTGTTCAAAAACGTTTGGTGGGGTTACTGGATTGTGGGGTTAGGGTGGAGGTGTGGGCTTAGGTGGGTTGGTCTTTCTGGTGCGGACTCGATGGGCAAAATGGTCTCCTTCTGCACTGTAAATTCTATGTCTAATATAGACAGAGAAGAGGTTCTGAGTGGTCTGACAGCCTTAAACATAGACAAATCACCAAGGCCAGATGAACTGTATCCCAGGCTGCTGACTGAGGCAAGGGAGGAAATGGCAGGGCCGCTGGCAATATCTTTCAATTCCTCTCCGATCACAGGAGAGGTGCTGGAGGGCAAGACGATAGCCAATATGATACCATTATTCAAGGAGGAAGGAAGGGATAAAATAGAAATCTACAGCCTTGTCAGTTTAATCTCAGTGGTGGGGAATCTATTGGAAGCAATTCTAAGAGACAGAATTAATCTGCATTTGAAGAGGCAGGGATTAATCAAGAACAGTCAGCTTGGTTTTGTCAAGGGGAGGTCATGTCTGACCAACTTAATTGATGTTTTGAAGAGATGCCCAGGTGTGAAGAGGAGGGAAATGCATTTGACGTAGTATGCATGGATTTCAGCAAGGCTTTTGATAAGGTCCCACATGGGAGACTGATAGAAAACGTAAGAGCCCATGGGATCCAAGGAAAACTTGACAAATTGGATCCAAAATTGGCTGAGTGACAGGAAGCAGAGGATGATGGTCGAGGTGTGTTTTTCTAAATGGAAGCCCTTGACAAATGGGGTCCCAAAGGGATCAGGTTGGGGCCTTTGCAGGACCCTGGGAAGCACCGAGGATCTGAGGGATCTTGGTGTGCATGTACACCATGTGCCTTAAGGTAGCACAGCAGGTGGAGACTATAGTTAAGAAAGCTGATGCTATACTGAAAGGTTAATCAGGAGAAATAAATTAGAGTACAAGTGGAAGCCAGCTAGCAATGCAAAAACAAATAGCAAGAGTTTCTACAGGTATTTAAAAGGAAAAAAGAGTAAGTAAAGTGAGAATGATCCTCTGGAGAGTGAGAACTGAGAGTTAATAGTAGATAAGAAGGAAATGGAATAAATGAGTAGGAATTTTGCTTCTGTATTCACAGCAAGGGATAAAAGAAACATTCCAGGGAGGAACCAGGCGAAATTAAAATCACTAGGAAAGCAGTACTGAGCAAACTGATGGAGCTGTGGACTGACAAGTCTCCAGTTGCTGATAGAATCCATACAGTGTCGAATGAGACCATTCAGCCCATTGAGTCTGCGGCGATCCTGCAAAAGAGCAGCCGACCTGAGCCCACCTCCCAACCTAACCCCTCAACTCACCCAACCTGCACATATTTGGACACTAAGGGACAATTTAGCATGGCCAATGCACCTAACCTGCACATCGTTGAACTGTGGCAGGAAACTGGAGCACCTGGGGGTAGCACATGCAGATACGGGGAGAATGTGAAATGGCTGGTTTAGCACAGTGGGCTAAACAGCTAACTTGTAAAGCAGAACAAGGCCAGCAGCACAGGTTCAATTCCCGTATCAGCATCCCCCAACAGGCGCCAGAATGTGGCAACCAGGGGTTTTTGACAGTAACTTAATTTGAAGTCTACTTGTGACAATAAGCGATTTTCATTTTTCATTTTTTCAATGTGCAAACTTCACAGAATCACCCAAGTCTGGAATCAAACCCGGATTAATCTTAAACAAGGTGGTGAATGAGATAGTAGATGCATTGGTATCCATTTTCCAAATTCTGGAAAGGTTCCATCAGACTGAAAAGTGTCAAATATAACCCTTCTATTCAACAAGGGAGGGAGGCAGCAAACAGGAAATTATGGGCCAGTTAGCTTTACATCTGTCGTAGGGGTGATAGTAGCACTGATCATTAAACAGACACTTAGACAAACTCAAAGTAATTGCGAAGAATCAGCATGGCTCTAGGAAAGGGAAATCATGTTTAACCAATTTACTAGTGTTATTTGAAGGAGTAACATGTACTGTGGATAGAAGACAGCTTGTACAGTACTTGATATTTGATGAGATGCTACATCAAATGTTATTGCAAAAAATTAAAGCCTATGGTGCAGGGGGTAACACATTACCCTGATTGAAGATTGACTGAGTGACAGAAAACAGCGGTGATACAGAAATGAGTCTTTGTATGATTGGTAGGATAAGATTAATGGAGACCCGCAAGGTCTGTTCTGGGGACTCATTTTTTTCCAATGACATTAATGACTTAGATAAGGAGAGAAAAAGCATGGTCGCTAGGTTTGCAGATGACGCAAAGATAGGTAGGGAAGTATGTTGTGAAGTGGACATAAGGAGATTGCAGGTGGATATAGATGGGTTCAGTGAGTTAACAAAAACTTGGCAGATGGAGTGGAAAAATGTGAAGTCATTCACTTTGGCATGTAGAATAAAACAATAGTGTATTTAAATGGAGAACAACTGCAGAATGATGAGGCACAGAGGGATTGATGTGTTCTCGTGCATGAGTCACAAAAATAGTGTGATGGTGCAGAATGTAATCAAGCAGCTAATGGAATTCTGCCCTTTGTTCCGAGAGAAAATGAACAAAAATGTAAGAATGTTAGGCATCAGTTTTCCAGAACTTTGTTGATACCACATCTCAAATAATGTGTGCAGATTTGACCTCCTTATTTAAGGAAGGATGTGAATGCACTGGAGGCATTTCAGGGAGTTTTACTAGATTGACAACTGGAGTGAGTGGGTTGTCTTATGAGGAAAGGTTGACAGGCTGGGCTTGTTTCCACTGGAGTCTAGAAGAGTGAGGGGTGAGTTGACTGAAGTACATAAGATCCCGAATGATCCAATGTGGAAAAGATGTTTCCTTTTGTGGATGAATCCAGATTAGGATTAAAATTATGAGTCCTCCTGACAATACAGAGGTGAGGAGAATTCATTTCTCTGAGGGTTGTGCAGTTTTGGAACTTTCAATCTCAGAAGGCAATGGAAGAGGGATCACTGAATATTTCTGAGGCAGAGGTAGATAAATTCTTGTTAGGCTGTTCAGCAAGGGTTTCAAAAGGTTAAAAGGTTATCGGGGGTAACTGGGGAATGTCAAACTCACACAAACAGGACAGCCATGACCTAATTGAATGGCGGATCACGCTCGAGGGGCTGAATGGCCTACATCTGCTCCTATTTCTTAAGTATCTCCGTATCGCTGGAGCTGGATAATAAGATGAGTGTAGATGGAGTTTTTGCGTGGACATTCAGGCAGAATCTAGTGAAGGAGGTGTGCTGCGATTGAGAGGCAGTGAAGGAAAAACACATGGGGCGCGATTCTCCCAAACAGGGAGAAATCGTAAGGCTGGCGTCAAAAACGGGCGGGTTTGACGCCAGCCTCCCCCTCCCCGACCGGGAACCGATTCTGGTCCCCGGTCGGGGCTAGCAAGCCGCGGCCGTGAACTCCGGCATCGCGGGCTTAACGAATTTCGTTAAGCCCGCTTGCCAGAGTTTGCAACGGCTGACGCGTCATATTACGTCAGCCGCGCATGCGCGGATTGGAAGACTCCAACCCGCGCATGCGCGGGTGACGTCATCGCGCATTTGCGCGAAACCCGCGCATGCGCGGGCCGGGATGCCCCTCAGCCGTCCCACGAATTGATACAGCCGGGCGGCGGAAGGACAAAGAGTGCGCGGGAATCGGACCCGCTGCACCAATCGCGGGCCCATGGCACCCTTGGCACGGCCGTGGTACTGCCGGACCAATCGGTGCCATGGTTGCCAAGATCCGAACTTTATGGCTGTTTTTACGAACGGCCAGACCAGGTGTGTTTGCCGTTCGTAAAAACGGCCGTAAAGGGCTTGGACTTCGGCCCATCGGCCAGCTGAGAATCGCTGCTGGCCGTAAAAAAACGGCGGCAGCAATTCGTGTCGGGAGTCGTGCGTGGGGGGGGGGGGAGAATAGCGGGAGGGCGTCAGACTAGCGTGGCCGTAAAAATTTACGACCCCCGCTATTCTCCGCACCGTCGTGAGTGCGGAGAATTGCGCCCATGGGGTCCGAGTAGTACCTTGGGGGTCACCGCCGTGGACAGTGCTTGAACAGTGCAGGGATCCCTTCCACTCTCCTCAACAATGCCACAGGGTTCATCTACTGGCAGCACCATATGCCATGGCCCTTGGTTTCCCTCACCAATGTTGATAAAACAACAGCATGGTGGGAGGAGATCCTAATTGGCCATTAATTGGTCACTCTGGGGCATCAATTAGCACAAGGGCGGTGGGGTGCCCTCCACCTACCCTGATGCTGGTAAAATATAAGCATAGGATTTGGTGCCAGGTATGACGCCCCATCACATCACCCGATTTTACATGCTCCCTACAACTGGAAGGTCAAGTGCAAAACTCCACCAATAGTGTGGATATTCTCAGTTGGTTATTTAAATTGACATATTTTCATATCTGATCGTACAACCTGCCCCGCAACTTACTATTAGCTTTCATATTGTAAAACATGATTTTAAAACAGGGCTGACATTTTTATCTGCAACGTGATTGATGCAGATTTTTAAATGCAAAGTCATAACTGTCATTTCCTGTGTTCACATTTCCAGGCAAATTAAATGACTCTTCACAACAAGATTAGAGTCCAGTCTACAATGAAAGGATTGATGGCCGTAAAATCTGATCCGATGTGTTTCCAGGTTTATGGAGCTAACTTCATGTTCCGAGAAAGGTGGATGGATGGAATGAGAGTCGAACAAAATAAATCTTCCTGCTGCTGGTGCTTGATCATTAATGTCAGTAGTGGAATATGATACAAATACTGAAGCCAAAGGAGTTCTCGAACATTTTACTGTGCACATCGCAGCTAACAGATGGCAGAAACCAGAGCTTTATTTTATATCAATATTTCACAAAACATTCAAACCCTCCACTAAACGACGAACAGTGGCAGCGTGTGTACCATCTAAAAGATGCACTGCAGTAATTCACCAAAGTTCCTCACACTGCACCTTCCAAATCCACGACCACTACCATCTAGAAGGGAAAGAGCAGCAGATACCTGGGAACCCCACCAGCTGGAGGTTCCGCTCCAAGTCACTCACCACCCTGACTTGGAAATATATTGGAACTCTTCCCTAACAGCATAGTGGACTGCAGCAGTTCAAGAAGGCAACTCACCACCACCATCTGAAGGGCAACTAGGAATGGGCAATAAATTTTGGCCCAACATGTCCCCTGTTTGTTAAATGAATCAAAAATTCATAAGGAGATATGCTCAAGACTTGCCATAGATGATTCCATTTGAAGTTGCTACATGTATGCTCCATTCAGACAACAAACAATGAGATACTGCAAAGTCATTCCTACATTTTGCACCATGATAGACGTTTATAGGACAAGGTAAAATATTAAACAGTGATAATACTTGAAAAGTATTTTGGATGTTCTGAGGTTGCGAAAGCTGCAATATAAATGCAAGTCCTCTCCTCGAATGCAGTGATTACCGATCAAACAAGAGATTGCCTTGCAAGTGAAACTTTTCCTGAGCTTCAGTAATACTTCTTCCAAGTCTGTCTCTCAGAGTCGGAGACTTAATTGACCAATTTCACTGATTAAATTAAATAAGTTGCACACACGTGTTATATGGCACTATACTGAGTGCCTGAACAAGGTACTATGGCTGAAAAAATTTTTAAAACACAATTTTTTAAATAAAGACAAAAGTAAAAGGAAATTCACTGCATCAATCTCATTTGATCAGGGCGCAAGATAGAAAATTGACATTGGTATTGTTATGACATCCTGGGAGAGTGCACAGCCAATTCCTGTCCCTCATGACCAGGAGTCACAACACACGCAAATTAACCAGCAGCATGGTGGCCTAGTGGTTAGCACAGCTGCCTCACAGCGCTGAGGTCCCAGGTTCGATCCTGACTCTGGGTCACTGTCCGTGTGGAGTTTGCACATTCTCCCCGTGTTGGCGTGGATTTCCCCCCCACAACCCAAAGATGTGCAGGTAGGTGGATTGGCCACGCTAAATTGCCCCTTAATTGGAAAAAATGAATTGGGTACTCTAAATTAAAAAAAAAGAAATTCTTTGAAACCAATATCCCTTTGGTTCTTGACTGCTCAATAATTACAGTCACCAGGTTTGTAATTTTAAACACAATTACTTTTATTTGTAACAAGAACTATAATAAAATATGCAACAAATAAAACTGGTTAACTATTATCTTGCTCCTAATCTCCCAATTTTTCTTGCCCCCCAAATTCTACATACACACACATACAGACAGACAAACACAGAGGTGAAGAAAACGGTGAAAACAACATGAGTAAAAAGACAAAAAGAGTCTTTGTTTCAGATGAGTGTTTCCAGCACCTTACTCCTGTTCCAACTTTGTTTTAAGTTTGAGGTTTTTATTATAGATTCATTCAGACCCCTGTAGTTTCAGGAATTTAGCACTCACAGCCTTTCTACAGAGAGAGAGAGAGAGATAATCCTGGGGGTGAGATTCTCCATCGCCCGGCACCAAAATTGGAAAAGGCGATTGGGCAGAGAACTCATCATGAAAGAATCCAAAATTGTGGCAGGTGCCGGGCACATGCTCTGGTGCCTCAACAGCAGCGTCAATATGTTCTACTCCACACATAGCAGTAAACACCTTTCGTATATCATTCACGGGCCTGACCAGATATTCTTTGGTGCCTCCATGATGCTCCTCCTCAGCTGGGAAATGACTCATGGAGAGTTTCACTTGTGGTTTCAGAATTCTGAAAAAAAAAAGGCGCCGAGACCTATGAGGGAGAGAGATGAGGTAGGACATGCAGAGGCACGACCGTGGGTTACTGGTCCCGCCACTGGCATGGCTGGCTGGGTGTGGGGCCTCCTCTGGGACTGAGGGGTGCAGCAGGGCATAGCAGAGAGTTAACAGGGGATGAGCCATGGGGTTGGAGAGACCCCCATGGGACCGGGGTGTCCAGTCACAGACCGCCATTGCCAGGGCCTGCAAGGTGGCTAGCTTTCATGCACACCACTAAGGCCCATTATGCAGAGGGACACCGGCCATATGGATTCCCCGCCCGGCCAACTCGCCCCCCCCCCCCCACCCCCCCCCAACCAGCCACCACCCACCAGCAGGCAAGCTCACAGCCCACCCAAGTCCAATGCCCACAGAAACCCCTGCAGGACAGTTCTGGACAGGGGCCACAGTATGTACCATGTATGGGTAGATCAGCCACTGTTACCTTTGGCAGCAGGGACGGGTGCCAGGGCCTGAAGCTCCCATGATGCCAGGCATCTCACGGCCAGGGGTGCGAGGGCAGAGTGCCAGGGGAAATGACTAAGTGGGTGTGGGCAGTGGCTGCAGTGCAGATCGGGGCCACTATGTAGCCTAGACAACCTGGTTAGACACGGGGATATGCATCGTGCTACCATGTCTGACTTTCACCCCCTACAGACAATGGACTTCAGAATTCAACCAGGAAATGTGGTCTTCATTCTAGTCTGCACTCATTGCCTTTCTGGAGACAGATCAAGAGCCATGGTCTTTGCTTGCAGCCTGTAATGGTTTTCCTGTACAGTCATTCATCCAGGTTCTGTGCAACTTCAGGAATACTGAACTCACAGCCTTTCTGGAGAGGGAAATAAAACATGTCCTTGTCTTTCTGTGTCCAGGAGTCAAACTGAAACTCCTTGCATCAATCACCACCCGTTACCAGGCAGAGTACGGCCGTATAGTCGTAGAATTTACAGTGCAGAAGGAGGCCATTCGGCCCATCGAGTCTGCACCGGCTCTTGGAAAGAGCACCCTACCCAAGATCAACACCTCCACCCTATCCCCATAACCCAGTAACCCTACCCAACACTAAGGGCAATTTTGGACACTAAGGGCAATTTATCATGGCCAATCCACCTAACCTGCACATCTTTGGACTGTGGGAGGAAACCGAAGCACCCAGTGGAAACCCACGCACACACGGGGAGGATGTGCAGACTCCGCACAGACAGTGACCCAAGCCGGAATCGAACCTGGGACCCTGGAGCTGTGAAGCATTTGTGCTATCCACAAGGCTACCATGCTGCCCATTGCCAAGTCATAGGCCACCAGCTCATGAATCAAAACAAATAAATCTCACCCTATTTCTCTCTCTGGTGCTGAACAGTTTGGGGGTCTTCTGTTCAAACTAGCAGAGGATTCTCTCTTGTCACTTCTGAATTCCTCATTCTCACTTCAGCTTGATTTAAAGGTCAAAAGGTCCATTAATCATCCATGGATCAAAAATGATAATGGTATAATAAAGGGACAATAACGGAATAAACAGGAAGGACCCTTACAGTATATACAAAGCTGTCAATACAAAAGTTTGATTTAAGTGTTTTGTGCCTGATTGCATGTAACGTTTTTAAGATGAATTGGACTTTTCACAATTTTTCCCTGCTAGTGACTGCAACAGTCTGATGTACAGACTTTTATAATAATTAAGGGATTTATTAATTTAGTGAATGCATCGTCCTTAAGCCAAACAGTTTTTCCTGGTCCTGTTGTGTTCAGTTAGGATTGGCCTCCAGTGAGCCTGTGACTTTGACATTCATCAAAAGGGGCTTTTCACAGTAACTTCATTTGAAGTCTACTTTTGACAATAAGCGATTTTCATGTTAATTTCATCTGGTGCATAGTTTGCTCTCTCCCACAAGCACATAGATAACTGTCACTAATGCCCCATCTGTGGAGGTTGGCGTGGCTGGTCCTGAACCCGTTAAGGGTGGACCACTCGTTCCTTGGAAGGTTGAAACCAGGCAGCTGTTGGCCTCTGTTTAACACCAGGTACGTGTTTGTCATGTGGTTCATTTGCTGTTTGAGCAGCATTTAAAGATACATTTTACAGATCCTACTTGATGCTTCATCACTAATGTTAACAAAAAAAGTTTATATTTTAGATGTATCATTTTTGAGAGCTTGTAATATTTAATTATTTTGAACAAAAAATATAGAATATCGTTGTCATTTTTGGATAAAAACAGGATTTTTGGTTTCCCAATGGCACATCATCAGTTATTGAACACAAGAGCTTTTAAGTTACATTGACATAATAGGGTTTGCAAGAGTAATATGTTGTTCGGAAAAAGTGTTTGGCTGCTATACTGAAGCATCAATCCATTTAATGTGTCTGCTAAAATGCCAAATAGTAGTCTTTCAAACTGACCTATTTACATTCCGGCAATATCCCACATCAATTCCAAGATGTTGTTATTGTATAATGACAAATATTAATGCTGATTTTTGATTTATAATGACAAATATTCTAATTCAAAACTAACTGGCAGGAAATAAACACACTTAAAATGTGAGAAACAAAAGTAAAATTTTCCAAAAATTAGTTTATATTTTAAGATCAATCTTTAACATACAGCAATGCAGAGTTAAGTGTTCGACATGGAGGGGTCCAATTCATCATTGTGCAAAGAACAGGTTTATCTTTCTATTTTTTTTTGGTGAGCCATGACAAGTGGAATGTTCAGATCCTTTTGTTGCCTTCGATAAAATTCATATGAAACACTACAATTTTATTGAAGTATGGTTAACTTTTAAAGGCATTTCCCTCAGTTCTCTCCAGTAATTTTACTTCTAGAAAACATAACAAGGCTACTCTGTTGAGAGCCATTGAATACAGTTATATATAGGCTCTCTCCAAGGCGAGACATTACTGCAATGAATTAATGAAAAAAAAAACCCAGAATGATCAATATGATGCCTGGCTTCTTTTATTAGCTTGTTTTTAAAGCAGTCAGCAGCAAAGTTATGATGCTCACTGGTCAATGAAAACTGTCCAGAAAGAAAATTAACAAGACATAACTTTTTCCCAAGATTTTTACAGCGATATTACAACTTAAGAGGGACAGTTTTTAGCAGTCCACTGATTACTAAGGATTACCATCTTTGGGACATGATCAGCATACATTGAAGAAGAAGAGTAAAATTACTGTTGCCACTTCTGGATTTACATGTTTAACTGCGCAGATGTGAATGTCAGAAGTTCACTATTGAAATGATTCCCTTACTAATTTAAAATCTGTCTACCTCAATAGATTATCATAGAATTTACAGTGCAGAAGGAGGCCATTCGGCCCATCGAATCTGCACCGGCCCTTGGAAAGAGCACCCTACCCACGCCCACACCTCCACCCTATCCCCATAACCCAGTAACCCCACCCAACACTAAGGGCAATTTTGGACACTAAGGTCAATTTATCATGGCCAATCCACCTAACCTGCACATCTTTGGACCTTGAACATACTTAATGAACCAGCCTCTCCAGCTGTCTGTTGGAAAAAAATCCACAGATTCACCACCCTCTGCAGGAAGAAATTCCTCTTCAATGTCTCAAATGGACAACTCCTTAGTCTGAGATGATGCCCTCTGGTCCTAGACTCTCCCAGAAGGGGAAGCAATCTTGCAACATCTACCCTAGAATGACTAGGGTAAGAGTAGGGCCAGTCAAGGACAGTGGTGGGAAGTTGTGTGTGGAGGCTGAGGAGATAAGCGAGATACTAAATTAATACTTTTCGTCAGTATTCACTCAAGAAAAAGATAATGTTGTGGAGGAGAATGCTGAGACCCAGGCTATTAGAATAGATGGCATTGAGGTGTGTAGGGAAGAAGTGTTGGCAATTCTGGACAAGGTGAAAATAGATAAGTCCCCGGGGCCAGATGGGATTTATCCTAGGATTCTCTGGGAAGCCAGGGAAGAGATTGCTGAGCCTTTGGCTTTGATTTTTATGTCATCATTGGCTACAGGAATAGTGCCAGAGGACTGGAGGATAGCAAATGTGGTCCCTTTGTTCAAGAAGGGGAGTAGAGATAACCCCGGTAACTAGAGGCCGGTGAGCCTAACGTCTGTGGTGGGTAAAGTCTTGGAGAGGATTATAAAAGATACGATTTATAAGCATCTAGATAGGAATAATATGATTAGGGATAGTCAGCATGGTTTTGTGAAGGGTAGGTCATGCCTCACAAACCTTATCGAGTTCTTTGAGAAGGTGACTGAACAGGTAGACGAGGGTAGAGCAATTGATGTGGTGTATATGGATTTCAGTAAAGCGTTTTTATAAATGACCTAGAGGAGGGCGCAGAAGGATGGGTGAGTAAATTTGCAGACGACACTAAAGTCGGTGGAGTTGTAGACAGTGCAGAAGGATGTTGCAGGTTACAGAGGGACATAGATAAGCTGCAGAGCTGGGCTGATAGATGGCAAATGGAGTTTAATGTGGAGAAGTGTGAGGTGATTCACTTTGGAAAGAATAACAGGAATGCGGAATATTTGGCTAATGGTAAAATTCTTGGCAGTGTGGATGAACAGAGGGATCTCGGTGTCCATGTACATAGATCCCTGAAAGTTGCCACCCAGGTTGATAGGGTTGTGAAGAAGGCCTATGGTGTGTTGGCCTTTATTGGTAGAGGGATTGAGTTTTGGAGCCATGAGGTCATGTTGCAGTTGTACAAAACTCTAGTACGGCCGCATTTGGAGTATTGCGTACAGTTCTGGTCGCCTCATTATAGGAAGGACGTGGAAGCTTTGGAACGGGTGCAGAGGAGATTTACCAGGATGTTGCCTGGTATGGAGGGAAAATTTTATGAGGAAAGGCTGATGGACTTGAGGTTGTTTTCGTTAGAGAGAAGAAGGTTAAGAGGTGACTTAATAGAGGCATAGAAAATTATCAGAGGGTTAGATAGGGTGGACAGCGAGAGCCTTCTCCCGCGGATGGAGGTGGCTAGCACGAGGGGACATAGCCTTAAATTGAGGGGTAATAGATATAGGACAGAGGTCAGAGGTGGGTTTTTTACGCAAAGAGTGGTGAGGCCGTGGAATGCCCTACCTGCAACAGTAGTGAACTCGCCAACATTGAGGGCATTTAAAAATTTATTGGATAAGCATATGGATGATAAGGGCATAGTGTAGGTTAGATGGCCTTTAGTTTTTTTTTCCATGTCGGTGCAACATCGAGGGCCGAAGGGCCTGTACTGCGCTGTATCGTTCTATGTTCTATGTACCCTGTCAAGCCCCTTGTGGATCCTATAAGTCTTAATAAGGTTGCTTTTCATCCTGCGAAACCTCAATGAGTACAGGCCCAAACTACTTAACCTCTGCATAAGAAAATCCCTCCCTACCCAGAATCAACTTAATGAACCTTCTCTGGACTGCCTCCAATGCCGGTATGTCTTTCCACAGACAAGGGGGCTGTGATGAATGCGAGAATGTTTTTATATTTTGAAGTTTGCATTTAGTATTTTTACAATGATTAGAAGGGGAGCGAATCATTGATTTTTGCAAGGGACACCGTAATCTGTTGTAACAAGATGCAAGAATGTGGTCTGTTCTTGGATTTCAGGTGGCATAGTTAATGGGAGTGGCCAAGTTTGAGAGTTGCTTCTGGAACATCAAGCTAGACAGGCAGGGTCCAGTTTGGTTCGAATCAAATCTCTCCCTCCCAAAGACTGTCTCAAGATCAGCAAATAAAACCTGATTTTTAACATTATTCACTCGTGGTATTTTAATACATATGGGTTGGCTTAGATTGGAATGCAGATGTGTACATATAAAGACAGAGTTAGAAAACAAATAAAATGTTGCAACTGTTACATGTAAGTTATTCTTTTGTTGCATTTTTTTCAATTCTGTACTTAATTTAAAGTTTGTTTTACCATAAAGGCTGTCTGCTGGTCAGTGTTATCGATCCAGTGGTGCAGTAACATTTCCTCAGTTTTCTAAAGTAAAACCTTGGGTCCGGACCCGTAATAATTTGGGGTTCTTTTGGTAGAATTTAAAGAGTATAATTCCTTGTTTGGCGTGGGACTGTTGAATGTAAAGACAGTGGCAGGATTCTCGAATAATGGGGTTATGTCCCCACTCCAGCATCAAAATGCGGGCGTTTCACTCTCAACTTTCCTGAAGAAAGTCCAGAGTGATCCTCCTACCTGAAGGGGACCAGCAAGGCCCCTGATTACACCTCGTAGCTCTTGCTGCAGATCGGGGCCCTGCACGTCGGGAGTCCACACATGCACATGGTGGTGGTCTTCGGTGGCTGCCCCATGCAACATGGCGTACTCGCACCACGGACCGCCCCTGCAAATAAAGGCCCCCCCCCCTCCGCTATCACGCGTGCCCGCAGATCGGTGGCCCACGATTGCTATCCTAGCTGTCCGTGAGGCCCTCCCCCCCACTGGTGAAGGATCCCCCCGCCCCCACCAGGCCGCAGACTGACTCTGTTGCCGCCACTGGCCGTTCCCGACAGGAAAACGTAGTTAGAACCACGCCGCAGGGAACTCGGCCAGTTTTCGTCGGAGAATTGCTGCGGTGGCCTCTGTCAATGGCCCCCTACCCGCGCTGCGTAGACCGCGCGTTGCGTGCAAAACATGGCATTTCTCCGGGGGCTAGAGAATCGCGGGAGTGGCATCGCACTGGATTTCGGTTTTGACGCCCATTCCCCACCCCCGTGCCGATTGCGATTTTGCTGCGGAGGCTTGGAGAATCCCGCCCAGTGAGTGTGGGAAACTGTTGCTTTGAGGTGTTCATACTCTCAGTTTAATAGGGAAAAATGGCTCTTTCAGAGGCTGAGAGTTTCTGGGTGTGGAAGAAATAACCTGGGCAGGTTACAAAAGCTGGTTGAAATAACATTTTGGGAATTGGCAGACAAATTGCAGTTGAATTTATCGGCAGGAATGAGGAAGGTAGAGATAATTGTAGTGCTCGCTTAGCATTTCAATTTGGAAGAGATGAGAGAAACACAGCATGGGTCGTGGCAAGATTCAGTGGAATTAGCTACAGTTTAATTACAAATGAAACAATTAGAAATGCAGCAAAAAGAAAGAGAAAGAGCTTTTCCAAAGGAGATTGAAATGAGGAAACTTGATGTGGAAATGGAAAAATTCACAAGGGGAGAAAGGTAAAAGGAGAGAGAATATCAACTTAAAAGGTTGGAGTTGAAGGCAGGAGTTGAAAGTCAAGAGGGAGATGTGACCCTTCCCAGTGAAAATCTTAGTGGGGATACTTTCAAGTAGGTTTAAGCACTGCCAATGTTTGAGAAGAAAGACACAGAATAATTATTTTTCTATTTTGAGAAAGTAATTAAACAATTTAATTTGCCAAAAACCATGTGGGTATTGTTGGTTCAATCACAATTAGTAGGGAGAGATGTTGTAGTGTTTGTATCATTGACAGAGGAGGTATCTAGGGTTAAGTTGAGGTGTGAAAAGCCATCTTAAGCGCATGTGAACAGAAGTTTAGAAATCTAAGGAAAGAACCCGGTCAGCCACATATAAGAGTTGGATTCTCCTTTCCTGAGACAAAGGGCTAGATTCTCTGATTCTGTGGCTATGTCGGCAGGATCTGTCTGGTCTTGCGCGCATAAAGCCGGCCCCGCCCCCGCCCCCTCACAATCTTCTGCCCAGTGGGTGGTCAGTGATGCACGATCAAGTGCACGAAAGACTCAGATTGGTACAACTGTGGCTTTATTACAGTCAGATGCGTGGCCTCCTACAGCAGCTGGCGAAATGGCTGATCAGCAGGAGGTCACGCATATTTATACGGCTCCTTGTGGGCGGAGCTAGCCGGCAGGGGCTACCGGCGAACCTGTAGTGCAGGTCCTACCGTACATCCCCTAAAGCAGGTGCACAGTGGTTCACCACAGTCGGCTGCTGCACGGAGTAAAGCCCCCGGCTTTGCTTGCGGATATGGCCGCAGAATGGTCGGGTCCGTGGCCGCGCATGCGCATGCCAGTGGCCTGCAACGGCCACGCCATACAACATGATGCCAGCTGTCCGCGGACCCAGCCTGCCAAAACTGTCCCCCTGTAACCCCACTCACCGTTCGCGGACCAACCCCCGCTAGTCCTCCCAGTCCCCGGCAAAGCCCCCCTGCCAGCAGTTCGGCTCACCTCCACACACCCCCCGATTGTGACAGTCTGCAGCCCCATGCCGTCGGGGACTCGGCTCATCGGGGGCGGAGCATCAGGGGAAGGCCTCAGGTGATGTCCTGAGGCCATCCTGAGGCCGTCCCAATGGTATGTGGGGAGTACGCTGTTTTTGAGGGGGGCGGAGCATCAGAAAACGGCACCACCCCCGATTCCAGTGTAAAAACACATTCTCCGGCCGATTGCCAGAAGCGATTTTGGCGTTGGCGATCGGAGAAGTGTTGATGCAGGGACAGGATTCGTGGACTTTGCTGGAGCGTGCCCATCATGCTGATGTGTTGGCTGGGGCCAGAGGGCACTGAGGGGGGCTGGCCTGTGGGGGTTGGGTTCACCATGGGCAGTCAGCGGCGTGCGCAGCTGCATGGCTGCTTTGCAGTCTGCGGCAATGGTGTTCCTGCCTGTCCACCCCTACCACACAGTCCACCTCCTGGTCACCCACTGCTACTATCCCCAGCTCTGGCAGAAGCCCCACACCCAGGGGCACAACTTTCAGCAAACTATGGTAATGTTGCACAGTTTCCGTACCCCTTCTCCGTCAGCAGCCACGACACCTGTTTCATGATTTTTAAAAGCACAAGTGAACCTCACCATCGGGAATTCACCCAAGTGGAGGCGCAGCATTGAGGACGCTCCGGAAAATACTTGGGAAGGCCCACCACTGATACGTCAATGGCTTTAACTGTACCTGCAGAGAGGAATGTATTGACGCTGCTGTCGAGGCACTGGAGAGTTGCAATTTGGCATGAAACAGGTACCCAGTATGATTTCAGCATCAAAACTGATTCTCCGCCTATTCTAATGTCGGCCAACGGAAAATGCCGCCCTCAGAATTTCATAGATCATAGATCATGGGCCCGATTCTCCGCAAATGCGGAGAGTTGTAAAGGCTGCCGTGAAACTGGCCGTGTTTCACGGCAGCATCCGCGCCCCCTCCTGGGACCCGATTCTCCCCCCCAGGCGGGGCTAGCAGCGCGGCCCCACAAAGCACGGCATCGCGTGCTTAGCCCGCGCGCCAAGCGTCACGGCGGCTGACGCGCACGATGACATCAGCCACGCATGCGCGGATTGGACGGCTCCAACCCGCGCATGCGCGGATGACGTCATCACGCATATGCGTCAAACTCGCGCATGCGCGGGCCGTCATGCCCCTCAGCCGCCCCGCGGACTGATTCTGCGGGTCGGCGGAGGAACAAAGAGTGCGCGGGTATCGGACCCGCTGCCTGCGATCGGTGGGCACCGATCGCGGGCCCATGCCACCCTTGGCACGGCCGTGGTGCGGCCGTGCCGATCGGTGCCATGGTTGTCCAGAACGGCACTTTGCGGCCGTTTTCACGAACGGTGAGAGCAGGTGTGTTTGCGTTCGTGAAAACGGCTGTAAAGGCCTGGGAACTCGGCCCATCGGCCAGCGGAGAATCGCTGTTCGCCGTAAAAAACGGCGAGCAGCGATTCATGTCGTGGGGCGGCCGTGGGGGGGGAGAGAATAGCGGGAGGTCGGAAAAAATGTCAGGGAGGCCCTCCTGCTATTCGCCGACCCGTCGTGGGCAGCGGAGAATCGCGTCCCATAGATCATAGAATTTATAGTGCAGAAGGAGGCCATTCGGCCCATCGAGTCTGCACCGGCTCTTGGAAAGAGCACCCTACCCAAGGTCAACACCTCCACCCTATTCCCACAACCCAGTAACCCCACCCAACACTAAGGGCAATTTTGGACACTAAGGGCAATTTTTCATGGCTAATCCACCTAACCTGCACACCTTTGGACTGTGGGAGGAAACCGGAGCACCCGGCGGAAACCCACGCACACACGGGGAGGATGTGCAGACTCCGCACAGACAGTGACCCAAGCCGGAATCGAACCTGGGACCCTGGAGCTGTGAAGCAATTGTGCTATCCACAATGCTGCCGTGCTGCCCATTTGAAATTTGAATTGAATGAATTTGAAAGAAATAAACAAATAATTTTGATAGGTGGATAGGAGCATTATAACAGACCAAACATATAAAGCTCTGAAGGAAGTGATTATTCAGAAAGAATTTAAAGATTCACTTCCTGCAGCAGTGAGAACTTGGAAAGTCAAAGGGTTAAGACTATGAGACAGGCAACAGAAATGGCAGACAATATTGGTTTAGTTCAAAAATCAATCTCACCTTCAGTCTGTGAAGAATAGAAGCTGGGGAAATGAAAAATCCACAGGTGGTCAAGGCAAAGTAGATATTACAAAGATTTTGCCTCAGGTTGAAAAGGAAACTTATGAGAGTGAAAGAGAGATAAGAAAAGTCAGATGTTTTCATTGTAATAAAGTTGGACATAAAAGTCACAATGTTGGTGGCTTAAGAAAAGTACTGGGAAGAAAACCTGGATTGTTAAAGTGGCAAAAGAAACCGTGGGGAAGAGAAACTATGACAATGTCTGCAGGATCGGTCTGGCCTTACAACCACCGATCCTCCGCCCGGTGGGGGGGGGGGGGGGGGGGGAGTTAACGGCAGCTCAGTGTATCCTGGCTGCAGATACAGCAGGGGAATGGCTGGGTCCGTGACACGCATGCGCTCGGCGGCAATCTGCAGTGGCCGTGCCGAGCAACATGGTGCCGCCCACACGTGGACCCTGCCTGCCAATAACTGCCCCCCTGTAACCCGCCTTGCTAACTCCAGGCCACCCTCCACATGGCCCCCCAGCCCAGCTGAAGACCCCCCCCTGCCAGTGGAATGGCTACCCCTAACTGTGGCTATGCTGGATTCAGTCCACAATTGTCACGCTAGGCCCGCAAATGGTGTGAGAACATGCGAGCAACGCCGGGAACGGTGAGGGGTCAGCGCCGGTTGTTTATCGTAAACCTCCTGCAAATTCTCCGTTCATGCTGTCACTTCGCCGCTGAAATGGAGAATCCAGCCCAGGAGCTTTAATGGTGAGAGGTAAGTAGATATGTTCATAAGCTTTATTTCCAGAAAAGGTAATATATGGAGTTAATGGTGAAGTGGGTAGTATTTTATTATGTAAGTTAAGGTTTGCGAGTCAGGTGAAAAGTGATGAAATGAATTAGAGAACTTGGTCCGGATTCTCCATTTGGGAGACTATGGGATGGATTCTCCGATTCTGGGCTATGTTCCCATGTCGGCGAGGGAGCGTTGGCGTTTTAAGCCAGGAAAACTGTTTTGCTGCGGGCTAGCATGCACCGGACTCTAGTTGCTGATACGCCCTGGAGATTTGCCGGCTCTGTGCTTGTGCATGCGCACAGTGACGGCCTGCAGTGGCCGCGCCCTGCTTCATGGTAGAGGCCTCTCTCAGACCCGGCCCGCAAAAGACCCTTTGGCTGGCTTTTACATCCCAGATTACCCGCCCCCCCCGTCCGAGGATTGGCCCTCCACCGACTGTGGCAGCGCTGGACTGAGTCAGCAGCCGCCACGCCGTGTTCCCGATGGATGAGACAATGAGAGACCCACATCGTCGGGAACTCGGCCAGTCAGGGGCGGAGCATTGGGGGTGGGCCTCTGGCAATGTCCTGATGCCATCGAAATGTCATGCAGCGTAGTCTCCGAGTACGCCACTTTGAGGGGGCGGAGTATCGCGAAAGCGGCGCTGACACTGATTCGGTCGGAAACTTTGATTCTCTGGCTGGTCGCACAGGGTGGGATTCTCCATTTCTGTTGATGCCAACGCAGAATACGTGGAACTGGATTCTCCAATCCAGTGGCTATGTCCGCAGGATCGGTCTGGTCTTATGACCAGGAAGTCTGCGCCACCCCCGCACCGATCCTCCATCCAGTGGGGGGCTGGCAGCCACGCAGCGTAAAGCCCCCAGCTTTACCTGCAGATACGACCGCAGAATGGTTGGGTCTGTGGCCGTGCATGTGCAGTGATCTGTGCTAAACCCTTTAGAGCCTTTCGCTGAAAGCCATTCATTAATTCCTCAAAGTAGGCTGTGATTGAAGGCTCCCACAAAACAGCTGTGAACCTTGCTTCATTCATCTCCCTTCATGCCTGAATAACTCTGAAGTGCTGGACCTGTAACGTTTACAAACATCAACCACTTCAAAGAGAGTTAAATGCTGTCAATTATCAGCTCAACGCCTCAAAATCACTGAAGCGTAAAGGAGGGTGATTGGGGTCACTCTCACTAATTCGGGGGTCCCGGTGGGTCTCCCTATTTAGTGGGTGTTTGGGGAAGTCTCTCCTCTTCCGGGGTCTTGGGGGGGATCTGGTAGGGGAGGAGTGTGTAGGTTGTGCATTGTGGTGGGATGGTGGCACTCAGATGGCCTTTGGGGGCAACTCGCTGAAGGGGTTACTTCCTTGTCCCACCATGAGGGTTCCTGTTTGGTATTACCTGTAGTAATTCCCATCCAAATGATTTCCGGCTCAGAGAACCAGAGAATCACAAAGACCTGGAGAATCTGGTGCTAGCCCTTTACATTTATTGGCATTCTTCCCATGGCACACGGGCTGAACACCAATCCCGCTGGAATTGGAGCATCGCAATTATTTTGCCGCCTATCGGAAAGCCCAATTTCTGCGAGAGGCTGATTCTCCGCCCGATTTCGATCCACATCGCTGGCGTTGCAGGACTGAGAATCCAGTCCTACATGCACATAATGTATAATTGCCTTTGTACTTCCTAGTTTGCAGACTGTTGATTCTTTAAAACATGATTGGGAGAGAAAGTTACACAATGTTATAGCAGAACTGGAGCAAGAGATATTTGAATTACAGAATCAACTATCTTTGTCATACTTTGTTGGATCGATGATGGAGAAATGGCTGCTCAGGCATGCAGTACCCCCGGAACATGGGGAAAGGCTAAAACGACTGGAAAAATACTTCTCTCTAGGCATTTGTTAAGGATACGATGCATTTGTTCAGCACAGAATGACTTCCATATCCCTTCACTCCTGAAAAAGTACAACATTCCCATTGACAGGGGAAGAGATCGATTTTGTCATGTTGGAGGCCGAATAGAACGGAAAGTCTGGAGAAATTGAACGTTTGCTGTTGAAAGAAGCAGACTAAGCTGTGTCCTATATAGAAACCAACATCTTTGCAGAAGATATTTGCGGAAGAAACCAATGCCTCTGTCTCCGATTATACCAAAAGCAGGTCTGGGAAATGTTTGCGCATCCTGCAATGAACAGAATCTTGTTTGAATGCATGAGAAAGAGTTAGATGAAGAAAGACAAAGATGCTGGAAGCAAAATTTCAGGAGAAGGAGCTCAACTTGCAGCAATAGCATGATGGTAATGTTCAAAAGACTTTGGACCGGGGAAAAGGTTGAAAAAGAAATGGACTATACTGATGTTAAATTTGCATGTATGAATATGACAAGATATGTATCTAATAATGGAAGAGGTTTGTTTCGTAGTAGCTTTTCATATTGTTGGTTCATTTTTATTTTAAGGGATGAGGTGTGACAAATGTGAGAAATGTTCATATTTTTAAGTTTGTATACAGTATTTTTGCTGAGATTACAAAGGGAAATAATCATTGATTTTTTTCAGTGGCAATATGACATTTTGTAACAAGCACAAAAATGTGGTGGACTTTTGGATTACAGACTGGGAGGGTCCAGTTTGGTTCTCAAATATCCCTCTCCAAAAACCCCAAGGGAAGCAATTAAAACCCGATTGTTAACATTATTCACACATGGTATTTTATTACATATGGGTTTGCTTAATTGGAATGTACATGTATCTAAATGGGGGCATGCTTATAAAACAATTAAAGACCTTAACTGTTAAATGTAAGCTACTCCTTTGTGCCTATTGTATTTAATTCTGTGTTTGAATTAAAAGCTGCCTGCTGGTCAGTGTTATCACTGCTGTAGTGCAATAACATTGCTTCACAATTTTCCAAAGTAAGAAACTGGGGTTCTGGTCAGACCCCGTAATAGGGAACAGAACTGTTCATAACTATTAACATATCATTAACAGATTTTCCTCTTTTGGTCAAATTTGTTTTTAATAAATATTTTTATTAGCTTTTTCAAAATTTTTCTTGTACATAAATTACATTATACATATTTAACAATTCCTTCCTCAATACAAAAACAATTATTTAACTAATTATCCCCTTTTAGCTGCTGACTGAGTTAATTCCTTAAAGTGAGATATGAACAAACACCATCTTTTATGAAACCCTTCCTCATTCCTTCTTAAACTAAACTAAACTTAAACTAAATTTGACCTTCTCTAGACTTACAAACTGCAATAAGTCTCCCAGCCATATTGAGGCACAGGGAGGAAAAACTGACCTCCAACCCAATAGGATCGACTTTCTCGCCACCAGCGAGGCAAAAGCTCAGTCATCTACGCCTGCTCCTGATTGGAGCTCCGAATATGGCTGGTCAAAATTTTATCACATAAAACTAATGCCTCAAAACTAATCAAAGAAGAAAAAGGAAGAAAATGATTTTCATATTCTGAACACCACATCATAATGCAAGAAGTCCTTCTTCTCTGACCTTAATCAGTCTCTTTGTGGAAGCCATCCTTTTTGTTACTTCAGTGAGCACCCATCCTCTCTACACTTGTCTCCAGGGTGCATAGGTGATCCTTAAATGGAGGTGGGAGTTGGCGGGATTTGGGCTCGTTTGGAGAGTCTCAGGTCGGGCGTCCTTCCTGGGATGTGGACCATGAGGCACTTCTTCCCATCTGCAGCCTTGAAAATCATCAAACTATCTTTCAGCTTGTCAGGTCTCAGTTTAAAGCCTTACCTCTGATTTTTTGGAACCCTTTGATATCTCTCCCCGCATGTCAAGTTCTAAAGTAGTGTCAGATGAAGGTAAAAGTGTTCTCTCTGTCGGCTTAAAACATTTAAACTCTCTCCCACCATGTTACTATCAATGCTCTGTCTGAAGAAAGTGAAAGTCTTCCCATTAATGTGGTGCAAATCTTTGAAGTGCTTTCTTCGCAATCTATTTGATTGCTCTTTAACTTTTTTAAGCTTCAGTACATGCTTAAAAGCTTAAAACTTTGAGCTGCAATTGTTGCATTCAATTTTGCGTTGCATTGGCTCTTACAAGCCTCTTGTTTGACAGGTCCAATCCATTTCAAAGGAGAGATACTGTTGTTATTTTTGTAGGTCTACAGGGGTCCATTAATTCTGAACTGCTCCTCTTTTGCGTATGGTACCTTTCTAATCACAGTTTTCTTTTAAAGAGGCTGTCTGTTTGTCCTGAAGAGCTTTCTAGCAAGAACAAATGCTCTGTCTGAGTGATGTCCATGTGCCTGCTCTTTCTCGGAAGCTCTTCCTCGAAGCTCTGTGAAAAAAGCACTTCAAAGGTTTCCGCCACATAAAATGGAACTTTCACTTTTTTCTGACAGATCATCGATATTGACATGTTGGGAGAGGGATTAATGATTTTAAGGCTGCAGAGAGAAACTTTCACCTTTATCTGACAGATCTTTAAACTTTGGCATGCTGGGATAGACATCAAAGGCTTCCAACACATCAGAGGAATCTGACATGTTGAAAGACAGTTTATCATTTTCAAGGCTACAGATTGCAAGGATTCTCCTCTTAAACCAGATCTGTCCCTTTCTTTTCTCCTTTTAATTTCTGTTATTCTGCTATTTCATTTTTTGTACATGGACAAATAATTTGCCTATGTCTTTAAGATGGACTTCACCTTTAATTTGAATAAAGAACCTCCAGCAAGCTGTTCTGTTGCTCTCACATCAATGATGACACATCTTGATGGACTTGGCTGTTGGCCAATAGACTGTTTCAGATTGCTGGATCTTTTCAATGGACCGTGCTGATTGATCAGGTTTTTCTCTGGAATGTTCCTTATTCTGCGAGACTGGGTTATTTTTTGCTGTTTGTTTCATTTTGAACTCGGGGCTGAAGGACACTCTTTTGACTTTATCTCTCCCAAAAGTTCTAGATGTTTCTCAAACACCCCATTTGATGGCTCTGTTTTCTCCTCAGCCAAACTAGTAGACATTCTGGTGAGATTTGACACCAAGTAGTGATAAGATACAAGCCGAGAGCTGGGTTTGAGGGGAGACCAGGAATCTTAAGGATTTGATCCAGCAGCGAGCTGAAAGCAGGGTGAGTTGTTACAAACTCCTTCTTTCAATCTTGTATGGAGAACTCTGTTCTTTCCTCGGAAAGGCTTTTGGTAATTCTGGTGGTGTTGGAAACAAGTCAGAATTAACCAGACCTGAGGTGGATCCTTTGAGTGACGGCCTAGGTTAATAAGAGTTAAAGTGACTACCCAGAGGGAATCACACAGTATGCGGATTCAGATTGAATGTTCAAGCCAGATGATCCTCGTTCCCCATGCAACCTGCGGTTTTCAATCACTCCGTGCCCTGGAAGGACAATCAGCTGAAAAAACTTCAACATCCAAAGCAAGGGCACGCATCTTCTATCTCACATTAATCCTCTTTTATTTTCCACTCCCTCTCCCTCTGCATATGTATGGCTTGTGTGTGTTTAGGTTGAGATTAGGACAGTGAAGGGGGTAGGGTGATGTAGATTAGCTGGCCGTTAGTCTAGTGGAACTATTGCATGTCTTATCTCTATTATTGTTATAAATAAACATTTGTTGTGTTTCACCTATAAATCTGCTGCCTGTAAGCCATTAAAGCAGTCAAGAGCCAAAGATCTCAGAAACTTTATGCAAATTATTGCTTAGTTCACTTGTGTTGGGACTCCAGGGCCTGTGGGGCTGGAGTTGACCGCACATCAATCCAAGGTGTTGCAACAAGATATGATGTGGAGATATGATGCGGTAACCTGGGATCACCCCTATCTCTGGATCTGTAAAGACTTGATTAACTGCAAATGCTCGCATTCTAAGCATTGTCTGGCATCTTTGAATTTCTCGATATATATGTTTCTGGAACATACCTCTTCATTCACCTGGGGAAGGAGCAGTGCTCCGAAAGCTAATGTTTGAAACTAGTTGGACTTTAACCTGGTGTTGTAAGACTTCTTACTTGTAACAAGATAGGAAGACATATCAAATGTCCTCCATTCCGGAAGAGCCCACACCTGAGCCTTTTACAGCACAGTCCAAGCCCCCCCCCCCCCCCCCCCCCCCCCCCCCCCCTCCTCCCGACCCCACTTCCCCTGAAGGATACCATGGTTAACCTGGACGCAAGTGTAGAGAGGATGCCCACCCACTTGCCCCCCCCCCCCCCCCCCCCCTCAGGGTACAAGGCACCAGGTTATTTCTTGTCAGGACTTGCAGCGCTTCACATCAGCTAACTCCCAGCTGGGAGGGGGAGGGGTTGCTGTAGCATCCCAGGAGGCTGGTAATTTGGGTTCCTGCCCGATAATGACATGTAAATTTTGTCTAACATCAGAAACGCACGTAACATCAGGGCAGCACGGTAGCATGGTGGTTAGCATAAATGCTTCACAGCTCCAGGGTCCCAGGTTCGGTTCCCGGCTGGGTCACTGTCTGTGCGGAGTCTGCACGTCCTCCCCGTGTGTGCGTGGATTTCCTCCGGGTACTCCGGTTTCCTCCCACAGTCCAAAGATGTGCGGGTTAGGTGGATTGGCCATGCTAAATTGCCCGTAGTGTCCTAAAAGTAAGGTTAAGGGAGGGGGGGGGGGGGTTGTTGGGTAACGGGTATAGGGTGGATACGTGGGTTTGAGTAGGGTGATCATTGCTCGGCACAACATCGAGGGCCGAAGGGCCTGTTCTGTGCTGTACTGTTCTATGTTCTATTAAACCTTGCTTGACTCTGGCTAATGGTATTATGATTTTTTTAAACATCGTGCTGTTTCCTCTTTAATAATAGATTCTAGTATTTTCCTCAAGGCAGACATTGGGTTCACTAGCCTAGAGTTTCCTGCTCTCTGTTTCCCTCGTTGCTTGAATACAGGTGTTGAATACAAGGTTATACTTGTTGTTTTCCAATCTGCTCGGATCTTTCCAGAATCTCAGGAATTTTGGAAAATTACAACCAATTACACTTTCTCTGCAGCCATATCTTTTAAGTCCCTAGAATGCAGACCATCAGACCTCATTTATCTTTCATCTGTCACTCTGAAATCTCAAATATCTTTGAATATTCATGTTCCAGCATTGTCCACCTTTCAACCACACCTCTTTAATAACTAGCGTAGCATACTTATTTATTTCTATTTGTGTAATGAGGCATCCACCTTGTTACAAATGCTGCAAGAATTCAGGTAAATGAATTTAATTCTCTTTCTTTACCATAAATGCCTACTCTGAACTTATTTCAGTATCACTCACTGGTACCATGAGGTGTTGGGCAGGCTTGGTCGATGTGGACTGCACTTGATGCAGTGTAGCGAGAGACAGACCTCCAATACTTGATAAGATGCAACACAATTTTATTTAACGTCTTAACTATGATACATGTTCAACTGTGGGTTGACACTATGCTGACTTGACTGGAGACCTAGTACTAGCCTGACCAGACTTACTCGCTACCACATGGTGTTTGCACTGGCGAGCTCACGAGCTCTGACTGTCTCAGAGGCTGAGTCACGAGAGAGCGGGAAAACTGGTGCTCTCTGGCTTTATAGTGGTAGTGTCCTGTCTGGTGATTGGCTGCTCTGTTCTGTGTGCTTACTGGTCATCCTGTGTGTCAATCACTGCCTGTCTGCACTCCATTAAATACATAGATGTATATTATGACATCTCCCCCCTTTTTTTGTGTTTAGATAATAAATATTAAGGTGCGTGTGCGTATGGATGTGTATATGTGCGTGACTATATACAGAATGTGCTAAAATGAACTTATATACATAGGAAGGTGTCGCTAGTGCAGATATAGGGCAGATGAAACAGTAAATACGATATTTACAGAAGTCAAAACAATGAGGTAACAAAATTGTGCAAATGTTCAGTCTATAAGTTTAGTCTTTGTGGCGGGCAACGAATTCTGGTTGATCGCCTCAAGGGTGGATCAGGGGCCACCTGCACTTGGATAGTCGGGACCGCTGCCAATGCGGTGGTCACGGGAGTCAGCAGGATTGCTGGTAGATCGGTGGCCTCGTGGTAGGGCACGTCCAGAGGAAGCATTGTGTGAGGCGGGGCATCACGTTCAGGTGGCGGGCCTGGAACTCTGCACAGCGCCCATCTGTTGCGTCGTAGGAAGGAGCCATCAGCCATGCGGACGATGAACGATCTCGGGGCCACTTGCTTGACCATCACAGCTGTGGCGGACCAGCCGCCGTCAGGCAACTGGACACGAACACGATCAGTTGGGACCAGCTCGGGGAGATCCATGGCATGAGCGTAGTAAGCTGATTTCTGTTGGGCCCGAGACTGCTGCATCTTTTGTATGACGGTGAGGTGGTCAAGGTCTGGAACATGGATGGCTGGAACCGTGGTTCGCAGAGTGCGATTCATGAGCATCTGCGCTGGAGATAACCCAGTGGACAGCGGGGTTGCTTATATGCCAGCATCGCCAGTTTGAACTCGGAGCCTGAGTTTGCAGCCTTGCATAGTAATCTCTTGACAATATGGATCCCTTTTTCGGCCGTCCCGTTTGACTGCTGGTAGTGGGGGCTGGAGGTTACGTGACGGAAGATGTATAGCCGGGCAAAATCAGACCATTCCTGGCTGTAAAAACAGGGACCGTTGTCACTCATCACCGTGAGCGGTATCCCATGCCTGGCAAATGTTTCTTTTCATGCTTTAATCACCGCCTTTGACGTGAGATTGGACTGTTTCATCACTTCTGGGTAACTGGAGAAGTAGTCGACCAGGAGGACATAGTCACGCCCCTTGGGGTGGAAAAGGTCGACACCGACTTTGGACCATGGGGAGGTCACTATCTCATGTTGCTGCAAAGTTTCTTTGGGTTGAGCTGGCTGAAATTTCTGACATGTAAGGCAGTTGAGGTGCATGTTGGCAATGTCCTGGCTGATGCCCGGCCAGTAGACTGCCTCCCGAGCTCTGCGTCCCCAGGCGACCTTCATGGAGTTGGCCGAGCTTGTATGCTGTGCGGAATCACAATCCTATCGAGCTTCATGAGGATGCCGTCCACCACCGTCAGGTCGTCCTTAACGTTGTAAAACTGGGGACACTGTCCCTTCTGCCAGCCATTCGTAAGGTGCTGCATCACACGCTGCAGCAGAGGATCCTTGGCCATTTCCTCACGAATTTGGATGACCCTCTCATCAGAGGCCGGAAGGTTGGAGGCACACAATTGCACCTGCGCGTCGATTTGGCAGACAAAGTCAGTTTGTTCACACGATGTGGTGATAGACCTGGAAAGGGCATCTGCAACAATGAGTTCTTTGCCTGGCCTGTAGGCAAGTTCAAAGTCATAGCGGCGTAGCTTGAGAAGGATTCGTTGTAACCGGGGCGTCATGTCATTTAAATCCTTCTGGATTATGTGGACTAATGGCCTGTGGTCCATCTCAACCATGAATTTTGGGAGGCCATACACATAGTCGTGAAACTTGTCGATTCCCGTTAGGAGGCCCAGGCATTCCTTCTCAATCTGAGCGTACAGTTGCTCAGTGGGCGTCATGGCTCTGGAGGCATACGCCACTGGAACCCAGGACGAGGAGTCATCCTGTTGGAGGAGCACCGCCCCAAAACCGTCCTGGCTCGTGTCAGTGGATATTTTGGTCTCCTTGGTAGGGTCGAAGAATGCCGGAACCGGGGCTGTGGTGAGTTTTGCCCTCAGCTCACGCCATTCTTTCTCACGAGCAGGCAGCCACTGGAATTCTGTCAACTTTTTGATGAGATGGCGGAGGGCTGTGATGTGGGACTCCATGTTGGGAATGAACTTCCCGAGGAAGTTGACCATTCCTAGAAAGCGGAGGACCGCCTTCTTGTCCTCTGGGGTCTTCATGGCGTTGATCGCCGAAACCTTGTCAGCATCTGGCCGCATGCCTTGCTGCGATATGCGGTCAACAAGGAATTTGATTTCTGACTGACCGAACGAGCACTTGGCCCTGTTCAGTTGGAGACCATGCTCATGGATTCTGTGGAATACCTGCTTGAGGCGATCAATGTGTTCTTGAGGAGTTGTGGACCAGATTATGACATCCTCAACATACACTTGCACCCCCTCGATACCCTCCATCATCTGTTCCATGATGCGGTGAAATACCTCTGAGGCAGAGATGATGCCAAAAGACATCCGGTTGTAGCAGTAGTGACCGAACGGGGTATTGAATGCGCACAGCTTGCGACTGGATGCATCCAGCTGTATTTACCAGAACCCCTTGGAGGCGTCCAGCTTCGTAAAGAATTTGGCATGAGCCACCTCGCTGGTCAACTCTTCTCGTTTTGGTATCGGGTAATTCTCCCTCATGATGTTGCGGTTTAGATCCTTGGGGTCGAAGCAGATCCGAAGCTCCCCTGACGGCTTCTTGACGCAGACCATGGAGCTGACCCAGTCCGTGGGTTCTGTGACCTTTGATATGATGCCCTGGTCCTGGAGGTCCTGTAATTGCTGCTTGAGGTGGTCCTTGAGGGGTGCCGGCACCCAATGTGGTGCGTGAATTACAGGGGTGGCGTTCGGTTTAAGCAGGATTTTGCATCGGTATAGGAGTGTGCCCATTCCGTTGAACACGCTGTGGTACTGTGTGATGATGTCATCAATTTCAGGCTGGAAGTTTTCATCAGGTGAGGCCATCGCCTGTGACGATGACAGGGTGTGGACTCGCTGAACCAGGTTCAGGAGTTTGCAGGCCCGAGCACCGAGCATCGATGCTCTGTCAGGTCCTACGATCTCAAACCGCAGCATTGCTTTAATTGACTTATTGGACACGCCGAGTTGGCATGAGCCACTGGCAGCTATGGCATTGCCATTGTCGTCAAGGAGCTGGCAGGCCGGTGGAAGAATACTTGGTCTGACGCGGATGGTGTCGAGATCGGATTTCGAGATGAGGTTCGCCGATGCGCCGGTGTCCAGTTTGAACCGGATGCGAGCCTTGTTAACTGTGAGGACAGCACACCACTCGTCATCGGGATCCACGCTGAGGATCGAGAGGTGCTGCACCATCTTCGAGAAAGGCAGCGCATGCTTCGTAATGATGCCCACCTGGTATGGGGTTTTGAGGCACTCAGCATCAGGATCTTTGGGCTGTCGGGGTCGGGGTCGGAGTCTGGCATGCCCTGCTGTATTGAACGGACGCTTCTGCGCCATGGCTGGGATCGCTAGATGCTGGGCAGTGGAGCAGATCTGCAAAGGGCTGCATAGTGGCCAAGCTTGCCACACTGTCGACACCGTCGTGATTTTGCCGGACATTGCCACTTTAAATGGGCAGAGCCACAATTCGGACATGTCATGACACCAACGTCAGCGTGTTCTTTGCGCCATCGCGCATGCACAGTGCAGTCGAGTGATGTAAGCACCTGCACAGTCTGGTCGTCGGTCTCGCCATCCCCTCGGTCGTGGCGCGCATGAGCAGGGGCCCGGGGAAAGTGCACAAAATGGCCACTCTCATCGATACTTAGGCCCTGCATTTGTGCAATAGCCAGCACCCGTTACGCCTCGTGGGAGGTTAGCTTTGCCGTTTCTGCCGCCCTGATGTGGGAGTACCGATTGTTATCATGTTCGTGGAGAACGCATGTTTCGATGGCGATGGTGAGGGTGAGCTGCTTGACTTTCAGGAGCTGCTGGCGAAGAGAAGCGGAGTGGACCCCGAAAATGATCTGATCCCGGATCATGGAATCAGTTGTCGAGTCATAGTTACATGACTGCGCGAGGATGCGGAGATGGGTCAAAATGGATTGAAAATGTTCATCCTTACCCTGAAGCCTCTGTTGGAAAATGTACCGTTCAAAGCTCTCATTCACCTCAATGTCGCAGTGGCTGTCGAACTTCAGCAGGACTGTTTTAAATTTTGTCTTGTCTTCACCTTCAGCGAATGTAAGGGAGTTGTAGATGTGGATGGCGTGGTCCCCGGCTGTGGAGAGGAATAGTGCAATCTTCCTGGCATCTGATGCGGCCTCGAGGTCGGTGGCTTCGAGATAGAGTTGGAACTTTTGTTTGAAGATCTTCCAATTTGCACCGAGGTTGCCGGCGATGCGGAGCTGCGTAGGAGGGCGGACATTTTCCATGTCACTGGATGGCTGTTTGCTGGTCAAAGCTGATTCACTCAAGGTAGGTCCGTCAATTTTCAGCATCACTCACTGGTACCATGATGTGCTGGGCAGGCTGGGTCGATGTGGACTGCACTTGATGCAGTGTAGCGAGAGACAGACCTCTAACACTTGACAAGATGCAACACAATTTTATCTAACGTCTTAACTATTATAATGTTCAACTGTGGGTTGACACTGCTGACTTTACTGGAGACCTAGTACTAGCCTGACCAGACTTACTAGCTACCGCATGGTGTTTGCACTGGCTAGCTCACGAGCTCTGACTGTCTCAGTGGCTGGGTCCCGAGAGAGCGGGAAACCTAGTGCTCTCTGGCTTTCTAGTGGTAGTGTCCTGTCTGGTGATTGGCTGCTCTGTTCTGTGTGCTTACTGGTCATCTTGTGTGTCAATCACTGCCTGTCTGCACTCCATTATATACATAGATGTATATTATGACAATTTGTTGGTGCTTTCTGTTATCCATAGAATGTATAAAATCCCTACAGTGCATAAGGAGGCAATTTAGTCCATCAAGTCTGCATCTACCCCCCCCCCCCCTTCCCCCCCCAAAAGTACACTCTAACAAGCCCCACTGCCCTAGCCTATCCCCATAATCCTGCATATTGATCATGACCAGTCAACCTAACCTGCACATCTTTGGACACGATTGGGCAATCTGGCATGGTCAATCCACCCAGCCTGCATATCTTTCGAATGTAGGAGAAATCCCAAGCACCTGGAGGAAACCCGCACATACATGGAGAGAACATGCAAACTCCACACGGTGACCCAAGGCCGTAATCAAACCTGAGTCCCTGGCTCTGTGAGGCAACAGTACTAAAAACTGTGCCACTGTGATCTGGACTGGACTCCCACATTCTTCTTTATTTGATTTGATTGGGGACTATTAACATTTTGTTTAAAGTAGCCACATTTGGGAATAAAGATACTTGAAAAGAGAATAAAGAGATTCCACAGATTCTGAATAAATAAAAGTAAACTTGACTGTGCAAGGTGAGATTGACAAAACAATTTGTAATATCTACCTTATACTCTAACATTAATAATAATAATCGTTTATTGTCACAAGTAGGCTTCAATGAAGTTACTGTGAAAAGCCTGTAGTCGCCACATACCGGCGCCTGTTTGGGGAGGCCGGTAGAGGAATTGAACCCATGCTGCTGCCTTGTTCTGCATTACAGGACAGCTGTTTAGCCCACTGTGCCAAACCTTCCCCTATGTGAAACACAAGTGAATCAACAGATAAATTGTGGTTGAACACACCACACTACATAACAAGTAGCAGATGAGACCAAGTCAGATACCATGGGGGGGTTTCTCCATCCCGCCACGCCAGATTTCTGGTTCAACACGCTGTCTGGACCTCCGTTTTGGCCGGCTGTTTATGGGGTTTCCCATGCAGAGCAGCCTCACGCCGTCGGAAAACCCCTGGGGTGCCGGCAAAATGGAGCATTCCGACGGCAGAGAATTCATCCCCATATAACCTACCCTGATGTCAGAAATCAGTGAGTTAACCAATGTCACTGAAGCCCTATCTCTTTTGTGAGGGGTTCCAGACACCTTTTAGAAGACTGCAGCTTGAAATCCTCTCCAAAGGTCAATCAATCCTCAGTGGCAGCCCACCTCGCAGGGTTTCAATCCCTCATTCCATGGTTACGATCCACTGGATTCCAGAGTTGGTACTCCAGCAGCAACTCACAAGCACAACTTAAGCTCTTCAGCCATAATGAACAGAAATCTACTGCTCCAAGTGGGTACCTTCAACCCACAGCATGGAGTTACCAACCTTTCACGGTTTTATTCAATCACCAGGGCTTCACCTGAGCCCTCACAACTTAAAGTCTGCCAACTACAGCCATATTTCTGCTGGGCGGGCGGCATGTGGCACAGTGGTTGGCACTGGCACTGCGACGCTGAGGACCCGGGTTTGAATCCCTGCCCTGGGTCACTGTCCGTGTGGTGTTTGCACATTCTCCCCATGTATGCATGGGTTTTACCCCCACAACCCAAAGATGTGCAGGTTAGGTGGATTGGCCACACTAAATTGCGCCTTAATTGGAAAATTAAAAAAAAAAAAAAAAAAAATATTTCTGTTGGGAGCCTCTTTCACTGCTGTTCTTTCTTTTTGACTGTGTAGCCACCTGGGGTGGCCACTGCCCAACACAAAATGGAAGATTACAAAGAATGCAGGGAAAATGGACATGTTGGAAAGCAAGCAGCTTGCAAGGCGATTGTGTATTGGGACAACTGCAGAAACCGGTTTTGACTGCTGCAGAGACCAGACAGCACTGTGAAAGAAAAAACACGTTAACATACTAATGAGGCAATACCGGGCGAGTCCCAGATACAATGGACACAAGTTAAGCACAAATCGATACATTCTATGGAAGGCCAGACCCAGTGGCGCCAGAGAAGCCCAAAACAAAAGGTCCCAAGAACCGCCCCAGCAACCAAGGAACTGCCCTAGGATTGGGGGGTTCAAACATATCGATTGGGAAGAGACCCAATCGATTCCAAGCAGGTAAGGGAGTCCGCCCAAAGGGGCGCGGACCCCCTGGGACCTATAAAAGAAAGGTCCCACACATGGTTCAGTCTCCTGTCTCCGGGCTCCTGTCTTCTACTACAGCCGTCGAGCAGCAGCCACCAACAAGTAAGTGCCTAACGACGACGACTGCTACCAGACATAGGCACTCCTGACACCCTTGGCAATTGATAGCAATCCAAAGTCTGCAGACCAGAGCAGAGCAAGAGGCCTTGTTCCCTGACCTCGCAGTTCCTTCGAGATAAGTATTAGTTGTTTAGCGGTAGGAGTAAGTTTAATCCTTTAGCATGTGCATGGGTAGTTATTATAATTGTATTATAATAAACTCTAGTTGTTTGGACTTACTAATTGGTGTACAGTTTTATTGCTTTGAACTTCACCTTGAAGCTTGTGGCGGTGTCTTAACGGCACCTGGCGACTCCAGAGCTTAGAACGAGAAACAGAGCCAAGTGAGTGTTAAGCACACTCACCCAGAACGACCAACAACTGGGACCTCTCCCTTCAACTTCTCGGTATCCCTTGCCCGGGACTCTTCTTGATTATGGTGATTCTTGGTCACCTGATCCTGTCTTCACACCATTTCTTTCTTTTTGTAATCACCAAGTTGCATTGGGTCGGACGTCAGTTTGAAGAGCTATAGAACGTCTGATTGTATGTGCAGTGCCTGCTCTCAGTCTGCGCATTCAGAAAATTCGCGATGTCTCGTGGAACTTGGATTTGCTGACTCCTGCTCGCTGTTGGGTTAAGTCTGGATTTCACAACTCTCTTTGTCCCTTCCTGTCACACTCTAGTTACCATTTCCCACATCATTACGCTTCACTATTGCCTTACCCTTTCAATTTAATTTTCTAAATCTCCTCACATGCGAACCCTTGCCCCTACCCCTCACACTCCCACCCCAACAATAATTAATTTGATGCCCTCTTGGCAATACAGGTAACAAATGGCCTCATGACACAACTCCCATTTTTCCCTGGTACTGGGTGACAATACTCCATGAATCAAAACTAATTTCTCCCACACCAACCTTTGAGCCATGCATTTAACTCTCTGATCTTATTAACTCAATGCCAGTTTGTTTGTGGCTCAGGTAGTAATCCAGATTAATCAGTCAATGCTCTCCACCTGTGCATCCTTAACCTTAAAAATGCAATAATTGTAATTCACTCTGAGGCCTAACCAAGTTCCTCCAAGAGGATGCATACATTTAAGGCAATATTCTCCATGCCTTCCCATTGGTGGTACCTTCTGGTCCCACTAAAGGCAACTCCCCTGTGGCAGGATGGGTGAGCCTGAAAAATATGCTGCAGACATTGGCAGGACTGGAAGCTCCCACCAACAGCCAATGGCGAGCTGCCTCTGTCACTGGAAAACATGCTGTGGGTGTGCAGGGAAATCCCGCAGATGAGGAGCTCTGGAAGATTCTGCTCCGATAAAATGTGATTTTTATTGTTACGGTTTTTCATCAATTACTGCACATTGTTGGGTATGGTATTCAATTTGCTGGGAACATCACAGATGGCTCAATGTGACAGAAGGCAAATCTTTCAAAGACCCTGGTGATTAATTCTTTTGTGTGCATGATATATTTTGATGTTATGCTGTGATTGTGTATTGTGTCACTACTTAATGCCTATTCCGTCACAATTTTACAAACTCCCACAGTTGGGTTATTTATTTCTGTGACTTCAAGCAATTGAACATTTTTATCTCCACTGGATTAAAATTTTTTATCGTGGCTCACAAAGATGGTCACTCTGCCTGCCTGTCTCTCTTTTGCTCACACCTGGGTGGCCATGGAGAGGGAACATGCAATGGACACGACCATGTATTTGGGGCCTTCAGTGACTGTAGGGTCAAGAAAATGGAATAAACATTGATATTTTTGTGATTGTCACTTAGTTGAATTAGATATCATGTTTAGATTGTTATATCAGTGCTGCCACTCAAATAAGGGAACGTTTGTCGACCCGTTGCAATGTCACCGTTATTTGTCAGTAATTTATGATCATTACAGATTATGAAGACCATTTCTCCAACTTGATTAATCCACACAGCGAGAAAAGGAAAGAAAGAATTATTTGCATGTATATAATGCATTTCACAACCTCAGGAGTGCTCTCGAGCCAATGAAGAAAGCTACTCTTGCAGCTTAATTTAAATGCATTTTTTGTGCTTAGGTCTTGGATGCAGTGGATAAAGCAACTTAGTGACCTAACCAGGTCAGAAAAGTTAATACATTTGCTGGTATACATCATCGCCCCAACCCAGGACCCTCAGCCCCACAGGCGCCAACTTGTCAAGCTTATTCAATCAAATCAATTCTCACATCCAATACAGTTTCACCATTATCCATTCTTCACTTTCTCTGCACCATCTCTGCTCCTAATGTATCCATCTATCATTGCCACTCACCCTAATCCTTATGCAATGTGATGCATCGATCTGATCGTCATGTTTACTGATTGCACTGCAGCCATCAGATCATTCAATCACTCACTGTCCCACTCACATTTGTTGCTTGTAGAAGGAGATGGAGCTAACTGTAAGGGAGAGGGCTGCCAGGGGCATGCCACAGATCATGCTGCTCATAGATGCAGGCCAATGAGACCATGGAGATAAGGGGCACATAAGTTGACACTATGGATGGGATTCTCCGGTCTACCAGCTGCTTGTTTCACGGCCGGATGCTGTTCTTTGCCGGCGGGATCCTATCTTCCCGCCGATTGTGAATGGGAATTCCCATTGCTACTACCCCATGCCCCTGCAAAACCCAATGGTGGGGTTGCACTAAGGATTAGGGTGAGTGGCAATGGTAGATGGATACATTAGGAGCAGAGATGGTTCAGAGGAAGTGAAGAATGGATAATGGTGAAACTGTATTGGATGTGAGAATTGATTTGATCGAATAAGCTTGACAAGACGGGAAAATGGAATCGGAACGACTGGAGAATTCCGGCCTATGTCATCAATAAGTGAATTATGAGAAACTTAAGTGTGCTGATTTTTGGGATTAAATCAAATAGTTGTCTTTTAGTTTCTCAGAGGGCCTTCATACATCCAATGAGTATTGCTGGGTGTGCATGAGACTAGTTCCTCAGGGAACATTATTCTTCCTCAGGGTGCCATGCCACAGGATGTTGTAGCACATCAGTGCAAATACTCCCACTTCCCTGGGTTGAATTAGAGCGTTAGTTGGATTTTCACCTGTTCATTCACAATTCACGGATAAACACAAGCGTACACTGGTGGCAGGGACAGCGGTGTAGAGTTTGTATTACGGAATGGGCAATAGCATTCCCTAAACTCTGCTCAGATGCTGAGGCTGAGGTGCATTCTTTGAGAAGGACATTGATAGAAGTACAGCAACAACTGACAGACATTTCATAGATTTCATAGAATTTACAGTGCAGAAGGAGGCCATTCAGCCCATCGAGTCTGCACCGGCTCTTGGAAAGAGCACCCTACTCAAGGTCAACAACTCCACCCTATCCCCATAACCCAGTAACCCCACCCAACACTAAGGGCAATTTTGAACACTAAGGGTAATTTATCATGGCCAATCCACCTAACCTGCACATCTTTGGACTGGGGAGGAAACCGGAGCACCCGGAGGAAACCCACGCACACACGGGGAGGATGTGCAGACTCCGCACAGACAGTGACCCAAGCCGGAATCGAACCTGAGACCCTGGAGCTGTGAAGCGATTGTGCTATCCACAATGCTACCATTGTGTCATTGTGACATGCGACACCATAGCGGAGATGATGGACATAGCACAAATTGATTTGGTGGTAGAGTGTTACAGGTAATTTTGAGAATGTCTGCCATGGTTAAAACTCAATGGATCTTCAAGAATGGCTTTGCAACGAGTCTATTCAGACCAGTGCCATGACGATGTGAGAGAAATCTGTTGCCTTAATTGATGGCAGATACCTTGTTTGTGGCCTTACAGTGCATCACTGATCGTCACCAAGTTGATCTCCAACAGAGTGATAGGGATATTGAAGCACTGGTCATGGAGAAGAATGATTGATGAAAGAGGTTTTCTCACTTATCAGTTGTTGCCATCTGCTGAGATGCCATCAGTCTGGCAGCACTCAACTGACTGCATCGTCTCTCAATAACCAAGTCTGTTCCTGCACAAGTGCACGTGGAGGAGTCTTTGTTGAGCAATCAGACGTTCTAACTCCCAGACAGAATAAACAAAATGTCCTCACGCCTGCGTGGGAACGGTAATGTTTTACGCCGAAAATTCGGTGCAAAATGGCCACTGATCCTCCGTGTAACTGGGGGCTAGCATGCAGGCAATGTAGAGCACCCGGCTCTAGCCGCCGGTACGGCCCAGAGAATTGCTGCGTCCGTGGTTGCGCATGTGGACCCGGCTTGCAAAATAGTGGCCCCCTTTCGCCGGCTCGTGCGCCCCAGGGCACCCCCCCCAACAGTGCCCCCAGCCCTGGATAAAGTCCCCCCTGACCGGGGATTGGCCCTCCCCCGACTGTGATGGCACTGGACTGAGTCCGCAGTCGCCACGCTGAGTTCCGACGGGTGAGACCATGAGAGACCCACACTGTCCGGAACTCGGCCGGTCGGGGACAGGCCTCAGGCAACATCCTGAGGCTGTCGATATGTCGCACGCATACTCTTTGGAGGGGGCGGAGCATTGCCGCCCCCGATTTGGTCAGGAGCTTTGATTCTCGGCCGATCGCCGACCGCGATTTCAGCGTCAGCAACCGGAGAATCCAGCCCAAGTATCTCCCCAGTCAGTCAGGGGTCTGAGCAGCCTGTTTCTACCTCCACTAACGCAATAAAGCATGCACTACATATAAGAGATAGGGAGTGCAAGTTAACCAATTATAATTCACCAAAGGTATTCACATGAATGTTTACCAAGATGTTATGTTGTTAAAATTCCAATTATATAACACCACATCAAATGCATTCATTAGCACCACTTCAATATTAGAACTATAGAATTTGTACGGTGCAGAAGGAGGCTATTTGGCCCATTGAGTCTGCACCGACTCTCTGAAAGTGCACCCTACCTAGGCTCACACACCTTCCCTATCCCCATCTAGCCTTTAGACACTAAGAGGCAATTTAGCATGGCCAATCTATCTAACCTGCACACCTTTGGACTGTGGGAGGAAACCGGAGCACCCGGAGGAAACACATGGGGAGAAAATGCAAACTCCACAATAGAGTCATCCAAGGCCGAAATGAGCCCAATTCCCTGGTGCCATGAGGCACCAGTGCTAACCATTGTGCCACCATTCCCCCTATATATTTCGAGTCATTATTATGTCCCAAATGCCTCATTGCCCTTTTCATTATCTCATGATGTCAATCCACAACAGAATCCATTGGGTGTATGTGCGATGGTTAAAGTACTGTTTTTTACCCTTTGAGAGTCATTGCTGGCTGAACCTTTAAGCTTTTAGGACATTCAAGTAGCAATTCCTGTGGCTGAATTGGCAATTTGTGGCCAGCAGCAAAGTATTCATTTCATCCTTGTCCTCAACCTCATCTATGATATCCTCATCCAAAGATGGCTGATGAGCACCTGGGCCATCCTAAATTTGTAATCCTTTCCCTCTGCACTGTTGTACAGGAAGCAACATGACACTCATACTTTATCCCTCTTTCTTGGCATCTGTAGCATATCTTTAACATAAGAAGGTCATGTATGCTGGTTGGACAACATACCTGTTGGTCATCTGGCTTTCATTGCCGGGCTCTTGCATCTCACAGGCTTGTTCCTGACAAGGCAGCCCTTCATTTTGTTTGCTGACAAAAAGAGGTCTGGAATGTTGACTGGTTGCTTTGTGAAGGCGAAGCAAAGACGGTATTGCTGCTGGGCTAGTAATCCAGAGACTCACGGTAATGCTCTGGGAACCCAGGTTTGAATCCCACCATGGCAGGGGGTGGAATTTGAATTCAATAAAATTCGACCGATGCACCAGAAATGACAATGGCAACTTAGCCCCGTTGATCCTGCAAAGTCCTCCTTGCTAACACCTGGGGGGCTAATGCCAATGTTCAGACAGCTATCCCATAGACTAGACTGGCACACCACCATCACCATCTCTGGGTATGTCCTGCCGCACCAGCAGGACAACCCCAGTAGATATGATGGGGCAGCACAATGGTATACAGATGGGGGGGGGAGTTGCACTCGGAGTCCTTAACATCAACTCCAGAGTTCATAGAACATAGAACAGTACAGCACAGAACAGGCCCTTCGGCCCTCGATGTTGTGCCGAGCAATGATCACCCCACTCAAACCCACGTATCCACCCGATACCCGTAACCCAACAACCCCCCCCTCCCCCCTCCTCCCCCCTCCTCCCCCCTCCTCCCCCCCTCCCCCCTCCTCCCCCCATCCCCCCTCCTCCCCCCATCCCCCCTCCTCCCCCCTCCCCCCTCCTCCCCCCTCCGACGTGGAGTCGGGGCCCCAAGATGGCGACACCCAGGACCCGCAGGTGGAGTCGGTGCCCCAAGATGGCGGTGCCCAGGACCCGCACGTGGCGTCCGGGGCCCAAGATGGCGGCGCCCGCGGGGCCCTTGTGGTTTCTGCAGGCGGTGCTGGCGGGCTGATCGGAGCGGCTGAGAGCGGGGTAGAGAGGCGCACAGGTCGGGCGCAGGGCCCCGGGGGCGGGGGGGGGAGAGATTTGCGCGGTGCACTGAAAGGGCCCGGAAGGGCCTGGAGGAGGGGGGAGGCGCGCAGGCCGGGCGCAGGGGCCCGGGGGCGGGCAGGAGAGATTGGCGCGATGTGCTGGAAGGGCCCGAAAAGCCCAGAGGGGGGGATCCCCGGTCGCTGCGCGGTACAGCAACGACCGATTTGGCCTGGCAGATCGTCGAAAAGTGGCCCTTCTTCCCGCAGCTCTTACAGAGGGCGGAGCGGGCCGGGCAGCGTGGGCGAGGGTGTTTAGCGAACCCACAGAAATAGCAGCGGGGCCCGTCGGACTTGTCGGGGCGTCCCGCGGCACAGGCCTGAGGGGGGTTGGGAGCGGCGGATGGCGGTGGGGAAGCGTGCCAGGAGGCCCAGGGTGCTGCAGCGCGGCTGGGGACATAGGCACGGCGTTTAAATCGGCGACCTCCAGGGAGGTGGAGAGAGTCCGTGCCTCAGTTAGGCTGAGGTCGTCTTTCTCCAGCATCCGCTGGCGGATAGCGGCAGACTGCATCCCAGCCACGTAAGCATCTCTAATCAGAAGTTCCATGTGCTCCGTGGCTGAAACTGGGAGGCAGGATCAATTCCTCCCCAGGACAGCGAGGGCCTGGTAAAAATCGTCTAATGCCTCACCGGGGAGCTGTTGTCTGGTAGCCAGCAGATGTCGGGCGAATAATCTGTTTACCGGTTTAAGAAACTGTCCTTTCAGCTTATCCATGGCCGCGTCGTAATCTTTTTCCTCCGCTATCATCGCGTAGGCCACCATGCCTACGCTGGAGTGGAGGATATGAAGCTTCTGTGCCATGGTGGGAGGGCTGTTTGCGGACACCAGGTAACCATCGAAACATGCCAGCCAATGTTTAAAGATTTCTGAAGCATTCTGAGTTTACGGGCTGATGCGGAGGCATTTGGGCTTGATCCGGAGCTCCATCTTCAAAGTTCTAGCTTATTAAATTGATGAACCATCAATTGAACGCGAGACGAGTTGCTGTACAAAAGTAAGGCTTTAATAAGCTAGCTGTTAGCCCTGCGGTCGACTACAGTAAATGGACGACCGCTGGGCGTACTGGGTATTTATACCTCGCCCTGGAGGCGGGGTTAACTCAGCCTCTCGACCAATCGGGGAGCCGTCACATGACTGGTCTCAACCAATCGGTCGAGAGGCACATGACCGACCAGGGCCAATGGTAAGCCGGTGTTCTGCACCAATGGCAGGCAGCTATGTTAATCATACCACCACAAAATGTTGCCCCTCTTGTCCGCTCTCTATTATATCTCTGTTCTCCTCTCAGTTGTTCTCCACTTTATTCTCCAGATCTGTGTTGTGCACTCCTTTTTCTGCTAACCTCACTGTTGTGAAATGCCCTGAGGTTAGTAAAAGCATTACATGTCTATAGTGTAGGTCAGATAGGCTTCAGATGGTTTCACAGGTCGGCGCAACATCGAGGGCCGATTACTGCGCTGTAATGTTCTATGTTCTATGTTCTATAAAGGTAGGTTCCTTCTTCTCAAGTTAATAAAACTTGCTAGCTCTGGCAAGTCGAAATTTCCCTGGACAAATTAGGACACTGTAGGTGTACCAACATCACATGGATTGCAATGGCTCAAGGAGCAGCTCATGACCACCTTCTTCAGAACAATTAGGAATGGACAACAAATGCTGACCTTACCAAGTGACATCCAGATAACAGGAACAAATAAAAGGGGCGCGATTCTCCGCTGCCCACGACGGGTCGGAGAATAGCGGGAGGGCCTTCCCAACATTTTTCCCGACCTCCCGCTATTCTCCCCCCCCATGGCCGCCCCACGACATGAATCGCTGCTCGCCGTTTTTTACGGCGAACAGCGATTCTCCCCTGGCCGATGGGCCGAGTTCCCAGGCCTTTACGGCCGTTTTCACGAACGCAAACACACCTGCTCTCACTGTTCGTGAAAACGGCTGCAAAGTGCCGTCCCGAACAACCATGGCACTGATTGGCATGGCCTCACCACGGCCGTGCCAAGGGTGGCATGGGCCCGCGATCGGTGGGCACCGATCGCGGGCAGCGGGTCCGATACCCGCGCACTCTTTGTTCCTCCACCGCCCCGCAGGATCAGTCCGCGGGGCGGCTGAGGGGCATGACGGCCCGCGCATGCGGGGTTTGACGCATATGCATGATGACGCCATCCGCGCATGCGTGGGAGCCGTCCAACCTGCGCATGCGCGGCTGACGTCATCGTGCGCATCAGCCGCCGTGACGCTTGGCGCGCGGGTTTAGCGACGGTCGCTAAGCCCGTGATGCTGTTCTTCACGGGGCCGCGCTGCTAGTCCCGACCGGGGGGGGTGAATCGGGTCCTGGGAGGGGGCGCGGAGGCTGCCGTGAAACACGGCCAGTTTCACGGCAGCCTTTACGACTCTCCGCATTTGCGGAGAATCGCGCCCAAGAAACTTGAAATTCCTTCATAAGCATTTCAGTGTTTTGCAATAATCTATATAAATGTAAATTGATCTGATACGAATTATGCCATAATTATGTAGAGAATCGATTTTCACATGACATTTTGACATCAGTGACAATTTGATCTTTGCCGCTGAATCTTTGGCTATTGCCCAGTCTGTGATACTTATCGTTTAAAAAAAAATCTAAAAAGTAATTTGCAAACAGGACTGAGGAGGAGGAATGCACGATATTTTATTGAACTGCTTGCTTTTGATCCAGACCATCATTAAAATTCTATTTGATTCCAGAAGGCCTCACTATATGTTTTGTTGAAACAAGGCACAGAGGAATGAATGCACTGTGGAATTTTAGAAATTCATGCAGAGTAACGCGCTGTCGTCCCCAATGGAATTTGCCTGCTCTCAATGTTGCTGATTCTGTGTATTCTTCTTTCTGGAAAGTCCAGGCTCCACATCACGAACCGACCGTTCAGTCAACTGAGCTAACGGACCGCCTAATGTTGCCATTTACTGTGGTACCTCACTCCCCTTTGCTTCTGCTGCTCTTTCATTGTTATGAAGAGCAAGGGATGGTCATGTCAACACCCTTCTTCATCTGATTTTATATAGATCGACAATACCTGCAAAACCCAAATAACACCAGGTGGACTACCATAGCATAGCATGCAACCCCAGAGGGTCAGAGAGCTTGTGAAGCTTTTGATCCTCCTGTCCCGACACACACTGAAGCTTGGGTGCTGCACAATTTAATGCGAGCATGGGAACGGGAAACTCAGGCCACAGGCCACTTCCAAGGATGACAAAACCCTATTAGTCCAACTCAGGGGTAGAGGACAGTCTGGAAAAATGAAGTTGGACAGATTGAGCCATGAAACAAGAGCCATGAAACAACCACTATCATGAAAGATCAGGACCAGTTACGGGCTGTGGTCGACCCATGGACAGGGGAAATCCCACCTCTCCCAACTGACCAGGACCAGCGTCTAATGGCCGGTGTTATAATTGTGGCCGATACAGTCTGAGACTGTCACAATTGCTTCACAGCTCCAGGGTCCCAGGTTCGATTCCCGGCTGGGTCACTGTCTGTGTGGAGTCTGCACGTTCTCCCCGTGTGTGCGTGGGTTTCCTCCGGGTGCTCCGGTTTCCTCCCACAGTCCAAAGATGTGCGGGTTAGGTGGATTGGTCATGCTAAATTGCCCTTAGCATCCTAAAAGGTTAAGTGGGGGTTGCTGGGTTATGGGGATAGGGTAGATACGTGGGCTTCAGTAGGGTGATCTTTGTAAGAGCTGGTGCAGACTCGATGGGCCGAATGGCCTCCTTCTGCACTGTAAATTCTATGAAAAAAAAAATGGAAAAAACCCAAATGTTATTCGCAAGGTCCTCAGAGAACCCACAGCCCTTAGAGGGGCCTGATGGAGCTCAAATGCCACCAGTAAGCACCAACAGAGATTGGCCAGAGCTTGAAGGTACACCCTCCTTATGCAATCTATACGCTACTGGTAAGTAATCAATGACGGTGTCATGCCTTTCTGCAGTGGGTTTGCAGCGCCAAGTGGGATGATGTGGGGCACCCTCTAGTGAACGGTTGGATAGGAGGCCACCTAGCTGAATTCTTATGAGATATTGGAGGACCATCCTGAATTGAATGGCGCACTCAAAGAAAAATCATATTGAGCTTCTTCATTGGCCACTCACAAGGTCGAAAAATTGACCCTTCAGAGTTTAGACTGAGGGACCTATTGTGTTACCATTCTGATATTATGATTCAGGAGCCAAACACATGCTGGGTTCCAACCTAATGGAAAAGTGTAATTCATTCTTTGAACCAGTAAATTGTTGAATTTGGCCAAGTGATGAAGAGGTAGAAACATTACCCGCAATACCAGTGGGAAAATACACAGAGTTTGTACCGTGGGCAAACTGTGGCTTCCGTCCGACAAAATGTCAGTGGACCCATATGTTCCGGAATCGAAAACCGATTTTTGCCCAGCACAAACATGGTTGTGGCAGAAAGTCAGGTGAGGTCGCTATAAAGGCACTAGTCCCCAAGCCTCAGAAACAATATGAGTTTCCCAAACAAGCAGAAGAAAATGCATCAAAATTCATTATCAGTTTATTTGAGCAGGGAGTCCTACATCCTGTAGCCTCAACAAAATATTCAATTATTTGGCCAGTAAATGTTTAATTTAATTTAATTGATGACCTTCTCCTCCTAACAGAAATGAGTGAGGAACACTTAGATCTCCCAGGTGAATTGTTTGGCCTTCTTGCCTTCCTGGGACTAAAGGTTAACCCTAAAAATAATCTTTATTATTGTCACAAGTAGGCTTACATTAACACTGCAATGAAGTTACTGTGAAAATTCCTTCATCGCCGCACTATGGCACCTGTTTGGGTACACTGAGGGAAAATTCAGAATGCCCAATTCACCTAGCAAGCACATCTTTCAGGACTTGTGGGAGGAAATTGGAGCACTCAGAGGGAACACATTCAGACATGGGGAGAATGTGCAGACTCCATACAGACAATGACCCAAGTTGGGAATCGCACCTGGGTTCTTGCGCTGTGAAGCAACAGTGTTAACCACTGTGCTACTGTGCCGCCTAAAACAGATCATGAAATCCCAGGTCACTTACTTAGACACGACAGTGACCTGGAGGAAGTGAGAGATACATAGAAACATACATAGGAAATAGAAGCAGGAGGAGGCCATTCGGCCCATTGGGTCTGCTCCGATTCTTGGAAAGAGCATCCTACCCATGGTCAACATCTCCACCCTATCCCCATAACCCAGTAACCCCACCCAACACTAAGGGCAATTCTGGACAGTAAGGTCAATTTATCATGGCCAATCCACCCAACCTGCACATCTTTGGACTGTGGGAGGAAACCGGAGCACCCGGAGGAAACCCACGCACACACGGGGAGGATGTGCAGACTCCGCACAGACAGTGACCCAAGCCGGATTCGAACCTGGGACCCTGGAGCTGTGAAGCGATTGTGCTATCCACAAGGCTACCGTGCTGCCCCATAGAAACATACATAGGAAATAAAAGCAGGAGGAGGCATTCAGTCCTTTTAATCTGCTCCGTCATTCATTACAATCATGGCTGATCATCAAGTTTAATGACCTGATCCAGCCTTCCCCCCGATATCCCTTGAATCCTTTAGCCCCAAGAGCTATATCTAATTCCTTCTTAAATTACATAACTTCTTAACTACTTTCTGTGGGAGCGAACTTCACAGATTCACCACTCTCTGGGTGAACATATCGCCTCACCTGAGTCCGAAAAGGTGCCCATTATCCTAAAACTGTGACCCCCTAGCACTGGACTCCTGCACCATCAGGAACATTCTTTCTGAATCTACCCTGTCTAATCCTGTTAGAACTTTGTAAGTTTCTAGGAAATCCCCTCTCATTCTTCTAAATTCCAATGAATACAATTCTTTTTTTTTATATAAATTTAGATTACCCAATTATTTTTTCCAATTAAGGGGCAATTTAGCGTGACCAATCCACCTACTCTGCACATTTTTGGGTTGTGGGGGCGAAACCCACGCAGACACGGGGAGAATGTGCAAACTCCACACGGACAGTGACCCAGAGCCGGGATCGAACCTGGGACCTCAGCGCCGTGAGGCGGTTGTGCTAACCACTAGGCCACCGTGCTGTCCTCAATGAATACAATTCTGATCAACTTAGTCTCTCCTCATATGACAGTCCCGCCATCCCAGGAATCAGCCTGGTAAACTTTCGCTGCACTCCCTCCATAGTAAGAACATCCTTCCTCAGATAAGGGCACCAAAACTGCACACAACTCCAACTCCATCTACAAGTTTGCTGAAGACACGATCATAGTGGGTCGGATCATGAATAACGATGAGTCAGAATATAGGAGGGAGGTAGAGAACCTAGTGAAGTGGTGCAACGACAACAAGCTATCCCTCAATGCTAGTAAAACTAAAGAGCTGGTCATTGACTTTAGGAAGCAAAGTACTATACACACTCCTGTTCTGCATCAATGGGATGAGGTGGAGATGCTTAACTGCTTTAAATTCCTCTGAGTGCAGATCAGCAAAAATCTGTCTTGGTCCACCCATGTCGATGCTACCACCAAGAAAGCACAACAGCGCCTATACTTCCTCAGGAAACTACCAACTTCTACAGATGCACCGTAGAAAACATCCTATCTGGCTGCATCACAGCCTGGTATGGCAAATGCTCGGCCCAAGACTGCAAGAAACTTCAGAGAGTCGTGAACATAGCCCAATCTCCCATCCATTCACTCTGTCTACACATCCTGCTACCTGGGGAAAGCGGGCAGCATAATCAAAGACCCCTCCCATCCGGCTTACTCACTTTTCCAACTTCTTCCATTGGGCAGGAGATACAAAAGTCTGAAAAAACGCAAGAACAGATTCAAAAGCAGCTTCTTACTCGCTGTTACCAGACTCCTAAACGGCCCTATTATGGACCGAACTGATTCATACTACACTCCTGTATGCTTCACCCGATGCCGGTGTCCATGTATTTACATTGTGGACCTTGTGTTGCCCTATTATGTATTAATGTGAACAGTTGGGGCCCTAGCACAGATCTCTGTGATACCCCACTAGTCACTGCCTGCCAAGTGCAAAAATACCCATTTATGCCAGCATTTTGCTTCCTGTCTGCTAACCAGCTTTCTACCATCTGAAGACACTATCCGCAATCCTGTTCACTTTAACTTGATGTAGTACAGTAATCTGCTATGTGGGACCTTGTCGAAAGCCTTCTGAAAGTCAAAATAAACCCCGGGTGCGATTCTCCGCTCCCCACGCCGCTTGGGAGAATCGCGGGAGGACCCCCCGACAAAATTAACGCCCCCTTGGTGCCCCCCGCGATTCCCCCCCCCCCCCCACGCCCCTCTCGGAAGAATCGGCGCTCGCCATTTTTCATGGCGAACGGCGATTCTCCGACCCAGATGGGCCGAGCGGCCTGCCGTTCGCAGCCGTTTCAACACGGCGGCAACCACACCTGGTCGCTGCCATCGTGAAACGGGCACCGGATGCCCGTTTGGGGCTTCTAGGGGGCCGATTGGGACAAGAGCACCAAGACTGTGCTCGGGAGGGGACAGGCCTGCGATCGGTGCCCACCGATCGTCGGGCCAGCGTGCAAATTGGAAGTACTATTTCCCCTCCGCCGCCCGGCAAGATCAAGCCGCCACGTCTTGCCGGGCGGCTGAGGGGAAAGATGGCCACCGCGTATGCGCGGGTTCGTGCTGTCTGCGTGATGACATCATCCGCGCATTGGAACCGGCCAACCTGCGCATGCGCGGCTGACGTCATTAGGCGCGCCGGCCGCGACATTCTCTGCGCGACGCCCCCGCGGCCGGGAGTTATGGAGCGCCGCTCCTAGCCCCGCCGGGAGGGGAGAATAGGGGGCGAGGAGCGGCCTCCGAGGCCGCCGTGAAACTCGGCCGAGTTCACGACGGCCCTCCCGATTTTTCCCGGGAGCGGAGAATCGCACCCCACATCCACTGGGTCTCCCTGGCCAACTCCACTGAATCTTCAAAGAATTCCAGCAGATTTTTAAAGCATGATTTCCATTTCATAAACCCATGCTGACTTTGTCTGATTATACAACTGCTTTCTAAATGCTGTGCTATGAAATCTTTGAAAATAGACTTCAGCAACTTCTCAACTACTCAACGTTAGGCTCACTGGTCTATAGTTCCCTAATTTCTCTCTCCCTCCCTTTTTGAATTGTGGGGTTATATTAGCTACTTTCCAATCTGCAGGAACCATTCCAGAGTCCAAAGAATTTTGGAAAATGGATCTACTATTTCTAGGGCTACTTCCTTAAGTAATCTAGGATGAATATTATCAGGCCCTGGAGATTTATCCATCTTCAATCACATTAATTTCCCGAAAACTATTTCTCTACTAATATTGATTTCCTTCAGCTCCTCACAAAAACTTGTGGTTCTCTGAACATCTGGTACATTATTCATGTCTTTCTTTGTGAAAACAGAAGCAAAGTATGAATCTAGTTCCTCAGCCATTTCTTTGTTCTCCGTTATGAATTCACCCGTTTCTGACTATATGGGGCCAACATTCATTTATTCAGATGAAAAAGAAAAGAGTAGAGACCATCTTATTCCATGATTTAAAATCCCTTAGCCCATGATTTAAAATCCCGAAGATCCTATTTTGGATCGGTAGTATATTGCCGCAATCACATCGACGGTTTGCAACAAAAGCTTCACCATGTCTGATCTACTAAAAAAGAACACCTCTTGGAATTGGACTGAGCAGCATATGAGACAATTAGTGAACTAAAAAAGGCATTGCCCAGGTGCCAGCTATACAACCACCAAATCCAGAATAGCCTTTTGCTATTGAAGTAGCGGCAACAGAAACTACTATCTCTGCCGTTCTATTATAAGACAGGCAGGGGAGACTGGGATCAGCCACCTATCCATCCCGACTCTTAAGTCTGGTAGAGCATGCATTTTCGGCATGTGAATGCCACCTAATCTTACATAAGAAAATAAGAACTAGGAGCAGGAGTAGGCCATCTGGCCCCTCGAGCCTGCTCCACCATTCAATGAGATCATGGCTGATCTTTTGTGGACTCAGCTCCACTTTCCGGCCCGGACACCATAACCCTTAATCCCTTTATTCTTCAAAAAACTATCTATCTTTACCTTAAAAACATGTAATGAAGGAGCCTCAACTGCTTCACTGGGCAAGGAATTCCATAGATTCACAACCCTTTGGGTGAAGAAGTTCCTCCTAAACTCAGTCCTAAATCTACTTCCCCTTATTTTGAGGCTATGTCCCCTAGTTCTGCTTTCACCCGCCAGTGGAAACAACCTGCCCGCATCTATCCTATCTATTCCCTTCATAATTTTAAATGTTTCTATAAGATCCCCCCTCATCCTTCTAAATTCCAACGAGTACAGTCCCAGTCTACTCAACCTCTCCTCATAATCCAACCCCTTCAGCTCTGGGATTAACCTAGTGAATCTCCTCTGCACACCCTCCAGTGCCAGTACGTCATTTCTCAAGTAAGGAGACCAAAACTGAACACAATACTCCAGGTGTGGCCTCACTAACACCTTATACAATTGCAACATAACCTCCCTAGTCTTAAACTCCCTCCCTCTCGCAATGAAGGACAAAATTCCATTTGCCCTCTTAATCACCTGTTGCACCTGTAAACCAACCTTCTGTGACTCATGCACTAGCACACCCAAGTCTCTCTGCACAGCGGCATGCTTTAATATTTTATCGTTTAAATAATAATCCCGTTTGCTGTTATTCCTACCAAAATTGATAACCTCACATTTGTCAACATTGTATTCCATCTGCCAGACCCTAGCCCATTCACTTAACCTATCCAAATCCCTCTGCAGACTTCCAGTATCCTCTGCACTTTTCGCTTTACCACTCATCTTAGTGTCATCTGCAAACTTGGACACATTGCCTTGGTCCCCAACTCCAAATCATCTATGTAAATTGTGAACAATTGTGGGCCCAACACGGATCCCTGCGGGACACCACTAGCTACTGATTGCCAACTAGAGAAACACCCATTAATCCCCACTCTTTGCTTTCTATTAATTAACCAATCCTCTATCCATGCTACTACTTTACCCTTAATGCCATGCATCTTTATCTTATGCAGCAACCTTTTGTGTGGCACCTTGTCAAAGGCTTTCTGGAAATCCAGATATACCACATCCATCGGCTCCCCGTTATCTACTGCACTGGTAATGTCCTCAAAAAATTCCACTAAATTAGTTAGGCATGACCTGCCCTTTGTGAACCCATGCTGCATCTGCCCAATGGGACAATTTCTATCCAGATGCCTCGCTATTTCTTCCTTGATGATAGATTCCAGCACCTTCCCTACTACCGAAGTTAAGCTCACTGGCCTATAATTTCCTGCTTTCTGCCTACCTCCTTTTTTAAACAGTGGTGTCATGTTTGCTAATTTCCAATCCACCGGGACCACCCCAGAGTCTAGTGAATTTCGGTAAATTATCACTAGTGCATCTGCAATTTCCCTAGCCATCTCTTTTAGCACTCTGGGATGCATTCCATCAGGGCCAGGAGACTTGTCTACCTTTAGCCCCATTAGCTTGCCCATCACTACCTCCTTAGTGATAACAATCCTCTCAAGGTCCTCGCCTATCATAGCCTCATTTCTATCAGTCGCTGGCATGTTATTTGTGTCTTCCACTGTGAAGACCAACCCAAAAAACCTGTTCAGTTCCTCAGCCATTTCCTCATTTCCCATTATTAAAACTCCCTTCTCATCCTCTAAAGGACCAATATTTACCTGAGCCACTCTTTTTTGTTTTTTATATTTGTAAAAACGTTTACTGTCTGTTTTTATATTCTGAGCAAGTTTACTCTCATACTCTATCTTACTCTTCTTTATAGCTTTTTTAGTAGCTTTCTGTTGCCCCCTAAAGATTTCCCAGTCCTCTAATCTCCCAGCAATCTTTGCCTTTTCCTTCAATTTGATACTCTCCCTTATTTCCTTAGATTGGGAGATTTTCCCTCTTTCTACCGTCCTTCCTTTTTGTTGGTATAAACCTTTGCTGAGCACTGTGAAAAATCGCTTGGAAGGTTCTCCACTGTTCCTCAACTGTTCCACCATAAAGTTTTAGCTCCCAGTCTACCTTAGCTAGTTCTTCTCTCATCCCCTTGTAATCTCCTTTGTTTAAACACAAAACACTAGTATTTGATTTTACTTTCTCACCCTCCATCTGTATTTTAAATTCCACCATATTCTTTTGGGCAGTCTAAAATGTTACCTATATTATTGGCCTTAATCCACTAATTATTTTAGTGGTGAGGCAGTAATGGAGAGGTGCAGTGATATTGTCACTGGACTAGTAATCCAGAGACCCAGAGTCATTCTCTGGTGGGCTGGATTCGAATCCCACCATGTCAGATGGTGAAATTTTAATTCAATAAATTAAATCAGGGATTAAAAGTCTAAAGATGACCATGAAACCATTGTCGGTTGCCATAAAAAACCCATCTAGTTCACTAATGTCCTTTAGGTAAAGAAATTTCTCGCCCTTACCTGGTCTGGCTTACATGTGGCCAGATCCACAGAAATGTGGTTGATTCTTAATTGTCCTCAGGGATGGGCAATAAATGCTGGCCCAGCCAGCGTCGCCCATCTCGCATGAATGAATTACACCGCTCTAACTATTATTAGATGGACAAGTAAAAGATGGAAATATTAATCATAGCCCGAAGGATTTTAATGTTACAAGGGAAGGACATAACCGTTTAAAGAACAAAGACACCCACTTTCCTTGAATGAAACATCAGTTATAGCGGGAAACCGTGTGAATGGCAGCTTGTGGCAGCACAGAGTTTCAAGGCACCGTTTATGTCAAAATGGTTAGGGTAGGGGTAGTGTCTAATGGCACAGTAGAAACCAGCGAACAACAGACACAAAGGCCGAGCAAAACATTTTTTCAACCGATACTGGGTGATTTAGGATGGAGTGAGGAAAATGGGATGGGGCATTTATATGGAAAACAATCAAGGACAGACTCTGGAGGAAATAGCATTGGACCTACCCAGTATCATGAGTGCTCAGAGTTAGCGGCAGCAGCATATGTAGTCACCTACCCGGGATATTTTTCCACCGATTGACATGTATTCAGGGCCCAAGTATATGTGTAATAGCCTGCCTGGCATTTTGCTGATATGGCAGGCTAGAGGATTTGTATCAGCTGACAGAAAGCCTATCCTGTCAGCCCCATTATTCATAGAATCCCTACAGTGCAGAAGGAGGCCATTCCAGTCTGCACCAACCCTTTGAAGGATCACACTTACTAGGCCTAATCTCCCGTTTTTTTCCTGCAAACCCACCCTAAGGGACAATTTAATAATAATAATTTTTATTAATGTCACAAGTAGGCTTAAATTAACACTTCAATGAAGTTACTGTGAAAATCCCCTCGTCGCCACACTCTATGGCACCTATTCGGGTACACTGAGGAAGAATTCAGAATGTCCAATTCACCTAACAAGCACACCTTTCGGGACTTGTGGGAGAAAAATTGAGCACCCGGTGGAAACCCACGCAGACACTGGGAGAAGGTGCAGACTCCGCACAGACAGTGATCCACAGGAATCAAACCCCGGTCGCTGGCGTTGTGAAGCAACAGTGCTAACGGCAGTGCTACTGTGCCGCCCTAGCATGGGCATGAACAATCCACATAATTTGTACATCTCTGGACTGTGGGAGAAACCCAGAGCACCCAGAGGAAACCCACGTGGACACGAGGGTAATGTGCCATCTCCGCACAGTTACCTGGGTCCCTGAAACTGTGAGGCAAAGTGCTAACCACTGTGCCGCCCATGGGGAGAATGTGCAAACTCTGCACAGGTAGTAACCTAAGGTTGGAATTGAACCCGGGTCCCTGGACCTGTGAGTCAGCAGTGCTATCCAATGTTCTATCATGCTGCCAATATGGGGTAATTAAGGTTAAGGCTCACCACCCATCCTCTCCAGCAGGTAATATAAGAGCAGATGAGTTAGCTAAGCAAGGGGCCAGGAAAGTCAAGCCTTGGGAACCCCAAATCGCCGAGGAAATAAGTGCTGCCCAGGTACTTCAGACTAAACCTAAGGATCTTATTCAATCCGAAAGTCAATATGATGACTAGAAAAAAATGAGAGAGTGATCAGACATGTTCCCATCATCATAAAATAAGTGGAAAAACAAGCTAAAAGTCAAGGACAGACCAGTTCTTTAAGACGGAGGATATGTGGAACCAACTGCAGATCATAACCAGGTGATTTATCAATGTCATGATGTTCAGGATCATTCGGGAATAGAAACTGCAGAAAAAATTATACACTTAGGTTGGTAGCTAAATTTAGATAAAGATATAAAACATGATATTGAAAATTGCTTGATTTGTGTCCAAAACAACCCCGATCAATATGCTCATAAAGGAGAGCTCAGGCATACCAGGCCCATCAAGGGATCCTGGACAAATTTACAAATTTATTATGTGGGGCCTTTGCCACTCTGCAAGAGGGGATACAAATGTATTCCAGCATTCATCGATACTTTCAGAAAATGGGTATAAGCTTGCCCCACAAGAACCAACATGGCAAAGGTGACTGCCAATATACTGGTGCAACATGTGAAAAATGAAATGAAATGAAAATCGCTTATTGTCACAAGTAGGCTTCAAATGAAGTTACTGTGAAAATCCCCTCATAGCCAAATTCCGGCACCTGTTTGGGGAGGCTTGTATGGGAATTGAACCGTGCTGCTGGCCTGTCTTGGTCTGCTTTAAAAGCCATCTCTTTAGCCCTGTGCTGAACCAGCCCCTGTATTCATCCAGTGAGGAGTTCCACTAAATGCAGAATCTGATCAAGGTTCACACTTAATGCCCAGGTCATGCAAAACGTCACAACCTTATTCGGGAAGTAACCAAAAATTTCACATTGCTTACCACCACAGTCCAGTGCAATCATGTGATGAAAGAATAGAACTCTGAAAACGATGATTTGGAAAACAGTACAACAAAATAACCACACTTGGAATGTAGTCTTGCATTTTGTTCTAATATTAGTGTGAGCTTCTGTATCCTGAGCAACTGGATTCACTCCACATGTCATTATGACAGGACAATGTATGAAAGGATAAGAGACCCTAACGGGGCTCAACATTTTGGAACTGCAATTATCAGCTATCAGCGATGGGAAAGCAATACAACAGATACTGAATAATATGCAAGCAGCGCAAATGGCTTCAGCTGTCAAGATGGGGCTGAAAAAGGAAAGGAGTAAGGCACATTTTTATGGAAAAGTTACACCAGTACAATTCGAAGTGAGACAAAAGATCATGATACAGGTATACCAACCAGGACCATTTCTATCCCTAAAATATCACGGGCCATATTCAATTGTGGATAAAGTTAGCCCGTCCATCTATAAGGTTTAATTGGATACCGGGAAAAGTGGATGGTACCTTGCCAATCAATTAAAAGCATACGGTGAACAGGCATGCCAACGGCAGCATATGATGATGTACATTGGAGAGGTACAAAGAGATGCACCTGGTGCCCGCCCCAGTACCAGTTGTTGCAGGCGCCCCACCTACCGGCACCAGCAGGCGGATCAGCCCCAGTATCAACCAAGGAACTCCGGTAACATTGCCGTAATGGAAAATGAAGCATAAGCCCAGAAAAATGTTATTCTCCCCAGCCTGGATACATCTATAGAATGATGGACGTTTGAATTGTGTAAACGATGATATCGATCTCAGTCAGATCAATTGGGTGAAATAAGAAGTGCTTATAAAAACGATATCAGCTGCAAATAAACTGTAAATCATATCAGGTACTGTTGTGATCCACACAGATTCAAAGCATAAGTGAGGAAATATGAATTGAAAAGGATATTGGCTGATCCTAAACACCGTGACTATCTAAGCCCCTGACATCAAGACAAATATAATAGCCGTGTTCATCCACAACTCCACCAATATTCTCCTCGTGTCTGCGTGGGTTTCTTCTGGGTGCTCCGGTTTCCTCCCACAGTCCAAAGACGTGCAGGTTAGGTGGATGGGCCAGGATAAATTGCTTTTAGTGAACAAAAAAGGTTAGATGGGGTTATTGGGTTACGGGGATACGGTGGAAGTGAGGGCTTAAGTGGGTCGGTGCAGACTCGATGGGCTGAATGGCCTCCTTCTGCACTGTATGTTCTATGTTAAATCTATGTCAGGAAAGAGACAACTGTTGGCCTGTGCATCTTAACATAGAACCAGACATTGGTTCAGTATACACCCTTTGGTAAGAGTGGAATGTATGACCAGAATCAGAGGAGGCTCACAAGAATGATGGAGTTGATGGAATGAAGGACTTGTCATATAAGGAGCTGTTGAGGACTCTCGGTCTGTCTTCAATGGTGTTTAGAATGTTGAAGGGGATGCTGGAATGATGAGGGGAGATGTTATTGAAACATACAGAATACTGAGAGGCCTAGATAGAGTGAATGCGGAGCAGATGTGTCCACAAGTAAGAGAAACTAGAACCCAAGGGCGCAGCCTCAGACTAAAAGGACGATCCGTTGAAACAGAGATGAGGAGGAATTTTTTCAGCCAGAGGGCGGTGAATCTGTGGAACTCATTTCCACAGAAGGCTGTGGAGGTCAAGTCACTGTGTGTCTTTAAGAGAGAGATAGAAATATTCTTGATTGATAAGGGGATCAGGGGTTCTGGGGAGAAGGTAGGAGAATGGGGATGAGAAAGGTATCAGCCATGATTGAATGGCGGAGCAGACTCGATGGGCCGAATGGCCTAATTCTGCTCCTATATCTTATGGTCTTATGGGAAGGAAATTGGGACTGTTCAACATTCATTTGTGGAACGCACCACACATAGTCATGCAATGGTGAAATCCGACAAGACAGCTTGTTGGGAAGATGCAAAGTGTTTTTGAGATTGAATGAGGTCCAGTACAAACAAAGTTTGTTTCCTATCGGGGGCAACACGGTGGCGCAGTGGTTAGCATTGCTGCCTCACGGCACTGAGGTCCCAGGTTCATTCCCGGCTCTGGGTCACTGTCTGTGTGAAGTTTGCACATTCTCCCTGTGTTTACGTGGGTTTCGCCCCCACAACCCAAAGATGTGTAGGGTAGGTAGATTGGCCACGCTAAATTGCCCCTTAATTGGAAAAAATGAATTGGGTACTCTAAATTTATTTTTAAAAAGGTATGTTTCCTATCCAAAACTACCACCCCCAAGCCTAAGAGTAGACAGAACCATGATCACGACAACAATCAGCATGACTGAAACCCCAAAATTAAAATTGACATGACCTGAGCAAGTAGAAGGACCTGAGAACAGATTGTATTAGAGAAAACAGATTCAACTTTGGACAATAATGTTCAACACGAATTGGTGCCAGTTGTTTTGAACATATCTAATTTATCATGGCCAATCCACCTAACCTGCACATCTTTGGACTGTGGGAGGAAACCGGAGCACCCGGAGGAAACCCACGCACACACGGGGAGGATGTGCAGACTCCGCACAGACAGTGACCCAAGCCGGAATCAAACCTGGGACCCTGGAGCTGTGAAGCAATTGTGCTATCCACAATGCTACCGTGCTGCCCCTAAATGTGTACGATAATTTGTACGATAAATTGACAGATACTTTACGAAGACAGGAGGTAGCGATAAGAAGAGAACAAAAATTAGGAAAAGGAGATGAATTGTAGAAGTGTTTGAAGCATTTGTGTGAGTAAAATAAGAGATTGAGTGGATTAACAAGAAACTACAGGCTATAAAAGATACTACATAATGCGATGACATGTGTAACAGGGGAAATCATGTGAAAATACACCAATGGGGACGATTGCCATCTTACGTTATAATGATAATAATGATGTTAATAGTGGTGCAGCAGTCAATTGGGGACTGGTTTAGGTCACTGGCTGGACAACTGGCTAATGATGCAGAGCAACGGCAGCAGTATGGGTTCAATTCCTGTACCAGCTGAGGTTATTCATGAAGACCTGCCTTCTCAACCTTGCCCCGCACCTGAGATTTGGTGATCCGCAGCTTAAATCGCCATTAGTCAGTTCTCCCCCCTCAAAGGGGAAAGCAGCCTATGGTCATCTGGGACTAGGGCGACCTCACCTATCAGTCACTTGTAACCATTATACTGCAAATATGGAAAATACAAATATAGTGGATGCTGATTATGGATGCACTTGGGTGGAGATTGGGAGAAAAGGATGGCATAATAATATTGTCATGAGAATGTCACTTTAAGAAATATCTGTCTGCTCATGTTACTGCAGTGATGTCAGAGTGTGGGTGGAGCTGAGCTCTGGCTCTGCTTTTTAGTTTCACTTTGAGAAAAGCTTGGGTGTGTCTGTGTTTTTTTGGTTTCGTTTTCAGTGTTAGAGCTGAATCCAGATAAAGCAGGTGTACTGCTGTTCTCTCTGCCATGAAAATACTATCTCTTGATCATTTGGTGAATTCAGAATTATAAATGTTCTCAGTAGTGAATGTAAACCTGATGTGCTTCTGTTAAAAGGTGTTTCTTTTGTCTTTTGGATGTTGTTTGGGAAGTTATTAAGGATTACTTAGTGTTGTATTCTTTGGGAAGATTATGGAAGAAGCGCTATTTAGCATGTAACACAAATCGAGCTCACGTAAACCTGTGCAGAAGAAAGGCCAAATTAGTGATCCAATGCACACATACCTGTTGAACAGTTCAAAGGGGGGGAATATAACCCTGGCCGTAAGTCGACTGGGAGATCTGGCCAAGTTACAAGAGATATTGTCGTCTGATGGGAAATGTGGCCAAGTAACAAAATACTGAAGAAATCACAGAGGTTTTCTGGAGAATTTCTGTGAGTGCAATTTACACAACAGGAAGCAAGACAGCAGGAGAAAGTCCCTGGCCTCAAAGGAGATTGTTATCAGCTCAAGGACCAGAGGAACAAGTTCTGAGAACAAAGGCAGGATGAGAGATAAACAAGTGTGAAGAATAGCAGATCATAAAACAGTGATTTTCAAAGTGGGAGTTGCGACCCTTGGATGGATCGCAGAATGGTGTAGGATGGGTCGCCAAAAGGTCACCAAAGGTCACCAGAAATGATCCCCAAAGATCGCCTGACCAAGTTTACCGTTTTCTCTCCAGGAAAAGTCTCACTGCAGTACAGTGTATGACCACGTAAGACAGATGTAGAAGCTGGTGCCGTGGACATCCTTGTCTCTCTGGGCCACAGTGTAGTTGGGGCACTTTGCAGTCAGTGACCTGTAAAATTCTCTTTGGGTGTCATTTGCTGTTGATGTGTTCAGCGTCAGGATCTGTATTATTTCTTGAGTTCAGTGAGTCACTAACAAACCCTGTGCGTCCTTTATCATTCTCTGAGCTAACCGGTGCGTACAGCCTCCCCCAGCCCTACAACCCCTATGTCCATTCCCTCCACTTCCGAATTGTCTCTCCACACTGGGATCTTGTCCTTCAAGAACACTTCTTTTTTTAATCACCTCCCCCACAGCTATCCACACCCTCTTCCCAGGTACTCATCCCCAAGCACCAGTCTCTGACATGTGGTGACATGGACTACTTCAGCTGAATCGGTTCCTGTACCACAAGGACTTTTTCATTAACTGGCGACTAAACTACACTCATATATACAGGAGCAGGTAGAATGTTGCAGGTGCATGGAATGGAATGTGTCTGCACATTTTGTATATTGGGCAGCTGGGTTCTGCCTAGCATTATTTTTTTTAGCATGTTTTATGTCTTTACATATTTACCTGGTGAAAATGAAAATGAATGAAAATCCCTTATTGTCACAAGTAGGCTTCAAATGAAGTTACTGTGAAAACCCCCTAATCGCCACATTCCGGCTGGTACGGGAATTGAACTGAGCTGTTGGCCTGCCTTGGTCTGCTTTCAAAGCCAGCGATTTAGCCCTGTGCTAAACCAGCCCCTCCTGACAGGCGTCCATTCTGCCTGACCATGTTTTTATTTCAGTAAGTGATCCTGTTTCTAAGTGGAAGTTTTAAGTTGAATTTCCTATTGCAGGTCATGTTAGGGTTTAAATGAGTGAACATGACATTGATGAAACTGATAATACTGAGTCTCTTAGGGCTGGATTCTCTGTTCCCCAATTCCGATTTCATAATTGGCGATTGGGCGGAGAATCACTTTTTAATGCCGAAATTGTGGTGTGCGCCGCACGTCATTGGGACAACCCCAGCATGTCACCTGAAGGCCCTCCCCCAATGCTCCGCCCCCAATGGGCCGAGTTCATGACAGCACGGGGGACAAGTGGTCCCAGCCATGCGGGAACCCAGCGTGGTGGCAGCGGACTGTGTCCAGCGTCGCCACAGTTGGGCAACAGCTGTGCTTCTGCTTGGTGGGGCTTCTGCGAGGGCTGGGGTGACTCTTGGTGGGTGGCCAAGGGGCGGCAAGGGGTGTCCAGTGGGGCATTATGTGGCAGGTCGAGTCCACACACGGCAAGCGCCATGTTGTACGGCGCGACCACTGTAGGTCGTTGCCATGCGCATGCACGGCCACGGACCCGGACATTCTCTGGCTGCTTATTTCGTGGACGCCGGTCGCAGCATTGGTGAGGGAGCGCTGTCGATTTTTTTTCCACGTAAAATGCCACGGATCCTCTGCACCGCCTCAGAATCGGAGAATATGGCCTCTAATCTTTCCAGCCCTTGCACGCAAATCTCCAAATGCTAACAATGGGTGTGAAGATATAAAATAATTAAATAATCCTGTGTTACACCCTTTAGCAAGGTGTCAGGATAGAGCTGTCCTTTAAGGTGAAACAGCAGTGCAATTTACAATTTTTACACTTAATAATATAGAAGTGCCAACAATGAGTGTGACGCTTTTAAAAGCAATGATGGAGAGTCTATCGTGAATGTGGCGTGAGAGATGGCCATCCCATAAAACTGGGTTGCCAAAAAAAAGTTTGAAAAACACTGCCATAAAACATTAGCAACTGCTATGGTTTGACTGAACAGGGGCATTAGCCGGGATCTGTCTGAATAAATGGATCCTGTATACAAAACTGTGAAACACAACCTCAGCAACCAGAGGGTCGTAAAACTGATATCATCGAACCTTCAGAAAGTTGGAAGAAATCATATAAAGAAGCAGGGATTCGAAGTAGTTTGTGTGATGTGTCAGTTATGGCCTGTTTTCAAGAGAGTCAACAGTCACCTCAATGTGCAACAGTGGACGACAACTTGGATATGTTAGTTATGTCATTTTCTAAGCGAGTACGAAGATAGCAATCCATTAGGAGCTCTGCTGGCTTGACTCCAGTGGTGATGTGGAGGATAGTATTGTACAAGAGAAGGAAATTAGCCAGCTTGAGGGGTAATGGTCTATCAGTTTGTTTCTTCATTGCAGATTTAAATGTCTGTACCGATCTTTCTGCTAACTCGTTTGAGTCCGGATTATAAGGGGCTGTTTGAAAGTGGTGGATGCTGTTAGTTTTGACAAAGTGCTGAAATTCCTCCCCCTGGAAAAGATGCGCTGTTACCATATACCAAAACCTCAGGAAGACCATGGGCGGTGAAGATACAACACAGGGTTTCAATTGTGGCTGCTGAGGTTGTCTTCCCCAATATCTATAACATTTGTCATAATTCCTGGGTTGTCGGCCTGTTTTTCCGCCGGCCTCTGAATATGATTCTGCTCCTGGGATCGTGGCTGATTCTCTTCTGTAGCTGTGAGCCTGGGTGCATGCCTTACAGCCATTCCACTCCACAATTTGTTCTCCTCAACCCCCTGAACGTATTAAAGCTCTGATACATCCTTCTCGTTGCATTCAGTAACTTGGGTTATTTTAATTGCCTTAGCCAGGGATATCTTCATCTCGGCCAGCAATTTCCCTTGCATATTGATGTTATTGCTGTCACATACCAGACAGTCATGCAACGTGTCACTCAATGCGGTGCTGAATTCGCAGCGTTCGGCAATTTTGGCGAAGATTGGCAACAAAAGCTGAAATCACCTCTCCTGGGTCACTGACAGCCAAGTTAAATTCACAGCGCTGTAGTATACCAGAAGACCTGGGGTTGAAGAGCTTCTGGATGGTCCCGGGATCCGATGGGAGAAGTGTGACCTTGTGGAAGATAAGTGGTTGCGTCTGACGGATTCGTGTCTGGTGGGGTCCCGGGAACTGGATGCAAATTTAGGGTCGCATAGGGGGATCCCTGGGGTTCCGCAAGTACTGGTCTACGTTTTGGCATGTGCAGATCCTCGTGTGGGATCTTCTCTGGTTTGGGGGTGTTTAGTTTGGGTCGCAGGCAGGGGCTTTCTGGGTCAGGTTGGGTCGGATCATATGTTCGGTTCCAGCATTGTGGTCTGGTCAGGCATTCCTGGAATCAGGCGTTGGAGTTGGCATGTGGATTCTCCTCCTTTCCTCCATCTGCCAGTAAGTCGGGGCACTGGACAGACCTCTCCGGGTCGGGCTGGGTCTCATGGCCGAGGGCCAGGTTGGGCGTTCTGGGAGCCGGATCAGGTCCCACGCGTGGTTGGGGTTTGACTTCCAGTTCGGGCCTCTTCCACTTTCAGGTCAAAGCCAGGGTCAGGTCGTTGGAGGAGTCCTGCCAGGTTGGGTGGGATAATGTGGGCCAGCCCACAGACATCCGAGGGACTTCAGACCTGTAGACAAACTGTTGCTCGTTCTGGTGAGTGTGCTTTACACTCAATTGGCTCTGTTTTATTCCTTAGCTCTAGAGTCGGCAGGTATCCTTATGATACCGCCACGAGGTTCAAGTTCAAGTTCAGATCAATGACTCAATACACCAGTTAGTAAGGTTCAATCAAACACATTTATTATTTACACAGTAAATCAATACTCATGCAACTAATACTAGCGGACTAAACTATTCCTACCACTATAAGCCAATACTTATCTTCGATAAGGGAACCCACTGGATCAGGGAACAATGGCCTCTTGTTCTGCCCTGAGACTGCAGGCTTCCCAGTTGGTACGGGCTAAGGGGTCAGGAGTGTCTATTCTCATAGTGAGCGTTGGTTGGACACTTACTTGTCGGTGTAGCTGTTGGCCAGGCCTCTCCTTCTCACGGTCAAGTTCTTAGAGAGCTGCTGCAAAGGTGTTCTGCTGGGACGGCCGGCTAAGAGAGCGAACTATACTTGGAACCTGACTTTTATAGGTCACAGGGGCTTCGCGCCCATCTGGGCTGACCCTATACCTGCTTGCAATCGATTGGACCTCATACTAATCGATTGGTTTGAATTCCCCAATACTGGGGCTGTTTGTAACTTATTGTTTAAGACTCCCGTTGGCGCCGGGAAGTCTGACCTGCCATAGAATGTCCCAATTGTAGCTAATCGTTGTATCCATTGTTCCCGGGGATCGCTTCATTAATATGCAAACTGCTGGTTTCGGTGCTGTCTGCTTTCTTTGCAGCTAGAATATATATGAACTTCTGCAAACTGCTTTTCTCTTTATAATTGTCCAGTTTTCCCTGCAACCTTTGTAAATCGCCATTTTGGGTCGGGAAGTGGCCAACTTCGGTGGCTACAAAACATAAAAGAGAAAGGTTTGAGATAGTGTTAGAATTAAGTTTGAAAAGATTTGTACGGTTATAAGAGATAAGGAGGAAGTGGGTCTCTGAAGGGGAGCTCACAGAGAGCATCCATGCTCCAGCGCTATCTTGGGTGCCACATGATCCACCTCTTGGGTGTTAAATATACTGGATTTGAACGAACAACCAAAGAGCCTGCTATGGAGAACAGAATTCAAAACAGCCTTACTTTTCTTTTTCTCTGAAACCTCTCTCATCAAAAATGAGCTTTTAGTGATTTGAAAACTCACCAGAAGACCTCATTACTGGAAACCCGAGTTTTTAAAGGAGGATTCTGAATCGCACCACTGTCTCCAAGAGAAAGGAGAATCAACCAGCCACGACTCCAGATTGACCTCTCCAGTGAGAAAGACAAATGCCAACAGTTACTTTGGAAAGTGACCTTTCAGCTGGAAACAAGGATTTGGGATTTTTTTTTTTACTTGACCAAGTTTCAAGATCTGAAACTCTGCAGTTTTTTGCTTTTATACACTTGAGGGGGAATGGTGATATTTTTGCATGAATTGGTAGGAAGACATTTTTAACCTTTTGTGAATAATTTCTGCATCTTTACCTGAGTGAAGCAATCAAACTAAATCTTTGCTGGCTTATTTTTCACTAAGGGCTGCACACACTTAAGTCTATATATAGAAATTGTAACAGCACCTCTTTTTAAATTCAAGCTCTGCTATAACTAAATCAGGAGTGGTGCAAAAGAGAAGTCAGTTCACCCCTCCTAACCTGTATCCAAGTTCATAATTTGCATATGATGCTTCCGATTTGTTCACCATGTGTAATTGCTGAGCTGTTTTCTCCCGTTGTCCTCAGCTACTTGGCCTTTGCTTTAAATGTTAACATACTCTGGGATTGGGAATCAATCACCCCTTTTCATCATAAAATATTTGAATACGCGTTTGTCCAAATATCCACATGTTTTGGTCCGGGAACTGAGACAACACTGATTTATTTGGTTCAAACAATGTGCAATTCATGATTGGCTTATTTTGATACATTCCAACCTTTACAAATAGTGGATTGAAGGAATCAGGAAAAGAAAATGTTTTCATTTATTTGGGCCTTTATAACCTCAGGATTTTCGAAAACACTCCATAGCTTCAGCTCTGTTGAACCTGCAAAGTCCTCCTTACTAACATCATCACAGATCATAGTTATAGAATTTAGTGCAGAAGGAGGCCATTCGGCCCATCGAGTCTGCCCACACATCCACACTATCCCTGTAAGCCAGTAACCTCACTTAACCTTTTCGGACACTAAGAACAATTTAGTGTGGCCAGTCCACCTAACCTGCACTTCTTTGGACTGTAGGAGAAAACTGCCGGAACAAACCCATGCAGACACGGGGAGAACGTGCAGGCTCCGCACAGACAGTGACCCAAGCTGGGAATCGAACAAAAGCCCCTGGCGCTGTGAAGCAACAGTGCTAACCATTGTGCTACCATGCCACCCACATCTGGGGGCTTGTGCAAAAATTAGGAGAGAACTGTCTCATAGACTAGCCAAGCAGCAGCCTGACATAGTCATACTCACGGAGTCATACCTTGCAGATAATGTCCCAGACACCACCATCACCATTCCTGGGTATGTCCTGTCTCACCGGTAGGACAGACCCAACAGAGGTGGCGGCACAGGGGTATACAATCAGAGGGGAATTTCCCTGGGACTTCTCAACATCGACTCTGGACCCCATGAAGTCCCATGGCTTCAGGTTAAACATGGGTAAGGAAACCTGCTGATTACCACATTCCGGCCACCATCAGCTGATGAATCAGTACTCCTCCATGTTGAACACCACTTGGTGAAAGCAGTGAGGGTGGTAAGGGTGCAGAATATACTCTGGATGGAGAGCTTCTGTGTTCATTACCAAGAGTGACTTGGTAGTGTCACCACAGACCAAGCTTGTCGGGTCCTAAAGAACAAAGGTGCCAGACTGGGACTGCAACAGGTGGTGGGGGAATCAACAAGAGGAAAAAACATACTTGACCTCACCCTTGCCAATCTGCCTGCTGCAGATGCATCTGTCCATGACAGTATCAGTAGAAGTGACCACCGTAGAGTCCGCATGGAGAGAAAGTCACTTCTTTGTATTGAGGAAACCCTCCATTGTGTTGTGTGGCACTACCACCGTACTAAATGGGACGGACTTTGAAAAGATCTAGAAACTCAAGACTGGGCATCTATGAGGTGCTGTTGTCCATCAGCAGCAGCAGAATTGTACTCAACCACAACCTGCAAACCCATGGCCAGCATATCCCCCACTCTACCATTACCACCAAGCCAGGGAATCAACCCTGGTTCAATGAAGAGTAGAGCATGCCAGGAGCAACACCAGGTATACCTAAAAATGAAGAGGCAGTATGGGAAAGCTACAACACAGGACTACTTGTGTTCCAAACAGCATATGCAGAGAGTAATAGACAAACTAAACGACTCCAGAACGAGCGCATCAGATTTAAGCTCTGCAGTCTTGTCAAATCCAGCCATTAATTTTTTTTTTTTAATTATAAATTTAGAGTACTCAATTAGTTTTTTCCAATTAAGGGGCAATTTAGCGTGGCCAATCCGCCTAGCCTGCACATCTTTGATTTGTGGGGGCGAAACCCACGCAAACACGGGGAGAATGTGCAAACTCCACACGGACAGTGACCCAGAGCCGGGATCGAACCTGGGACCTCGGCGCCGTGAACATCCAGCCATTAATAGTAGTGGAGGATTAAGCAACTCACTGGAGGAGGAGGATCCACAAATATCCCCATCCTCAATGATGGAGGAGCCCAGAATATCTGTACAAAGGACAAGGCTGAAGCATTCACAACAATCTTCAATAGGAATTGCCGAGTGGATGATCCATCTCAGTCTCCTCAGGACTTCCCCGTTATCACAGATGTCAGTCTTCATCTAATATGATTCACTCCACGTGAAATGAAGAAATGGCTGAAGGCACTGGATATTACAAAGGCTATGAGCCCAGACAATATTCTGGCAATAGTACTGAAGAGTTGTGCACAAGAACTTGCCGGATCCCTAGCCAAGCTGTTCCAGTGCAGCTACAACACTGGCATCTACCCGGCAATGTGGAAAATTGCCGAGGTGTGTCCTGTATACAAGAATCAGGACATTTCTAACTTAGCCAATTATCAGTATACTCCCCATCATCAGCAAAGTGATGGGAGGGGTCATCAACAGTGCTATCAAGCGGCACTTACTCAGCAATAACCTGCTTACAGTCGCTCAGTCTGGGTTTTGCTAGGGTCACTCAGCTCCTGACCTCATTACAGCCTTGGATGAGATGAGAGTGACTGCCCTTGACATCAAGGCAGCATTTGACCGAGTATAGCATCAAGGTACCCGAACAAAACTGTAGTTAATGGAAATCAGGGGGGAAACTCTCCAGTGGCTTGAATCATATCTGGCACAAAGGAAGATAGTTGTGATGGTTGGAGGTCAATCATCTCAGCTCCAGGACATTACTGCAGGAGTTCCTCAGGATAGTATTTGAGGCCCAATCGTCTTGTAGCCATGCTGGCCACGCAAAATGGACACTGAGCCAAACTAAAATGGAAGACAGCAGGGAAAGCCTGTTTAGTGAGAACAGACAGCCTGCTCTCAACTAATTAGCATTTTGCAAGCAGCAAACCAGTTTTCTGGCCAGGTGCAGATCTCCAAGCCAAAGGTGTTAATGGCAAAGCGCTTAACATTCTGATGAGGCAGCCCAGATCCAGGCACACACAATGGCAACATTTCCATCTCAATGTAGCACTTAATTGGTTGTGCAAACAGGATGGCACCAGAGTAACGAATATCGAAACCACCCCCCAACATCGAGGGAAGCCCCCGCATTGGAGGATTTCGAAGGTAGCCGTTTGGAAACGTTCCAATCGGTACCGAAAGGTAGAGCCCGCCTAGAAGGGGGCAAGGACATTAGAGAGGGGTATAAAAGCAAATTCCCCACAGAGCCCGGTCTGTTAAACTCGTGCTCCGGCTCTGACTGACATCTTGCATCCTGACTCCAGCCGTTGAGCACCAGCCGCCGAAACCGTAAGTTCAACGCTCGCTACGCGATCCAAGCCCACTAGACCCCGAAGTACCAGAACGCTTGCTGAAGGCTGCAGTACAAGACCAGGACGAAGGCCTCGTTCTCTGACCTTGCCTGTTCCTGTTAGATAAGTATTCTGTTCACTTAAGTTTAGTTATAGCTTAGTCTCTTAGTGTGTGCATGAGTATTTATTATAACTGTATAATAAATATTGATCGTTTGAACTTTACTAATCGGTGTATCGTCTTTATTACTTTGAATTTGACCTTGGAATACTTGTGACGTTGCCTATACGGCAACTGGCGACTCCAGAGCTAAATAATTACATACAACAGAGCCTAGTAGTGTTAAGCACACGTCGAACTCGGAGGCGTGTTAATACACTCCAATAAACGCGTTTTACAACCACAGTAAAACGTGCAACAGTCTTCAGTTGCTTCATCAATGACCTCCCTTGGATCATAAGGTCAGAAGTGGGGATATTTGCAGATGACTGCACAATGTTCAGCACGATTCGCGATTCCTCAAATAATGAAGCAGTCCATGTCCAAATGTACAATATCCAGGCTTCGGCTGACAAGTTACATTTGCGCCACACGGGTGCCAGGCAATGACCATCTACTACAAGAGAGCATCTAGCCATCGCCCCTTGCCATTCAATGGCATTACCATCACTGAATTCCTCTCTCCACAAACTCAAATACAAAAATCTAGGTTGTGCACTGAGGGAGTGTTACACTATTGGGAGTGCCAACTTTTAAATGAGATGTTAATTCTCAGTCTCATTTGGCCTCTCAAGGTGACATAAAAGATACCACAACAATATTTGGAAGAAGTCCAAAGTATCATGAGGATATTTATCCTTCAATCATCATCGCCAACACAGACTATCTGAACATTACTATGTTCTTCTTTGTGGCAGCTTACATTGTGCGAATTGGCTGTCTGTTTGCTAGATTGTAAAATGAACTGCAGTCTAATTCAGTTGACTGCAAAGTGCTTTGGGATGCCCTGTGGATGTAAGAATCATTACATAATTGCAGGATTTCAGTTATTTTATTTCTGGTTTCCAGTACCTTCCATTGCAGAATAGCATTGTTCAGTTATCACCTATGAATATTTTGTAATAGAATCCCTGCAATGCAGAAGGAGTCCGTTCAGCCCATCACCCTCCGAAAGAGCACTCTGCCTCGACCCACTCACCCACCCTATCCTGTAACCTCCTGCATTGATCATGGCCAATCCACCTAACCTGCAAATCTTTGGTCTGTGGGAGCACTGGAGCACCCGGAGGAAACCCACGCAGAAACGGGGTGAACATGCAAATTCCACATAGTCACCCAAGACTGGAATCAAACCCACGTCACAAGCACTGGGAGGCAGCAGTGCCACCGTGCTGCCCTTTTAAATGGAAGGTTGTCAGTATTCAGAAGGATTAGGGTGCTCCTGTGCACTAATTACAGAAATGTTTACACACAGGTACAGTAATTAATTAGGAAGGCAAAGGTTGGTTAGTCTCTACTGCAAGGGTCTAGATAATAAGAGAAAGGGTACATAGACACAGAGTGAATTATAGAAAGGGGGATATAAAGAAAGAAACACAGAGACCGAAGAAAGAGGCAGAAATGTATTTCTGTACTTTTGCAATAAGCACCAAAATAACATAGCATGTGTGAGTAATAGTATTCAAATACAAAAAACCTGACATTTTCACTTTTCACAGAGTCAAGCAGAACTGTCAACATTTAGAAAATCAGCAGGTGATCCCTTCCTTGGAGGTATCAGAAAACACCGCATTTATCCTTCTTTCTATTCGGAGGGTTAGGACATAAATTGAGAATTTAAATATAGTGAACGATAACAATTGTTACTTTACTTCAGAAAGGTGATGACATTTCATAAATGTGTGCATGTGATCATTTATACTGGGTTTATTATGACATGCCCCAGGGAAGATAGCAGAAGCAAATTGCCTCGATGTGTTACTGTTGAAGCTTGATGCTGAGGCCTGTGCAAATACTTGCACGTGGGGCAGTGGGGGCACTTATTAACTCCACAATACATCAATCTGTGACTAATGATATGGGGCCTGTGCCTGCAGCTCTTGTTTGATCAGATGGTGGGCTGATAACATTCTTCCTATTAATCCTGTGATGTCTGGTCAGCTATGAATTGTGTTTTTTTTAAATACATTTGCTGCACAGAAAACTGTCAAATTTTATTTGTTCAATGCCTTTGTTGTTGACTCCGACCGAGATATTTATCAATTGACACGAGGAAGTTTGGCACAAAACTAACAGTGCTTCATCTGTCACTACTTGTTGCTCGGTTCACTGTCTACTCCCGCCTCATGCCGTAGAGCCCGAATTTATTGTGTTTTAAATACACATGTAGAAAGAGCAAGTCTTGGAGCTATTCACGATGTGCCCATGACAGGCTTAAATAAGGGACAAACGTGGGCAGATGTTATGCACCATGCCTGGTGAGTATCTGTAAATATAATACAAATTATGGAAATTAGATCTATGCCCTTTCTGGAAAAGAAACATTCCCCACAAGGGAACTCCCTCCCTGACAACATAGTGAATGTGCCTGTGTGGTAAACCACTGTTACACCTGCATTAGATGATGTAAGGTAGGACCTGTACTACAGGTTCGCCAGTAGCCCCTGCCTGCTGGCTCCGCCCAGGAAGAGGAGTATAAATATGCGTGTCCTCCATTCAACTGCCATTTTGCCAGCTGCTGTAGGAGGCCACGCATCTTACTGCAATAAAGACACAGTTGTACCTAATCTGAGTCTTTGTACAATTGATCGTGCATCAATTTATTGCAGTAAGATTTTCGACAAGATGGACCTCCGAATCAAACAAGATCGCCTGCAGCTGGATCCGCAATCGGCCGACGCCAGAAGAGACTTTAATCACTGGCTAGATTGCTTCGAGGCTTACATAAACTCAGCGACCAACACACCGACGGAGGCTCAGAAGATACGGATCCTGTACTCAAGATTTTCCACTGATCCAGGATGCCCCGACCTACGTGGACGCCATGGCGCTCCTCAAAGAGAACTACGCGCAGAAAGCAAACTCACTCTTTGCCAGGCACGTCTGACTCCACAAGGAGGACCCGTTGGTGGACAGGGTACACTTGCTCCATGCCAACCCCCAGTATGCCTATGTGGCTTACCCCGATGGCCGCCAAGATACTGTCTCCCTCAGGGACCTGGCACCAGCAGGTTCCACCCATATGTACTTCCCCGGCCAGGCGCCATCCTGCCCTCCCCCGGCGCTTCCAACATTAACCCCACCAGGACCATCCCTCCTTCCCCTACCCACGCAAGAGGATGAAGAGGATTTCGGCATGCTCCTGGAGTCACCCAACATCAGGCTGGCACCGACGTCGCCAACATCGACATTGCTGCGACCGTTACGTCTGTCAAGGTTGAACGTCTAACTGGCACCGGACTTTCAAAAGACATTTTGTTTCCTCTCCTTTCTAATAAAACACTGTACATAATTTTCACTACTGTATATAGTTCTTCGCCACTCCCGCCGGACTCATTTTTAACAGGGGCTGAATGTGGTAAACCACTGTTACACCTGTATTCGGTGATGGAAGGTAGGACCTGTACTACAGGTTCGCCGGTATCCCCTGCCTGCTGGCTCCGCCCAGGAAGAGAAGTATAACTATGCGTGTCCTCCATTCAACTGCCATTTTGCCAGCTGCTGTAGGAGGCCACGCATCTTACTGCAATAAAGTCACAGTTGTACCCAATCTGAATCTTTGTACAATTGAGCATGCATCAATCTGCACCTCAGGGACTGCAGCGGTACAAGAAGGCAACTCACCACCACTTTCTGAAGGGCAACTAGAGAGGGCAAGGTGATTCAACCAAGCACTGCCAAATTCACTGTGTGCAACGGCTTAGAGATTGCTGAGATCCATTACACTCGAGTGTAACTGCAACAACCCAGCCTGGTTATTTATGTTGTGGACATGTCCACAGGTTGAGCGATCATTGCTGGACCAGCATGTCAGGACCTATTCTTGATCACCACCCATGGTATCATCAAGACAATGATGGGGACCACAGACCACAAGGAGAACCGCCCGATATTCTGTGCTTACACTGGGAAATTACCTCACAGTAACACAAGTCATCAGCCAACAGGCTGCACAAAACTGATTGAATCAATTATGTATCCCCATTCTAAACTTGCAAACTTCAAATTGCGGAACCGAAGGAATTAATATGCAGCAGACAAGTGCACAAAAATCATTCCAATACTCCAAGGAATATGGGACGCGTTACTCAAAAAAACGATGAAGATAAAAGATGCCCTTGATTAGCATATGTAACAAACTACCCAAACTGAACACTGGATAGAAAGTTTCAGTACAACATTCAATCGATGACACCTGGAATTCAGCTAAATCATCAGCACGTGTCCAGAACCAAGATCGTATCAAATACAAGCATCAAATGGCATGGCAGTACAGCAAAACAGATGCCAACTTAAGACAATATAACAATTAGAAAGACCGAGAAATCCAGTTGTGATTAGAACATGGTCTGAAATACAACACAAATAAAGCACCCCGAACCAGCATTCTGAGAACATCCATCAGCCTCCAGCAAAGCTCACCGTAACTAAAGTTGGATGGATAATGGATGGATGGATGGATTTGTCTATTGTCACGTGTACCGAGGTACAGTGAAAAGTATTTTTCTGCGAGCAGCTCAACAGATCATGAAGTATATGGGAAGAAAAGGGAAGAAAAGAAAATACATAATAGGGCAACACAAGATATACAATGTAACTACATAAGCACTGGCATCGGATGAAGCATACAGGATGTAGTGTTAGTGAGATCAGTCCATAAGAGGGTCATTTAGGAGTCTGGTGACAGTGGGGAAGAATCTGTTTTTGAGTCTTTTCGTGCGTGTTCTCAGACTTCTGTATCTCCTGCCCGATGGAAGAAGTTGGAACAGTGAGTAAGCCGGGTGGGAGGGATCTTTGATTATGCTGCCCGCTTTCCCCAGGCAGCGGGAGGTGTAGATGGAGTCAAAGGATGGAAGGCAGGTTCGTGTGATGGACTGGACGGTATTCACGACTCTCTGAAGTTCTTGTGGTCCTGGGCCGAGCAGTTGCCATACTGGGCTTCAGTACTGGGGATATTCCCGCAACCAGTGGGTGAGTCTGTGGATTGGGTGGGGCAGGATACTGGATACGGGCTCCTGGGTATTCCCAGCAGGGGTCTAGGGGCTCCTGATTTGGCCGGAGTGAGTGTGCAGAGCGGAGTCCTCCAGCACAACTGGTTTGTTGGGTGGCACTCTGGAAGAAGGCGGGACACATAAGGGTGGGGAGGCTTGGGGGATATGAGGGTCCCAGGGTGGAAGTCCTAACTGAAGCCCTCTCACCCTCTCCAATTCCTTGCAGATATAACAATATGAATGATGTTGTTGACCCCGCAGCGGCAGCCCTTAAAATGCTGGTGGCATGCGGCTAGACACTGGAGAAGGCGGCAGCAGCGTCGATGCTGGCTCAAGGCGGCATCCCATGCGCAGGGGGCCGCCACAAATCCTGCAGACCCAAAGGCCTATCAGGCTGGGGAGGGACTCAAAGGGGGATGGCGGCGATGGCCCAAGCTGGACAGGTGCCAGTTAGTCATTCGAGGAGACGATGGACATCATGTGCCACAGGAGGCCTGTCTCAACAAGGAGAGGGTGCAACACTTGTGCCACGTCCTTGGAGGAGGAAGCCCACTCCTGGTGGCCTTGGAGGACCCATGGGAGCAGCCAGAGGAAGGGGGACAGGTGGCCGGCGAGAGTCCGGCATACATGGATGGCCAGGGAGGCTCTCAACCTCACTCATTTCTCATAGGACGAGACTTTGTCCCTCAGCTCAACCCCTCTCGCCCCACTTCCTCCCAATCTCCCGCTTGCCCCCAAACCCCTCCTTCTGCCCTCCCCATCACCCTCTCCACCCATTGACCACCCCCACCTGTTATGTTCCATGATCTTGTCTTTGCAGTGATTCATACAGAACTGCTGGTGACTTAACTAGAATGATGTTTTATTGTGGTACGGTAATAATTAGAATGCTATACTGACCAAATTACCATTGAGTTACATTAGAGTCCCCTGGAACTACCCTTATGTGCAACTGGCCTGGTATACATGTTACATCTTTCTGCCTGCAGCTGAATGCCACATGACTGGGCAGCAGGGTAGCATGGTGGTTAGCATAAATGCTTCACAGCTCCAGGGTCCCAGGTTCGATTCCCGGCTGGGTCACTGTCTGTGTGGAGTCTGCACGTCCTCCCCCTGTGTGCGTGGGTTTCCTCCGGGTGCTCCGGTTTCCTCCCACAGTCCAAAGATGTGCGGGTTAGGTGGATTGGCCATGCTAAATTGCCCGTAGTGTCCTAATAAAAGTAAGGTTAAGGGGGGGGTTGTTGGGTTACGGGTATAGGGTGGGTACGTGGGTTTGAATAGGGTGATCATGGCTCGGCACAACATTGAGGGCCGAAGGGCCTGTTCTGTGCTGTACTGTTCTATGTTCTATGACTGATGTCTGGCACCATCTGCTGGTGGGAGGTTACACAGCTGAGTGCATCTTATTCACAGGCATATCATCACACCTCCCAAACACTATCCCCACCCTCCTACCCATTTACCCCTCCCTCCCACCCACCACCTCCCTCCCAGACAATCCTGTTTCACCATCCCAGGGTCTGTGTGATATCACCCTAGGGTGATGGGCCTGTGTCAGCACTGTCAGCAGGTCAATATATAAAGTAGGAGAGTGATGGTAACCTACTGTGAGGTAAGCCCTGATGCTCCTCAGTCTATGCCATCGTCTTATTCTTGTCTTTCTGCTAGTAGCACACTCACACCATCATCTGCATGGGGTCTGCAGCAGGGGCTCTTGTTATAGGTCCACTGTGCACCGGGGGGGGGGGGGGGTGAGAGAGCAGGGGGTGGGTTTGCAGGCCAGGCTGATGTGAAGCATGACGTGACATAGGCTTCACATGTGTCAGGTGTAACATGTTTTAATTGTGAACATTCAAAACCCTCATTGTCCCTGGCTACAGATGGTCCCCCCCCCCCCCCACCCTACAGTGCCCACTCAAGTGATCCTCAATCCTCTAATCCTCTTAAGCTTCTGTGCTCTGCCACTACATCTCCGTGTGTCCCTAGGATGCACATCAGAGGTGGGGGCATTCTGTTAATTTCCGCTCCTTGTGGCCTATGATGCCCTTGGAGGGTGTTCTCTGGAAGGCCTGGAGCTGGAAGGCCCCGGCCGACTTGCCAATGTCACTGGCATCGCCCCGCCAGCCTGTTCTTACTGCTGACCTTGAGATATTCTGCCATCAGGGACTGGGATTTGGGTGAGGTAGAGGTTGCTGTTGCCTCCCTGGGTGAAGGCACTGGGTCGGACCCCATCTCTCTCTCCTCCTGAATGGTGCCCGTAGGACCCTGGAGGAGGGGGGACCTCCATGGGACAGAGAGGCAGCTGGAATAAACTCCAGAGACTTCTGCGTCATCTGGCTCAGCCGGTCCTGTCACCTCATCATTAACGGCACCATGGTGTTGACGCCCTTGACGATGCTCCTCCGTGCTCTGGAGTGCCTCAGCAATGTCCACCTGTACCTGGGACATGCTCTGCAGTGCCTAGACAATGTCCAACTGCACCTTGGAGACGCTCTGGAGTGCCCCGGCAATGTTCCCCAGTGACTGGGACATGATGTCGAGGCCCTCAGCCACAGTCGTCACAGACTGATCCACGCTTTGGACGCCACCACTCGAGATGCTTACCTCGTGATGCAAGTTTTTCACTGTAGTTGCCACCCTAGCTGTGTTGGCCTCAGTGTCATGCATGGTCGGCATCATCTCCTGTGCCCGTAGACTTTGGTCCTCCAATAGCTATGCACCTGCCGGTGTGTGGCTCAAATCCCCTCCTGAATCTCACGACCATACCCTATTGTCTGCTTCAGCTCTGGGATAACCTTGTTGAGAGGCTCGGCATCTGACTGGGACCCAACTTAGTCCTGGGATCCTAAAGACCTCCGTCTGCAAATTCTCTTGGATCGTCCTGCCTCTCTACCTGTTGGCTTCAGCAACTGTGTGGTGCTTTCCAGAATGGGCCTTCAAAGCTGGTCCACTACTGTTGCCCACCAAGGTGTTGACTCTACACTGGCGGAGGATGAGGATGGTAGCTGTGACACCTCAATGATGGCATCCTCGGAACTCTTCTCCGAGGTGTTCTCTTGGGTGGTGGCAGCGGGGAGGAGGGGGGAATAGGATCACCATCAGATAGTGATCCTGTGAGAGAATGAAAATGTGTTCAGTAGAGGGAAGGATCATTTTGTCTGACATGAGCAACTTATTTGAGACAGGTCATCTAGGTGAAGGGACAGTGGATCCTCAACTCTGTGGCACAGACCAACCTTGATGTCGATTAGTGTTGCAGCCTCGGTTCCAGCAATCTCCAGGGCCTGTTCCTCATAGGGAATAAAACCTCTGATGTCTGAAACCCTGATGATGTTTGGGACTTTTCATGCCCATTATAGAACATAGAACATAGAAAAATACAGCACAGAACAGGTCCATTGGCCCACGATGTTGTTCCAAACTTTTGTCCCAGATTAAGAACAAATTAATCTACACCCCATCATTCTACCGTAATCCATGTACCTATCCAATAGCCACTTGAAGGTCCCTAATGTTTCCGACTCAACTACTTCCACAGGCAGTGCATTCCATGACCCCACTACTCTCTGGGTAAAGAACCTACCTCTGACATCCCCCCTATATCTTCCACCATTCATCTTAAATTTATGTCCCCTTGTAATTGTTTGTTCCACCTGGGAAAAAAGTATCTGACTGTCTACTCTATCTATTCCCCTGGTCATCTTATAAACCTCTATCAAGTCGCCCCTCATCCTTCTCCGTTCTAATGACAAAAGGCCGAGCACCCTCAACCTTTCCTCAGAAGAGCTACTCTCCATTCCAGGCAACATTCTGGTAAATCTCCTTTGCACCTTTTACAAAGCTTCCACATCCTTCCTAAAATGAGGCGAACAGAACTGCACACAGTACTCCAAATGTGGCCTTACCAAGGTTTTGTACAGCTGCATCATCACCTCACGGCTCTTAAATTCAATCCCTCTGCTAATGAACGCTAGCACTCCATAGGCCTTCTTCACAGCTCTATCCACTTGAGTGGCAACTTTCAAAGGTCTATGAACATAGACCCCAAGATCTCTCTGCTCCTCCGCATTGCCAAGAAACCTACCATTAACCCTGTATTCCGCATTCATATTTGTCCTTCCAAAATGGACAACCTCACACTTTTCAGGGTTAAACTCCATCTGCCACTTCTCAGCCCAGCTCTGCATCCTATCTATGTCTCTTTGCAGCCAACAACAGCCCTCCTCACTATCCACAACGCCACCAATCTTCGTATCGTCTGCAAATTTACTGATCCACCCTTCAACCCCCTTATCCAAGTCATTAATGAAAATCACAAACAGCAGAGGACCCAGAACTGATCTCTGCGGTACGCCACTGGTAACTGGGCTCCAGGCTGAATATTTGCCATCCACCACCACTCTCTGACTTCTATCGGTTAGCCAATTTGTTATCCAACTGGCCAAATTTCCCACTATCCCATGCCTCCTTACTTTCTGCATAAGCCTACCATGGGGAACCTTATCAAATGCCTTACTAAAATCCATGTACACCACATCCACTGCTTTACCTTCATCCACATGCTTGGTCACCTCCTCAAAGAAGTCAATAAGACTTGTAAGGCAAGACCTACCCCTCACAAATCCGTGCTGACTATCCCTAATCAAGCAGTGTCTTTCCAGATGCTCAGAAATCCTATCCCTCAGTATCCTTTCCATTACTTTGCCTACCACTGAAGTAAGACTAACTGGCCTGTAATTCCCAGGGTTATTCCTATTCCCTTTTTTGAACAACGGCATGACATTCGCCACTCTCCAATCCCCTGGTACCACCCCTGTTGACAGTGAGGACGAAAAGATCATTGCCAACGGCTCTGCAATTTCATCTCTTGCTTCCCATAGAATCCTTGGATATACCCCGTCAGGCCCGGGGGACTTGTCTACCCTCAAGTTTTTCAAAATGACCAACGCATCTTTTCTCCTAAGAAGTAACTCCTCGAGCTTACCAGTCTGTTTCACACTGTCCTCTCCAACAATATGGCCCCTCTCATTCGTAAATACTGAAGAAAAGTACTCGTTCAAGATCTCTCCTATCTCTTCTGACTCAATACACAATCTCCTGCTACTCATAGAATTTCATAGAGTTTACAGTGCAGAAGGAGGCGATTTGGCCCATCGAGTCTGCACTGGCTCTTGGAAAGAGCATCCTACCCAAGCCCACACCTCCACCTTATCCCCATTAGCCAGTAACTACACCCAACATTAAGGGCAATTTTGGACACTAAGGCCAATTTAGCATGACCAATCCACCTAACCTGCACATCTTTGGACTGTGGGAGGAAACCGGAGCACCCGGAGGAAACCCACGCACACATGGGGAGAACGTGCAGACTCCGCACAGACAGTGACCCAAGACGGGAATCGAACCTGGGACCCTGGAGCTGTGAAGCAATTGTGCTAACCACAATGCCACCATGCTGCCCTGTCCTTGATCGGACCCACCCTCGCTCTAGTCATTCCCATATTTCTCACATATGTGTAAAAGGCCTTGGGGTTTTCCTTGATCCTACCCACCAAAAATTTTTCATCGCCTCTCTTAGCTCTCCTAATCCCTTTCTTCAGTTCCCTCCTGGCTATTTTGTATCCCTCAAGCGCCCTGTCTGAACCTTGTTTCCTCATCCTTACATAAGTATCCTTCTTCCTCTGAACAAGATATTCAACCTCTCTTGTCAACCATGGTTCCCTCACTCGACCATCTCTTCCCTGCCTGACAGGGACATACATATCAAGGACACGTAGTGTCTGTTCCTTGAACAAGTTCCACATTTCAATTGTATCCTTCCCTGACAGCCTATGTTCCCAACTTATGCACTTCAGTTCTTGTCTGACAGCATCGTATTTACCCTTCCCCCAATTGTAAACCTTGCACTGTTGCACACACCTATCCCTCTCCATTACTAAAGTGAAAGTCACAGAATTGTGGTCAGTATCTCTAAAATGCTCCCCCACTAACAAATCTATCACTTGCCCTGGTTCATTACCAAGTACCAAATCCAATATGGCCTGCCCTCTGGTCAGACAATCTGCATCCTGTGTTAGAAAAGCTCCCTGTGGGCAGCACGGTGACGCAGTGGCTTAGCCCTGCTGCCTCACGGCGCCGAGGTCCCAGGTTCGATGCCGGCTCTGGGTCACTGTTTGTGTGGAGTTTGCACATTCTCCCCGTGTTTGCGTGGGTTTCGCCCCCACAACCCAAAGATGTGCAAGATAGGTGGCTTGGACACAATAAATTGCCCCTTAATTGGAAAAAAAAATTAATTGGGTACACTAAATTTAAAAAAAAAGAAAAGTTCCCTGGACACACTGTACAACCACCACCTGATCCAAACTATTTAATTTAAAGAGTTTCCACTCAATTTTTGGGAAGTTGAAGTCACCCATGACTACTAACCTGTGACTTCTGCACCTTTCCAAAATCTGTTTCCCAATCTGTTCCTCCACATCTCTGCTACTATTAAGGGGCCTATAGAAAACTCCCAACAAGGTGACTGCTCCTTTTCTATTTCTGAGTTCAACCCATACTACCACAGTAGACAGGTCCTCTTTCAACTGCCTTTCTGCAGCTGTTATACTATCTCTAATTAATAATGCAACCCCACCACCTAGAACATAGAACATAGAACAGTACAGCACAGAACAGGCCCTTCGGCCCTCAATGTTGTGCCGAGCCATGATCACCCCACTCAAACCCACGTATCCACCCTATACCCGTAACCCAACAACCCCCCCCCTTAACCTTACTTTTAATCGGACACTACGGGCAATTTAGCATGGCCAATCCACCTAACCCGCACATCTTTGGACTGTGGGAGGAAACCGGAGCACCCGGAGGAAACCCACGCACACAGGGGGAGGACGTGCAGACTCCACACAGACAGTGACCCAGCCGGGAATCGAACCTGGGACCCTGGAGCTGTGAAGCATTTATGCTAACCACCATGCTACCCTGCTGCCCTTTTACCATCCTCCCTAATGTTGTTGAAACATCTATAACCAGGGACCTCCAACAACCATTTCTGCCCCTCTTCTATCCAAGTTTCCGTGATAGTCACCACATCGTAGTCCCAGGTACCGATCCATGCCTTAAGTTCACCGACCTTATTCCTGATGCTTCTTGCTTTGAAGTAGACACATTTCAACCCATCTCCGTGCCTGCAAGTACTCTCCTTTGTCAGTGTTACCTTCCCCACTGCCTCACTACACGCTTTGACGTCCTGAACATTGGCTACCTTAGTTGCTGGACTACAAGTCCGGTTCCCATTCCCTGCCAAATTAGCTTAAACCCTCCTGAAGAGTGCTAGAAAACATCCCTCCCAGGATATTGGTGCCCCTCTGGTTCGATGCAACCCATCCTGCTTGTACAGGTCCCACTTTCCCCAGAATGCGCTCCAATTATCCAAATAACTGAAGCCCTCCCTCCTATACCATTCCTGCAGCCACGTGTTCAACTGCACTCTCTCCCTATTCCTAGCCTCGCTATCATGTGGCACCGTCAACAAATCAGAAATGACAACTCTGTCTGTCCTGGCTTTTGACTTCCAGCCTAACTCCCTAAACTCATTTATTACATCCACACCCCTTTTCCTACCTACGTCATTAGTACCAATGTGCACCACGACTTCTGGCTGCTCACCCTCCCACTTAAGAATCCTGAAGACATGATCCGAGACATCCCTGGCCCTGGTACCAGGAAGGCAACATACCTTCCAGGAGTCTCGCTCATGACCACAGAATCTCCTATCTATTCCCCTAACCATTGAATCTCCTATCACTATTGCTTTTCTATTCTCCCCCCGTCCCTTCTGAGGCCCAGAGCCAGACTCAGTGCCAGAGACCTGGCCACTAGGGGCTTCCCGGTAGGTCATCCCCCCCAACAGTATCCAAAATGGTATACTTGTTTTGAAGGAGAATGGCCACAAGGGATCCATGCACTGTCTGCCTGTTCATTTTCTTTCCCCTGACTGTAACCCAGCTACTCTTGTCCTGTACATTGGGTGTGGCTACCTCCCTGTAACTCTTCTCTATTACCCCCTCTGCCTCCCGGATGATCCGAAGTTCATCCAGCTCCAGCTCCAGTTCCCTAACACGGTCTCTGAGGAGCTGGAGTTGGGTGCACTTCCCGCAGGTATAGTCAGCGGGGACACTGGTGGTATCCCTCACCACCCACATCCTACAGGAGGAGCATGCAACTGTCCTGGCCTCCATCCCCTCCTACCTTACAGAATATAGCTGCACTGTGGACCAACTGGAACTCCGCCCTCCGACTCTGCTCCAAGTCAGTTGTTCTCTCTGTAAACTCCCGGCTCCCTTCACGCTCTTTGAGGAAATGTAGGAAATGAAATTAAAAGGAACACCTTACTCCTTCCTCACCTAACTCCCTCAGTCACCAAACTCTCACTATAGTCCTCAAATGCACCGAAATTCAGCACTCAGTGCAAACAAAGTCTGCACTGTAACTAGCTCAGATTTATACTGTGACTCTAGCCTCTGAAGACTCTGAAATTATGGGTTAACTTTTCCTGTGGAGAAAAAGAGAGGGCATTGTGAGCTGCACAATTGATGCATCATGCAGGCATTGGCAGGTGGCATGTGTGAGCACCACTCCTGGGCATGGAATGACTTTGCTGGTGAGTTCCAGGGTGTGCTGGGGCACAGACATGGCAATATGCTGTGGGGGGTGCGAGGTGCCAGCTGGCGACTTGGGAGAGTGGGGGGGGGGGGGGAGTTGTGCAGAGGTCAGGCTGGTGGCAGGCTTAACTGATGCCACGAGGTCGGTTATAACTTACCCTTGCATCCTGGTTGAGGACATGGTCTTCTTCCTGCATTGGGGGGGAGTCCTCCTGGTCATGCTGCCCGAATTGACGACTGATGCCACTGCCCCCCAGGAGGCAATGACGGCCCTGAGGCTGGCCTTCCGATCTCCTCGGTGGAACAGGATGTCCCTTCTCACCTCCATGGCATCCAGCAGCCTGTCAAGGATAACTTCCCTGAAGCGTGGAGCAGGTCCACATGGTGGTGTGGCTGCCTGCAGACTGGAGTGTGTTCGGAGGGAGTGTTTATGAGCAGCTCCCCATTGTTAGTGTCGAGGTGCCAGGCGGGGTCCAGGTGAATCCACTGGCAAGACAGCCATTTCCGCCATGAAGCTCAATGGGGATCATTTCCGATACTAAGTACCATTAAATATGGACCATGTTGGACGTCAGGAAGCACCAGGGAAGTGGTGACCGCTATGGCACTGACAACTTATCCCATTAAATCGTGCCCAATGTTTCCATCATTCAAAAATCAACACTTCCCAAACACTTGGAATAAAACCTTTTAATTTCTTGTCAATAATGTTCTACAATGCTACCATTCTCATCTCTCGTCAAAGTCTCCATTTTTTTTATTTTTTTTTATAAATTTAGATTATCCAATTATTTTTTCCAATTAAGGGGGCAATTTAGTGTGGCCAATCCACCTACTCTGCACATTTTTGGGTTGTGAGGGCGAAACCCACGCAGACACGGGGAGAATGTGCAAACTCCACACGGACAGTGACCCAGAGCCGGGATCGAACCTGGGACCTCAGCGCCGTGAGGCAGCTGTGCTAACCACTAGGCCACCGTGCTGCCCCAAGTCTCCATCTTTTTAGCCCATTTTAATCTAACATAAAACATGTAAAACCTTGGGAGTGGAATCAACACTGAACTGATTAAAACATGAGGCAAGACAGCTTGAAATTTAAATTGTATTTTCAGCATGAAAGACTCTATCGGGGATTAGTACCTGCTTACTAACCAATCAAATATTGGTTCGCATTTGCTCACCGCTAATTTATTGTAAAATGATATCTGAATGTCTGGGGATCAAGAATTCTATCATTTAGAAACATATAAGGCACAAACATATCTGACAGTGTATTTAAACCATTGGCTTTCTCACCAATACCTTTCCTCATTCCTCCTCTCTTCTCCAAATCAAAGCAAGAATTTTCATCAAAGTTTTCTGTCAACTTGGACAGGAATTAAAATTAATTTGTTGGTCTCATTGCTCAGTAGAGCATGCTAACTGGAGATCACTGGCATAAATGCGTACTCTCAAAATTAATTAGGTAACATACGTTTTTCACCTGCATCACCTTTCCCCCTGTCATAATTAATACTGAATTAGTCTTCGTCAACGTACAACCATCAGTGCATTATAAACTCCATTACAATTCCATTACAGGTACATGAGGAATAGTGATCTATTTTATAAAAAGGATGGATATGTACAAGTAAGTATAATGGAGATGTTGAAAATACTGATGGCTGTGTGTGTTCATCTTCGATAGAGAATGACTTGATGTTAATTTGGGTCACTACAACAGAACAATGGAGAACAAGCAGGTTAGTGGAATTAATTTCATATAGTTGGTGCAAGTACAGTGGACCAAATAGTTCCCTTCTGCTACTTGACAATTACATGATTCTCTGGGCATGCTGGGAAAATACAAATACTTGAAAGTTATTTCCTGATAAACAATGTTTGAAAGGAAAGCAAGTATGCTTTAGAAATCTTTGCATCACATTAATTGTAGCTATGTGTGATAAAGAGTATAATTTCAAATTTTGAAGTTGACTTTATGTTTAAAAATTGGTCCTTTATCTGTTAGACATCACAGGTGAAATCTTGTGGATATGACAGGGTGAGATATGAAGAGCTGGTGAGAGCATCACTTTGCCTCTTTTAGGGAAGGCCAATCTCACCTTGTTCCACTCAGGCACTTCTCAAGGTCAGTTGCAGGCTTTCTCCTGGGGTCAAGGATTCTGGGGGTGGAAGTCCTGTCTGCTGAGGAATGGCAGGCAATGAGAGGTGGACATCTCTATTGAATGACAAAACCAACAAGGAGATGGCGGTTGTTATCGGTGCAAAACACAGAGAAGGCCTAGCATCATCGCTGGGTCCCAGGCCAGAGGTGAGTGATGGTGAGCGGGGGGAGGAACGGGGTAAGGGTCTCATGGCATGTGGGTCAGCAGCAAGGATATTGAGGTGGCTATTACCTCCCACTGAATGTCTTTGGAAGAGGGACCCTGCCTCTCCCACCCCCACCGCAGGGAGCCCTCAATCCAACATACCAGCGTTTAGAATTTAGAACAGTACAGCACAGAACAGGCCCTTCGGCCCTCAATGTTGTGCCGAGCAATGATCACCCTACTTAAACCCACGTAACCTGTATACCCGTAACCCAACAATCCCCCCATTAACCTTACACTACGGGCAATTTAGCATGGCCAATCCACCTAACCCGCACATCTTTGGACTGTGGGAGGAAACCGGAGCACCCGGAGGAAACCCACGCACACACGGGGAGGACGTGCAGACTCCACACAGACAGTGACCCAGCCGGGAATCGAACCTGGGACCCTGGAGCTGTGAAGCATTGATGCTAACCACCATGCTACCGTGAGGCCCCTACGGGTTGTTGTGCTCCCTGTATGGATGCTCCAATGCCTGCCTTTCAGTCAATACAAACACCAGTGGGATAAGGCACTTAAATGGCCATTGATTGTACATGTAAGAGCTTTAATTGATGGTGGGGCAGGAAGGCCATCCAGGGACGTGACTGCAACTGATATAATCAGAGTGGATAGGAAAATGGCTGGTCACCCTCCCACCAGATTAAATTTGCCCACCACCAAACCTGCCATGGGGGAAGGCACCTGATCCACATTTCAATGAAACAGCTGCGATAAACAGGTTTGATGGAAATGTGCTCAGCATTCAGACGGCTGGTGGGTCCATTGTAGGCTGACTCATCTATAATAGGGCCCTGATTTACTTTGTAAGGTACAGTTCCAAACATTGGCATTCCTGCCCAATTCGATTCTTGATTTGCTCGTTTAAAATAAGTCCTCTGTTAGCTCTGAAAACTAATCTCATGTGCTGAGCAAACTTCAGAGTAAGTCATTATAAAGAAATAACTACATTTATAAAAGACGTACATTTTGATTAAAATTTATTTAGTGAATTGAAATACCCTGCAAGTAAGTCAATCTATTTCTCTTGAAGTGGCAAAGGTATGTTTAAATTAACAATCTTAAGATGAGGAACCAGGTCTGCAACATCACTCTTGAGCAATTAAAATAGAATAATGGCACATAAAGGCTAAGTTAAACTACTTCTCGATAATACTGCTTTGGAATTAACCCAGTCTAGTTTCCTGAAAAGTGACATCAAATTAAGGAGGGAAGGATGATTAAAAACAGTAAATGGTCTTTTTAAAAAATTCATTCATGGGATGTGGGCTTCATTGGCTGGGCCAGCTTTTGTTGCCCATGCTTAATTGCCTTTGAGTCAGAATACTATGTACTTCAATCCGATACATGTACTTACATGGGTTTTCAGCATAGAACAGGTTATTAGGCCAAATCAGATTTTATGCTCCAAATGAGCCTCCTCTTATCACTCTTTATTGAACATTGTATCTATCCTTCTATTCTTTTCTCCTTCACTTAGCTATCCCTTAAATATTATCTTCCTCAACCGCACTATGTGGACTTTGATTCTTCATTATTCACACCAACGGGATACTCCGTTCCCGCTGCAGTGAATGGAGATTTGGCTGTGCGCCAAATTCTCTGTCCTCGCAAGCAGAGGTAGCGAGGCGGGTTCATAATGGAGAATCCCACTCGTGGTAATGATTTTCACATTCTGACTGCTCTTTGGGTTTACTTTTATTTATTCTAAGTATGCAAACAATGCTGGTGAGGTCTGTATTTTTTGCCCATCCCTAATTGTCCTTGAGAATGTGGGGATAGGGTGAAGGAAAATCCTCACAATGCTGGAAGGTGGGAAGTTCCAGGATTTTGACTCAACAATGGGAATGCAATGGTGGCATATTTCAAAGTCAGAATGGTCTAATTTGGAAGGAAATAAAGTGGATAACTGCATCCAAGCAGGCAGTGGGCCCATAGAAATTAATTACATTTTAATTTTCCACAACATTTTTGGCCCTAAAGTCAGTAAAACGGGAGCATGGCCTCTGACGATATATGCCTGCAGATATATGTATTATAATATAAAGATGCCAGTAGAGCAAGGGTTAATGTGGAACCAGAGAGTGGCACTGCCAACATTGTGCTGCATGTGACTCCCAAGTCAGCTGAGTACTCATTTTTAATGTGGAAGCAAGTCATCCTCAACTCCGAGGGATTGCCTCAGAAGACTAGAAGTCTACCACAGCAACACAAATAACCCATATTATGAAACGATGTCAGAACATGATTTGATGGTAGTACAATTGAAATAGGTGGTGGCACACTAAATAGTGTAACAAGGGATGGAAAATCTGAAGACTAACTCAAGAGACACATACCTAAGAAGAAAATTGCCAGATCCTGTGCAACACTGAGTCAAAGAAGCATAGGACATTTGAGAAGGAGGCCATTTGGCCCTTCAAACCTGCTCCACCATTCATTCGGACCATGGCTGATCATCCAACTCAGTAACCTGTTCCCACTTTCCCCCCATATCTTTTGATCCCTTTAGCCCCAAATGCTATATCTAACTCCTTCTTGAAAACATGTTATGGCCTCAAATGTTTTCTGTGGTAATGAATTCCACATGCTCTCCACTCTCTGGGCAAAGATATTTCTCCTCATCTCAGTCCTAAATGGTTTATCCCTGTAGCTTTACACCATGGCCTCTGGTTCTATGCTTCACTGCAATTGGAAACTTCCTTCCTGCATCTACGCTGTCTGGTCCTGTTAGAATTTTATAGGTTTCTATGATATCCTGCTTCATTCTTCTAAACTGCGGCGAATATAATCCTAAACGAATCAATCTCTCCTCATACATCAGTCCTGCCATCCCAGGAATTAGATTGGTAAACTTTTGCTGAACTCCCTCTGTGGAAAGAACATCCTTCCTCAGGTAAGGAGACCAAAACAATACACAGTATTCCAGGTGTGGTCTCGCCAAGATCCTGTATAATTGCAACAAGACACCCCTGCTCCTGTTCTCGAATCCTCTCCCATGAAGCCAGCATACCATTTGCCTTCTTTATCGCCATCTGCATCTGCATGCTTACTTTCAATGACAGATATCATTACACAGTCCCTTCTCTCAATCTGTAGCCATTCATATATGAATAATCCTTCCTGTTTATGCCTCACATACTTCTAGAAGCTTTTACAGTTGATTTTTATGTTCCCTGAAAGCTTACTCTCATTCTCCATTTTCCCCTCCTTAATCAATGCCTTTGTCATCCCTTGCTGAATTCAAAATTGCTCCCAATCCTCAGGTCTGCTGATTTTGCTGGCCAATTTCTATGCTTCTTTCTTGTTTATAGATTTATAGAACAGTACAGCACAGAACAGGCCCTTCGGTCCTCGATGTTGTGCCGAGCAATGATCACCCTACTTAAACCCACGTAACCCGTATACCCGTAACCCAACAATCCCCCCATTAACCTTACACTACGGGCAATTTAGCATGGCCAATCCACCTAACCCGCACATCTTTGGACTGTGGGAGGAAACCGGAGCACCCGGAGAAAACCCACGCACACACGGGGAGGACGTGCAGACTCCACACAGACAGTGACCCAGCCGGGAATCGAACCTGGGACCCTGGAGCTGTGAAGCATTGATGCTAACCACCATGCTACCGTGAGGCCCCATGTATCTGATACTATCTCTCTAATTTCCCTTGCAATTCATAGTTTAATCACCTTTCATGTTTTATTTTTGCAGCAGAAAGTAAGCAACAATTGTTGCAGTTCATCGATGCACTCTTTGAATGGTTGTCATTGTCTATCCACTATCCTCCCGTTAAGTAATGTTCCCCAATCCATCATAGCCAACTCACGGCACATACCATCGTAGTTTACTTTATTTACATTCAGGACTCTGGTCTCAGAATCAACTACATCACTCTTCACCTTGGTGAAGAGTTCTACCATTTTATGGTCGTTCGCACAATAGATTGACAATTACTCCTTTCACATTACACAATACTCAGTTTAGGATGGCCGGTTCTCGAGTTAGTTCCTCAACGTATAGGTTTGGAAAACCATCCCGTATACACTCTAGGAATTCCTCCTCTACAATATTGTTATTGCCCAATCTACACGCAGATTAATGTCACCCATAATTACAGATGTTCCTTTATTGCATGTATCTCTAATTTCCTGTTTAATGCCATTTCCAACATAATCTCTACAGTTTGGCAATCTATACACAACACCTACTAACGTTTTCCCTGTCTTATTTCTCAACTATACCCATACAAATTTCACATCATCAGAGCTAATGGCCGGGATTCTCCGAGCCTCCACTCAGCGCGGGGGAGGAGGCTGGCTGTCAGATCCGTGATCGGGGACCGCAGAATCGCCACCGCCAATCGCCCACGCAGCCGATGGGGCGCCGGTCGGGGGCCATTGAAAGAGGCAGCTGTGGAGATTCTCCACCGGCAACTGGCCGAGTTCCCGCCGACATGGTTCACTCATGGTTCCACCCGGCGGGCACTCAAAGTGGGTGCCGCGGACTGTACCCTGGTGGGGGGCAGGGGGGATCCGTCATTGGGGGAGGGCGGCCTCCAAGATGGCCAGGCTCGCGATCGGGGGCCACCGATCGGTGGGCGCGTGCGATCTGGGGCTGCCTATATTGTCGGGGCTGGCCCGCGGTGTGGGTCCACCATATTGCACGGGGCCGCCGCGCGCATGTGCGGACCCCTGGCCAGATGTGCAGGGCCCCGTATCAGAAGCCAGAGCTGCCAGGAGCACTCTGGGGTCCTGCAAGCCTTCAGGTAAGAGAATCATTGTGGACTTTCTCCAGGAAAGTCCAGAGTGATTTGCGCTCGTTTTCACACGGGCGTGGGGGACATAGCCCCCTTATCAGAGAATTCCGTCTAATATCCTTTGTCACTATTGCATTAATTTCCTCTTTAACCAGCAATACAACCTCACCACCTTTTCTGTCTGTCCTTCCTAAATTATGAATACCCTTGAACATTCATTTCCCATGCTTGGTCATCCTGTAGCTATGTCTCTGTAATCATGTCTACATCATACCTGTTTACATCTATTTGCATGATTAATTCCTCCTCTTTATTGCAAATGCTCCACATATTAAGGAACAAAGCTTTAAGGCTTGCCTTTTTCACATTCCTTGTCCCATTCCCATTGTTTTTCAAGTCGATCGTGTTTGAGTCTGATTCTTGATTTTACTGTCTATCACTTAACTTTTTGCCTTTTGTTTTTGTCCTTGTTTTTCCTCCTCTGACTCCTTGTATAGGTTCCCAACCCCCTGCCATTTATTTTAAACCCTCCCTAACCACTCCGGCAAATACTCCCTAACCACTCCACCTCAGTCCTATCCAGGTATAACCCATCCAAACTGTACTGGTCCCACCTCCCCCAGAACCGTGCTCAATGTCCCTGGAATCTGAAACCTTCCCCCTCACACTATCTCTTCAGCCACATACTAACCTAATTTGAGATCCTGCTTTCCAACTTACTTCCTAACTCTCTATAATTCTGCTTTTAGGACCTCATCCCTAGATCTATGTTGTTTTTCAACTGTGTACCACAACCACTGGCTGTTCACCCTCTCATCCAGTAAGTTATGTGGCTGTGACATCATTAACACTAACAGGGAGGTAACCTACCATCCTGGAGTATTTTTTGTGGCCGCAGAAATTCCTGTCTATTCCCCTTACAATTGAATTTCCCAGAACTGTACTTACAGTTTACAATAAAAGGCTCAGATAAGAGGATCAGAAGATTGAAGAAACCAAAATGCAGCTGCATAAAAATCTGCAAAAAAAGATAGGTACATATGAAAAACCTGTAAATAAAAAAAAGAGAAGGCAGGTGAAAAGAAAAAATCTCTAAAATTGGTACGCAGTCAAAAGTTTAAAACGAAACCTTGCGTTTACACCAATTAGATCACGATGAAGCTAACAACAAGAAATGCTGTGGCTTTAACTTTTTTTAAAAATAAGTAAAAAAAATTAATTGCTGCAAAGTTCAAAGAGCAGACAGAGACTTTAAATTTAAAATAAAGGCCAAAGAAAGAGAGCAAACAACCTGCAGAGGTGAAATCTCATAGATTTTAAAATCATGGCACCGCCAGGTCACCTAAAGCACAGGGAGATCAAAGACGTGGAGCAGGATTCTCTGTCAGCCAACGGCAAAATCAGGAAATGCAATTGGGCGGAGAATGGGTTTGGATGCCAAAATCGTGGCGGGCGCTGATTTGACGCCAAATCGCAATTTTCTATCTCCTCGACAGCGGTGCCAATGCGATCCAGAATGCAATACAGTAAACACTGTTTGCATTGTATTAGCAGGCCTGACTCAGTATTCTCCGGGGCCCACGCACGATTCTCGCTTCTGATGGGCCGAATTCCCAGCGGCGCGGGAGCGCTTTTAAAAATCCGGCATCGTGGCTGATGAGGGAGAAAGAGGGGTTATGAAAAGTGTCCAACATCGCCATAGTGTCCAACAGCCATTTGCTGACAGTTGTGCCGCTGGCCTAACGGGCTTCTGCCAGGGCCTGGGAGAGTTGCGAGGGGTGGCCAGCAAGTAGGCTGTGGGGTCTGGTTGGATGGGCATGGAACACTATTGCCATGGCCTGCAAGGCAGCCATGTAGCTGTGCATGCTGCCGACTGCCCACTGTGAACATAGGGCCGCAGATTATTTGGATGTCCCCCAGGGCATCCCCCAGTACCCTCTGGTCCCAGCCGACCCATCAGCAGGATAGGTGCTCCCCAGCGCAACTGATGCCATCTTGTTGGCTGGGAAGAGTGTATGAATGGGGAGTGCAGTGTGTATATGCGGCTGCAGCTTTTCAGCCTCCTGAGTGTCAATTGTGAACCTGGCGAATCCTGCACCGTTTCTCATTGGAATCAATTGTGTTCCAATGTGGCACCGGTGCTACCCCGTTAACACTTGCTGAATCGGTCCAGGCGAGGTGACAGTTTTGCTGTCGTGGAAGTCTACAACTCCTACCCAGCGTCAACACTTAATCTCAGGAATGGAGGTTCCAGTCCTTTTGGAACTTCAAAAGGAATCGTGCCTATTGAAACTCCCACAGCATGGGGCACAAAAACAAAACTGCAGTGGTTAAAAAAAGTAATTAAGATTTAAATTTTTTTTTAATCAAGTCTCCCAACAAAGCATGGGAAAGTTCAGCTAACAACTGAGTGAAAGCATAACAGTGACAGCCTGAAAGAGGAAATACTCTTAAAAGTGGCCAACACCTTTAAAGAAGCAACCACAAGAAGTAACAAATGACAATGGAGAAGAAAATTGAAGAAGAACCCAGATAGAGAGCAACTCTCAATGAAGCTCCAAAGACAATGAAGACCTCAGAGGAGGCAATGAAGACCTCAAAGAAGAATCAATAAAAGGTCTCTGAAAGGAGATAATAGGAGACCCCAGAAAGTGCACAACAGGAGACCTCAGATAGGAGAACAATGAAAGACATCAGAAGACCAGAAAGCTCTAGAAGGAGGACAATGAAAGATCCCAGAAAGTGGGCAGCATGGTGGCACAGTGATTAGCACTGCGGCCTCATAGTGCCGTGGATGACTGCCTGTGTGGAGTTTGCACTTTCTACCCATATGTGCGTGTGTTTCCTCCTGGTGCTCTTGTTTCCTCCCACATTCCAAAGATATGTAGGTTAGGTGGATTGGCAATGCTAAAATTTCCCCTTAGTGTTCAGAGATGTGCAGTTTAGGAGGATTGGCCATGATCAATTGCCCCTAAATGTCAAAAAGGTTAAGTGGGTTTAGATAGGGTGAGGCATTGGACCTAAGTAGCGTGGTCTTTTGAAAGATCAGTGCAGACTTGAGGGGCTGAATGGTCTCCTTCTACACTGTAGCGATTATATGATTCTATGATGGCAATGAAATATCACAGAAGGAGGACAACAAATGATCCCAGAGGCAAGTGAGAAGGTTAATGCAGAAAAGGAAGAAATGTTGAGTTTAAAGATTTTCAGAGAATCATAGACTTTCATAGAATTTACAGTGCAGAAGGAGGCCATTTGGCCCATCGAGTCTGCACCGGCTCTTGGAAAGAGCACCCTACCCAAGCCCACCCCCCCCCCCCACCCTATCCCCATAACCCAGTAACCCCACCAACACTAAGGGCAAGTTTGGACTAAGGGCAATTTAGCATGGCCAATCCACCTAACCCGCACATCTTTGGACTGTGGGAGGAAACCGGAGCACCCGGAGGAAACCCACGCACACACGGGAAGAACCTGCAGACTCCGCACAGACAGTGACCCGAGCCGGGAATCAAACCTGGGACCCTGGAACTGTGAAGCAATTGTGCTAACCACTATGCTACCATGCTGCCCTAAAGAAGAAGAAACATTTTTGAATATTACGAGGAATCAGCTATGGAACAGATGGAATTAAAGCTCTGGAGAAGGTATTACAACAACAAGATGAAATGGCTGACAGCAAACTTGGAGAAAAAAGAAGAAAGTTCAAAAAAGTTATAAAATTAAGTTAAGAAGAAAGAAAAATTGATGAAGGCAATGGAGAATAAGCTTAACTCTATGAAAAAGCAATTTGAAAATAAGAACAACTTCAGTGAAACATTGAATCAGGAGAATGAGAACTTGAAGAAGAAGACATTTATAAAAAGAATTAAGCAGCGCAGTTCTTATAAAACTGAAATAGAACAATTGAGTTTGGAAATGTCAAGTCTCAACATGCAATCTGAAGAAACTATGCAAGCTTGACAATTGAAAGTTAACTGAAAAGGTAAAACATTGAAATTCGCAGCAGGATCAGCAATTCGGGCACAGAAAGAAACTGAGATTGTGTGCAAGAGCAAGATTGCTGAAATGGTCACACTAATAGAAAAACACAAGAACCAAAATGATAAAATGGTCAGTGAAAAATATGCTGAATCAAACTGCTGGAAAGAAAAAGGACACAAATGTCAATGTATCTAAGATGCCTTTGGAAATTGAACGATTTTTTTTCAGGGATGAGCTCTCACTTATAAAACAAGAACTTAAGAAAGTAACAGAAGAAAAGGAAGTTTTGCTTGGCAAACTAAGGCAATGAATGATTCAGTCAAACCTTAGAATTGTGACTGAAAGAAGAGAAAGGCTAACTTCAGTTCACAAGATCCTGTTAACAGAGAAAAACAATGGGATTCTCCATCGGCGGGACTCCCCGTTAACGTCGACAACGCACCCACATCCACGTCCATTGGTAGGTGGTGGGAACAGATAATCCCCCTGCCAGCGAGGGCGCGCAGCCCAGGAAAATGCAGCTGGCGGACCGGATAAGTATCTTTCTCACACAACCTCAGTACCAGGAATACCGAGTACTACTGCCACTCCTAAACATTTGACAGACTGAGGTATGAAAGAGCTATCCAGACTTCAGATTGTATTGCATTGTGATGGGAAGTTACATTCTATTGTATTCTCTGTTAGAAGGGAGGAAAGATTTTGAAAAAGAGAGGAGGGTATGGTGACATGTGCCTGCATGTATTATAAGGTAAAGGTGCTCGGCAGAACAAGGGTTAACGTGGAATTGGAGACTGGCACTGCCCAAAGTGTGATGTATGTTGTCACATGGTCAGGGAACAGTCCAAAAGAAAATCTGCAAACAGCTAGCCTACATGGTGGAAGCATCATCATGAATAACCATACATAGAACTGCAAATAATTAAACCCTATGATAAAGGTGTTTATGTTTAACCACACAAGTCTCAAGACCTCATCAATGAGCCACCATTAGAGCACACAATTCCCCATTGGGTCACTGTCTGTGCGCAGTCTGCACGTTCTCCCCGTGTCTGCGTGGGTTTCCTCCGGGTGCTCCGATTTCCTCCCACAGTCCAAAGACATGCAGGTTAGGTGGGTTGGCAATGTTCAAATTGACCTTAGTGTCCAAAACGTTAGGAGGGGTTATTGGGTTATGGCAGGGGTGGGCAAACTTTTCCGTGCAAGGGCCACATTCAGAAATTCACAATTTTAAAGGGCCGCATAGTATATTAAGTGAAACAATTAATATTTTAAATAGCCAAAATAAAAGGTCTTTAAAGAAAAAAAAGCACATTTATTTGAAAAACAAAGTAACTCAGTAAGTAACAGAACAATGTCAATGAGAATGATGCATCTGACTGCAGTCATTTACCAGTTTGTTGAAATCAGGTGTCAAGTTGCTTGTGCTGATCCTTAACACTGACAGAAGCACAGCCTAGCCGAGTCAACGATAAAAACGCGTGTAGTGGGGTGGATGAGTGGGGCTGCCTTATTGGTCGGTTTAGTTGGGTGTGCGACCAATAGGAGTCCAGGTTACAAACAATAATAAGGCTTATTATTTGTAACCTGGACTCCTATTGGTCGCACACCCAACTAAACCGACCAATGAGACAGCCCCACACATCCACCCCACTACGCGCGTCTTTATGCGGCCCGTCAATGAGGTGCCCGGAATCATAACCGGCATTTTTGAAAAGCCGTCGGGGAAAAGCCGCTGAAGTAAATGCACTTATTGAATAAGCGCATTTACTTCAGCGGCTTTTCCCCGGCGGCTTTTCAAAAATGCCGGTTATGATTCCGGGCACCTCATTGGCGGGCCGCATAAAAACCATTGTCGGGCCGCATGCGGCCCATGGGCCGTAGTTTGCCCACCCCTGGGTTATGGGGATTGGTTGGAAGTGAGGGCTTAAGTGGGTTGGTGCAAACTCGATGGGCCGAATGGCCTCCTTCTGCACTGTATGTTGTATGTTCCTCACAACTCACTCTCCTACTCAACTTGGTATCATCTGCAAATCTGGAGACATTACATTTTTTTCCCTCATCCACATCATTAATATATATTGTGAACAGCTGGGACCCTAGCACCAATCCCTAGCCTGTCAATTTGAAAAAAGTCCCGTTAATTTCTACTCTTTGTTTCCTATCTGCCAACCAGTTTCTATCCATCTCAGCACACTACCCCTAATCCCATGTGTTTAATTTTACACATTAATCTCTTATGCAACACTTTGTCAAAAGCCTTCTGAAATTCCAAATATACCACATCCGCTGCCTCCCTCTCGTCAGACCCTCGAAGAACTCCAGTAGATTTGTCAAGCATGATTTTCCCCTCCATAAATCCATGTTGACTCTGTCCGATCCTGCCACTATTATCTAAGTGCACTTTTATAAAATCTTTGATAATGGATTCTAGAATATTCCCCACTAGTGATGTCAGACTGATTGGTCCATATTTACCTCTCTACCTCCCTTTTTAAATAGTGGAGTTACATTAATTACCTCCAAACTGCAGGAACTGTTCCAGAGGCTACAGAATCCTGGAAGATGACCCCAATGCGTCCACTATTTTTAGAGCCACTTCTTTTAATTACTCTGGGATCTTGTTTATTAGGCCCTGGGGATTTATCAACCTTCAATCCCATTAATTTGCCCAACACCATTTCTCGACTCATATTGATCTCCTTCAGTTCCTCCCTTTCTCAAAATCCTATGTTCCCATAACATTTGTACTATGCTGTTGACTTCCTCAATGATGCTCCCCCGTGACTTGGCCATGATCTGCAGTGCCTCAGCAATGTCCACCTGCATCTGGGATTTGTCGCTCATGATGTCAAGGCCCTCAGCCATTGTCGTCACAAGAGCCATACCTTAGACACCACCACTCGAGGCCCGGACGCTGTGCTCCAGGTTTTCCACTGTGGTCGCAACTCTAGAAGTGTTGACCTCGGTGCCATGCATTGTCGGCATGATATCCTGCACCTGCAGCATTTAGGCCTCCTCCAATCTGCCTTGAAAGTCGCTGACAACCCCTTCTGAATTTTACGGATCTGGCCTATCATCTGCATCAGCTCTGAGAGAACCTTGTCCACAGGCTCGGCATTTGACTGGGACCCAGATGAGTCCTGGGATACAGCAGACATCCAATTGTTGTCTTCTTTGGATGTTCCTGCCTCTACCTGATATGAAACTGTGTGGTGTTCACCTGATTGTGCCCAGAGGCCTGTCCACTAATAAATAAACACTTTATAAGTGTCACAAGTAGGCTTACATTAAGACCATAAGACATAGGAGCAGAATTAAGCCACTCGGCCCATCGAGTCTGCTCCACCATTCAATCATGGCTGATATTTTATTCTCATCCCCATTCTCCTGCATTCTCACCATAACCCCTGATCCCCTTATTAATCAAGAACCTATCTATCTCTGTCTTCAAGCCACTCAGTGATTTGGCCTCCACAGCCTTCTGCGGCAAAGATTTCCACAGATTCATCACCCTCTGGCTGAAGAAATTCCTTCGTATCTCTGTTTTAAAGGATCATCCCTTTATGCCCTCTGGTTCTAGTTTTTCCTACAAGTGGAAACATGCTCTCCTCGTCAACTCTATCCAGGCCTCTTCTTATCCTGTAAGCTTCAATAAGATCCCCGCTCACATCCTTCTAAACTCCAAAGACCAAGAGTCCTCAACCTATCCTCGTATGACAAGCTGATCATTCCAGGGACTAACACTGCAATGAAGTTACTGTGAAAAGCCCCTAGTCGCCACACGCCGGCGCCTGTTCGGGTGTACAGAGGGAGAATTTAGAGTATCTAATTCACCTAACAGCACGTCTTTCGGGACTTGTGAGAGGAAACCGGACACCCGGAGGAGGAAACACACGCAGATACGGGGAGAATGTGCAGACTCCGCACAGACAGTGATCCATGCCGGGAATTGAACCTGGGAGCCTGATGCTGTGAAGCAAAAGTGCTAACCACTGTGCTATCATGCCGCTTAATGTCCCCACCGAGGTTCGTGTCTCTGTGTTGGTGGAAGGTGGGGGTTATGCTGTGACGCCTCAATGGTGGTCTCTTCGGAGCTCTCCGAGGTGGTCTCTTGGGTGGCAGGGAGGGGAACCAGTCCGGAAGATCCGGCCTCATCAGGTGAAGATCCTGGGAGACCATAGAATGAGTGAGCATGATAGCACAAATAGATAGCACTGTGGTTTCACAGCGCCAGGGACCCAGGTTCGATTCCCTGCTGGGTCATTGTCTGTGCGGAGTCTGCACGGTCTCCCCGTGTCTACGTGGGTTTCCCCGGGTGCTCCGGTTTCCTCCCACAGTGCAATGACGTGCAGGTTAGGTGGATTGGCCATTATAAATTGCCCTTAGTGATCAAAATGGTTAGGGGGGGTTATTGGGTTAGGGGGATAGGGTGGAAATGAGGGTTTAAGTGGATTGTGCAGACTTAATGGGCCAAATGGCCTCCTTCTGCACTGTATGTTCTATGTTCTGATTGGAATCAAATTCCTACGGTGCAGAAGGAGGCCAACACCCATCGAGTCTGCACTGACTCTCTGAAAGAGAAACCTACCTGGGCCCACACCTCCATCCTATTCCTGTAACCCCTAACCTACATATCTTTTGACACTAAGGGGCTATTAAGCATGGCAAATTCACCTAACCTGCACATTTCTGGACTGTGGGAGGAAACCGAAGTACCTGGAGGAAACCCACGCAGACACGGGGAGTTGTGTAAACTCCACAAAGACAGTCACTCAATGCCGGAATTGAAGGCCGGTCCCTGGCGCTGTTAGACAGCAGTGCTAACCACTGTGCCATGGTGCCACCTCTAAAGAGACAGTGGACATGTGGTTCCTGAAAGAGAAGGATCATTTTGCCTGACATGAACAATTTACTTGAGACCTAGGTGATCTGGGTGAAGGGGCAGTGGATTCTCACCTCTGCGGCACAGGCCAACCTTGCTGACTGCTCTCTCCTCAGACAACCCCGATTTATAAGGCCCATTCCTCATAGGGAGTGAGGACTTGGATATCTGGCAAACTGCCACCCACCTTGGCCATTTTCTGCAATCGTAGTTAAGTGAACACTTCACACATCCTAAGTGGATTCCCGTGGGTGGGCATGTTATTTAGCATGTGGGAGTTATTGCTTAGCATCCCAATCAGACCATAATGCTTGGACACTGTATCTGACCACTGTGGGAAGCAACACCACACACGTAACAGCCAACATCCAAACACCCAGGTGATGGGCTCAGATATTGATGGTGACACCTGGGAGGCAGTGACAATGGCCCTCAGTTTGTCCATCGGCTGAGGGTGGGTGACTGCAATGGGAATGGGACCAGTGCCCAGTCCAGGTAATGTTATGTGCAGGTGTCAGGGGTACAGTGTCTGGGGTCCGATGAACGGAGACACCCAATTCGGCCTGGTGCGCATGGGCAAGGCGTTCTGTCTGTGGGCGAGGGGGCGATCAATGGAGGAATTGAGGGCCCTGAGGTGGAAGACATTGCTGTTCGTCAGTCTCACCCCCCCCTCCTAATTCTTTACAGATATTGAATGGTATGGAAAATATTTGGACCCCGTGAAACGTGCCCTAGTGGTGCTGCTGGCAGGCCGGGAGGCCAGGCGCCGGAGACAACCGCAGCAGCAGCATTGACAGAGGCTCGAGGCAGCGTCCCATGTGCAGGGCCCCACCACACACCCTGAGGACCCGGCTGCCCATGAGGCCAGGGTGAGACCCAGAGGCGGAGGCCCTCGATGGCCTAGGGCGTACAAGCGTCACTAGTCTTTTGAGAAACTTACGGGCAGCGGATGCCGCAGGAGGCTCCGCATCGACAAGCAGATGGCGCAGCCCCTGTGCCATGTCCTTGCGGATGTGGCACCACATGGAGGAGGAGGACACCAGCTTTCAGTGGCCGTAAAGGTCACTGCAGGCCTGAACCTTTACATTTCAGAAATATTCCAGGGCTTGTGCAGCATCTCAGGTCACGGATGCCCTGTTTGCCCATGCAGAAAAGTATATAACCTTTGACACCAAGCCCAACAAGATGCGCAGGCAGCAGGATTCTCCGCCATCACTGAGATGCCGCAGGTCCAGGGGCTGATTGATTGCACGCATGTCGCTTTGCGCTCACTGGGCCATCTGGGAGTGCCGTACATAAACAGGAAGGGGTTCCTCTTCCTGAATATCCGGCTCGTGTGCAGCCACAACTTAGGATCATGCAAGTGTGTGCACGCTTCCCAGGGCGTGTACACAGCAGCTACATCCTGGGGCAGTCAGACATCCCTGGCCTCTTGGACGACCACTCCAGGCTGACTGGCTGGTTCTTGGGCAATAAGGGGTATCCACTTAGGACCAGGCTAATGACACCAGTACAGAGGCCGGAGACTGTATGACCATCTGGGCTGTCATTGAGTGGTGCAACAGACTGCTCAAAAAGTGGTTCCGATGCCTGGACCCCTCCGCTGGTACCCTGCAGTACTTCCCCTGCAGGATCGCCCGCTTTGTCATGATCTGCTGTGTGCTCCACAACCTGGAACAGCAGCAGGCGATGTGCTGGATTTGGAGGATAAGGAACCGTTGCCACCACTGGGGAGGACGAGGACGAGGAAGAGGCGCTGGACCAGCAGAGGCTGGAGGATGATTCCGAGAAGGTCCCCCCATGCCTGGAGAGATGGGGCAAGGGTTCCGAGGTCGGCCTGCAATGCAAAAGAAAGTCAGAGGCATCATACTAGTTGGGGTGAAAGATTTTTAATGTATCAAACAAGTGACCACTACTGCCCCCCTCTCCTGATCGTGCCACCCCACTCTCGCCACCACCCCCTCAACCCCCCACCCACCCAACATACACTGACCCCCTACCCCCTCCCTACCTATCCCCTCCCTCATTCCTCCTCCCTGATGTGTTATCTGAGTTGGTCTGACATCGACTGCAACTGGATGCAGTGAGACTTGAATCAGGCTTCCGACACAGGAGATGGTCCAACACTGTTTTATTGAACTTGCTTGTTGCTGTACATAATGTGCTGTGGGTTGATACTCTATTAACCTAAACTGATAACCTCAGACTGGCTTGACCAGACTATCTCTCTGTCACATGGAGAAGGTGCTCATAGCCTTGTGCACTCTAACTATCTCTGTAGCTGTATCCAGTGAAAAGAGGAAGAGTCTTAATGCCTTGTGTGTTTTATAGAAGTAGTGTCCTGTCTGGTGATTGGTTGTTCTGTGTCGTGTGTGTTCATTGGCTATCCTGTGTATCAATGAATGCCTGTCTGCATCTCATTATAATCATGAGTAGATATTATGACACTCTCCAGTGCCCTCTCAGTGATCCTCAATGGGCTTGGCCTTACTTGCTCTGCCACGGCGGCTAGCTGTTTTCTCAGGATGCACATCAGAGGTGGAGGAAGTCAGCTGCTGATCACATCCTGAGGCCTTTGATGCCTCTGGCAGATGTACTCTGGGGGCTCTGGAGGCGGAGGCCCCTGGCGCACTTGACGGTGGCTCATGCACAGCTGTGCCCCCCTGTCCCGGGTGCTGACTGCGAGATTCGGTGTCGTCAGAGGGGTAAACCGTGGGGGAGCTGGTGGCCACCATCGCCACTCCATGGGACAGGTCCAGGCTGGCTCCCAGAACCCCCTCCTCTCAGTTGGTGCCCATAGGGCCCTGGATTTCATCACGGGATGGTGGAGCAGCAGGATTGAGCCCCTGCATCATCTGGCTCTGCCAGCCTTGACAACTCCCCAATGTCTGCACCATCATATTAATGCATTCGACGATGCTCCTCAGTTACTGGAACATGCTCAACAGTCCCTCAGCAATGCCAACTTGCGACTGCGTCAAACCCCACAGTGCCTCGGCCATTCCCATCTGAGACTGGGACGTGTCCGGCAGCGCCTCAACAAGGTCCGCCTGGTACTGGGCCACATCCCGCAGCGACTATACTGAGGCCTTTATCCATGGTTGTCACTGACTGCATCATGCCTTGGACACCTCTACTCATGCTGCTGACATCGCACACCAAGCTCTGCACTGTGAATGCCACGTAGCAGTGTTGGCCTCAGTGCCACACGTTGCTGACAACATAGAACATAGAACATAGAACGATACAGCGCAGTACAGGCCCTTCGGGCCTCAATGTTGCACCGACATGGAAAAAACTAAAGGCCATCTAACCTACACTATGCCCTTATCATCCATATGCTTATCCAATAAACTTTTAAATGCCCTCAATGTTGGCGAGTTCACTACTGTTGCAGGTAGGGCATTCCACGGCCTCACCACTCTTTGCGTAAAAAACCCACCTCTGACCTCTGTCCTATATCTATTACCCCTCAATTTAAGGCTATGTCCCCTCGTGCTAGCCACCTCCATCCGCGGGAGAAGGCTCTCGCTGTCCACCCTATCTAACCCTCTGATCATTTTGTATGCCTCTATTAGGTCACCTCTTAACCTTCTTCTCTCTAACGAAAACAACCTCAAGTCCATCAGCCTTTCCTCATAAGATTTTCCCTCCATACCAGGCAACATCCTGGTAAATCTCCTCTGCACCTGTTCCAAAGCTTCGACGTCCTTCCTATAATGAGGCGACCAGAACTGTACGCAATACTCCAAATGCGGCCGTACTAGAGTTTTGTACAACTGCAACATGACCTCATGGCTCCGGAACTCAATCCCTCTACCAATAAAGGCCATCACACCATAGGCCTTCTTCACAACCCTATCAACCTGGGTGGCAACTTTCAGGGATCTATGTACATGGACACCGAGATCCCTCTGCTCATCCACACTACCAAGAATTTTACCATTAGCCAAATATTCCTTATTCCTGTTATTCTTTCCAAAGTGAATCACCTCACACTTCTCCACATTAAACTCCATTTGCCACCTCTCAGCCCAGCTCTGCAGCTTATCTATGTCCCTCTGTAACCTGCAACATCCTTCCGCGCTGTCTACAACTCCACCGACTTTAGTGTCGTCTGCAAATTTACTTACCCATCCTTCTGCGCCCTCCTCTAGGTCATTTATAAAAATGACAAACAGCAACGGCCCCAGAACAGATCCTTGTAGTACGCCACTCGTAACTGAACTCCATTCTGAACATTTCCCATCAACCACCACTCTCTGTCTTCTTTCAACTAGCCAATTTCTGATCCACATCTCTAAATCACCCTCAATCCCCAGCCTCCGTATTTTCTGCAATAGCCGACCGTTGGGAACCTTATCAAACGCTTTACTGAAATCCATATACACCACATCAACTGCTTTACCCTCGTCCACCTGTTCAGTCACCTTCTCAAAGAACTCGATAAGGTTTGTGAGGCATGACCTACCCTTCACAAAACCATGCTGACTATCCCTAATCATATTATTCCTATCTAGATGATTATAAATCGTATCTTTTATAATCCTCTCCAAGACTTTACCCACCACAGATGTTAGGCTCACCGGCCTATAGTTACCGGGGTTATCTCTACTCCCCTTCTTGAACAAAGGGACCACATTTGCTATCCTCCAGTCCTCTGGCACTATTCCTGTAGCCAATGATGACATAAAAATAAAAGCCAAAGGCTCAGCAATCTCTTCCCTGGCTTCCCAGAGAATCCTAGGATAAATCCCATCAGGCCCCGGGGACTTATCTATTTTCACCTTGTCCAGAATTGCCAACACTTCTTCCCTACGCACCTCAATGCCATCTATTCTAATAGCCTGGGTCTCAGCATTCTCCTCCACAATATTATCTTTTTCCTGAGTGAATACTGACGAAAAGTATTCATTTAGTATCTCGCTTATCTCCTCAGCCTCCACACACAACTTCCCACCACTGTCCTTGACTGGCCCTACTCTTACCCTAGTCATTCTTTTATTCCTGACATACCTATAGAAAGCTTTTGGGTTTTCCTTGATCCTACCTGCCAAAGACTTCTCATGTCCCCTCCTTGCTCGTCTTAGCTCTCACTTTAGATCCTTCCTCGCTTCCCTGTAACTATCAAGCGCCCCAACTGAGACTTCACGCCTCATCTTCACATAGGCCTCCTTTTTCCTCTTAACAAGAGATTCCACTTCTTTGGTAAACCACGGTTCCCTCGCTCTACCCTTTCCTCCCTGTCTGACTGGTACGTACTGATTAAGAACACGCAATAGCTGTTCCTTGAACAAGCTCCACATATCCAGTGTGCCCAACCCTTGCAGCCTACTTCTCCAACCTACACATCCTAAGTCATGTCTAATGGCATCATGATTGCCCTTCCCCCAGCTATAACTCTTGCCCTGCGGGGTATACTTATCCCTTTCCATCACTAATGTAAAGGTCACCGAATTGTGGTCACTGTCTCCAAAGTGTTCACCTACCTCCAGATCTAACACCTGGCCTGGTTCATTACCCAAAACCAAATCCAAAGTGGCCTCACCTCTTGTTGGCCTGTCAACATATTGTGTCAGAAAACCCTCCTGCGCACATTGTACAAAGAACGACCCATCTAATGTACTCAAACTATATCTTTTCCAGTCAATATTAGGAAAGTTAAAGTCTCCCATAACAACTACCCTGTTACTTTCGCTCTTTTCCAGAATCATCTTCGCCATCCTTTCCTCTACATCTCTAGAACTATTAGGTGGCCTATAGAAAACTCCCAACAGGGTGACCTCTCCTTTCCTGTTTCTAACCTCAGCCCATACTACCTCGGAAGAAGAGTCCCCATCTTTCTGCCACCGTAATACTGTCCTTGACTAGCACCTTCTGTGCCCATAGCCTCTGGGATTCCTCCAATCGGCTGTGGACCTGCTGGAGGGTTGTTGACATCCCCCTCTGATTGTCAGGGCCGCTCCCTAATGTCTGCATCAGCTCTGGGATCGGCTGATCCAGTGGGTCATCATCTTATTGGGGCCCAGCTCCATCCTGGGATCCAGCAAACCCCCGACTGCTGTCTTTCCTGGGGGTTACTGTCTCCACCTGATTGTACCCCAGAAGCCTGACCACTAACTTTGCCCATCGATGTGCATGTCTCTGCGCTGGTGGAGGGTGGTGATGACAGCTGTGACGCGTCGATTGTGGCATCCTCAGAGCTCTCCTCAGAGGTGTTCTCCTGGGAGGGGGGCGGGGAAACCCTAGAGAGCCAACGCCATTGGCTGGAGGTCCTGTGGGAGAATTGACATTTGGTCAGTGGGATGGATGGGTCGTTCAGTATGGCAATAACAACTCACATTTGACATTTGGGTGGCGCCCAGTGGATCCTCATCTCTGTGTCATGTGCCGACCTCAGCTTTGGTGACTGCTCAGTCCTAGGGCCACCGGCGTAACTTCCAGTGCCCTCGAAGGTGGCACTCCGCCGCCAGGCCCTTTCCCGATAATTGTGCAACAACTTCTCCTGCAGAGACACAGAGAGGACATTGTTGGCCAATAAGTAGTTCAGCGCGCAGGGAGGGGGAATGGTTCTGGGAGGGGCGCTTGATAAGAGGCTTGGGGTGGGAGGGGGAGAAGAAGGTTTCAGGTGGGGTTTGGAGAAAGGCAACATGGGTGGGCCAGAGCTCAGCATGGTGCTGGGCGGATGCAGTGCCAGATGTAGTCTCTTGGCAGAGGGGGCGGGTGCTGTCCATGATGGAGTCCCAACTCATGATAACTTGCATATCAAACAGCGTAAGCAGCATGTGATAGACAGGGCTAAGAGATCCCACAACCAACGGATCAGACCTAAGCTGTCCTCATTCAGTTACGAATGGTGGTGGACAACTAATCAACTCACTGGAGGGGGAGGCTCCACAAATATCCCCATCCTCCATGTTGGTGGAGCCCAGCACATCATTACAAAAGATAAGACTGAAACATATACTACAATCTTCAGCCAGATGTGTCGAGTGGAAGATCCATATCGGCACTTCAGACTGAAGGGATGATCCTTTAAAACTGAGATAAGGAGGAGTTTCTTCAGCCAGAGGATGGTGAATCTGTGGAACTCTTTGTCGCAGAAGGCTGTGGAGGCCAAATCATTGAGTCTTTTAAAGATAAAGATAGATAGGTTCTTGCTTAATAAGGGGCTAAGGGGTTATGGGGAGAAGGCAGGAGAATGGGGATCAGAAAAATATCAGTCATGATTGAATGGTGGAACAGATTCAATGGGCTAAATGGCCTAATTCTGCTCCTATATCTTATAGTCTTATGTTCTTATTTTCTGGAGATCCGCAGCCATCACAGATTCAGTCTTCAGTCAATTCGATTCACTCCACATGATATAAAGAAATGGCTGAAAGCAACGGATACAGCAAAGGCTATGGGCCCTGACAATATTCTGGGAATAGTCTAATAGACTTGTGATTCAAAGCTTACCATGCCTCTAACCAAGCAGTTCAAGTACAGTTACAATACTGGCATTGACCAGGCAATGTGGAAATTTGCCCAGGTATTTCCTGGACACAAAAAGCTGGACAAGTCCAACCAGGCTCATTGTGCACCATCAGTCCACTCTTGATCATCAGTAAAGTTATGGACGGAGTCATCAACAGTGCTATCAAGTTACACTTACTCAGCAAAAGCTGTTCGCTAACAGTTTGGATTCCCCCAGCATCACTCAGCTCCTGACTGTCATGATATGTATAATCTATGGAGAGTAAAGGGCTACCAAGATGATGTTCATGTATCTCAACACTAGATGGCATCACTGAGTAGTCTTATAAAAGGCTGCATCTCTAAGCATTCTGGAAGAAGCTTATGGAGAAGGACAGTGTGAGGTTGAGATAGAGTGTTGGTTGTATTAGAAAGGCATAATAGATTACAGTAGCATAGATTTAATATTGTTTTGTTAGCTATTACTCAGTAGAGTGTGCTGTGCAAATGATTTAAAGTAATGTAAAATAAACCAGCTTTGTTTTAAATACATAGTTTGATGTTCTTTGTACTATGACTTTTAGCGATCTTGGAGAACTAGACGAGGAACATCACACAGGCCTCATTACAGCCTTGGTGCAAACATGGACAAAAGAGTTGAACTCCAGGGGTGATGTGGGCAATAAACACTGGTCCAGTCAGTATTGCCCACATCCCAAGAATGAATTTTTAAAAAGTTGCTGGTACTTTATAAATACAGTGGGAATTTTAATTCTCAGTGGACCAACCAGAAACAACTCCAGTAATCCCAATAATGATTCATCCTCATCCATTCAAAAAAAATTCAAACTGAACAATGATGAACATTGTGAAGACTGGTTACTGATGTAAGTCAGCATAATTCAAATATCACCATGCAGTGACAATTTTGGGTTTACCATGGTGGTGTTGTACTTAAAATTGAATCAATCTTCAATTTAATTTTCTTTAAAACTACTCTCTCTCTTTTATGCAGCCAATCAAATGCTACTTTAATGCTTTCAGAATTGATAAGAATGCATGTTTCAGTCAGTCATTCCACGTAATGTAACTGACTGTTTGCTTTCAATGTAAATCTCAATTCATGAGATTCCTGCCCCTTCTACAAAACTAGGTTGATCCTAATGACAGAACAAAACAAGATGTTTATGCTCCAAGTATCACAAAGCTCCCAAGAAAACAGAGCTGATCTATTGTATTTGACCTCTTATTTTACAAATGTGTGTCAAGTTTTGTTCATGGACGTCATCGAGAAGACAAAAATGCTCAGCAGAATCCCATGAAAAGAGTGTCATTAGTCTATTCCTTTGTTCATTGTGCATGGTGGATCCTGGGTTGAGGACGATGAGTCCAAGAATGGCAAAATGAGATGGGTTAACTAGTCTTTTCATATGGCCATCTAGTTTGTTGACTTCTTAGGCAGAAGCATGATCAAAGCTCAAAATAGCCTTCAAATATATGAATTTCACTCTTATGGGGTGCGATCCTCTGGCCACGCTGTGGTGGAAAAGCATCTAGCTGACGCAGCGTAGCCGATGAAAGCCAGGAGACCCTGCTTCCAGGATCTATCCGGCTCACAATGACTCACAAGATTTGACGCGATCTCACGAGCTGTTGCAAGAGGAATCACGGCCACAATGGGTGGGATCACTTTTTTATTACTCTAATGTGCAGATTCCCAAGGTACCTGAGGTTCAATCCCTTCACATCGGGCGAGCACCAGTTGATACTGGTCTCCACAAACAGGGACAAAGCGGAACGGCACTCGTAAGGTTTTCGAATGGGATCGGAGGTTCCCAACTGCATGCCCTTTCAGCAGGGTAGTTTGCTGTCACTGCTGGTGCCATGTGGCCAGACTGCCATGCTGGGAATGCTGCCTGGGTGCCAGCCTGGCACTGGCCAGGTACCAAGCTGGCATTTCTTGTGTGCATGCAATCGGGCCGGGGCTGCCTGCTGTGGTGTTAGGGGTTCGGGGGGGGGGGGGGGGGGGGGGGGGGGGGGCGGGGAGGTAGGGGACCCTCTCATGTTATGTTCGGGCTGGGGGGCAGGTCGAGGATTCTTTTCGGAGCATCGGCGATCGGGACACCGTTTTTAAATGACGTCTCGATCTCTCGCTGCAACGGAGAGTTCCAGCGAGCAGAGCTCCCCATTGTAAAAAACGGGACTATATGCGGCCTCTCCCGCGCATTATCCATTTAGGCCCCTTATTCAAAGGGAGTCACGTTGAATAACCACGTGTTTGCCGGCACTGTGATTGCCGGCAAACACGCGGCTAAACGTGCTTTCTCAGGGACTTTGTTCCCTTTTGGGAAGATTGCACCCATAGTCTTGTTGATACATTAAAATACACATATGAAAGCTAATTCACGCAATGTTTAATCATGTATGATAACTATAACTACAATGCTCAAAACGCAGGTTAACTTCGAAGGTAATGACATCCTGGAACTATACAAAGGACCCCCATTCTCTCACATTGAATTAACATATACATTTTCCTGTAGCCCTGATATCTGAGGCATAGCTTTTATTAACTGAGAGCTGAACAAGTCAATTATAGCTGAGGAAATCAAATTACTTTCTTTTTTGGCCTGTCAAAAAGATTTTCTAGTCAGAATGTCAGTATGATCTGATTCTTTAAAACATTATACAAGCCAAATAGTCTTGTAGAAGTTAGTTTAAACCTGTATTTTCTTGTTTATCCACTCACCTATCCCCCCTCCCCCAACTTCAATGAAAAGTTGCAACAAGGAATATAAAAAGACAATTTGGATGAGTAACAAGATTACCACATATGTTTTAGCAGTGATATCAGAAGAAAAACAAGAAGATAAGATGAATATGAGTCCAGTAAACAAGGTTGATTCAGGTAAATAACATAAAAAATCATGAAATATTTTGAATAATTACTTTGGATCAGTCTTCATAGTTAAGAAAGAAGGTAATGGGCAACATCTTCTGGCTGTTCACATTGGCGGGATCATCCAGTCCCGCCGTTGTCAATGAGATTTCCAGAAGCCTGTAGACAAGGGATCGGTGTGGTATCCTGAACTGCAGGGTGTTAGTGGGGAATTGAACCAATTGGTCAGGTCCTCTAAATTGTTGGATTTCTGGTGAAATCTCCATCCCAACTTCTCTTCCCTGATCATGAGTTCTGGAGATGTATGGTTGGGGGACCAGTAGCCTATTGGTTTCTAAAGCATGGTTGTGAGATTATGAAATACAGTTCCTCCAAGCCCTGTACTCTGCTGAGTCATCCTTCTTGTTTTTGCTGGGAAGAAATCAGAGGGTCCATCAACGTAATGGACCCTTGGCCTCTGATTCTGAGGACACCAGTGCCGAGGACCAAGACAATTAGTGGCTCTCAAGAATAAAGCACCTGGAGCTGAATGGGCTAACTATGGAGTTCCACAGGGCATTCTGGGGCCAAGCCTGATGACTGGGAAGATGCCCCTCTCCTGGCACAGGACCAGTATTATTCTGCTGCCCAAGAGAAGAAATTGGCATCTGCTTAAATACAGGTGTCAGTCTCTGTCTTTGGGATGATCTACAAAATCGTTGCCAGGCCCATGTTTGTTTACCTTGGTGCCCCCACATGACCAGTCCAACATAGTCCCAGGCCAAACAAATCACGTCAACCACTATTTGGTCCAGGATTGTGTCCACCATTCTCAGATGGCTGGTCTGGCAGCCACCTTCCTTTCCCTGAATCAGGAAAACATGTTCAACAGAGTGAATCATGAATCAGCATTCACGACTCTGCGGGGATTTGAATTCAGGTTGCAGATTAGCCTTTACAGAAATCAACGATAGTTTCATTCCTGAGACCATTTTGCAATGCTAGTTTATTTCTGAAGCAGGTGAGCATGTTCATTAATTGAATTTGCACTCCACCAACTGTCTTGATGGAATTAGAGCCTATGCCCCCAGTAGCGAGGCCTCAGAATTATTAGTCCAGTAACATTACTACGATGCCACCATTAAATTGTATGCAAACTTCATCTCAATCTCATTAGACTATGTCCAGACATACAAAGGACATAACACAGCAGTAAAAAATCAAAGCCCAAGAAAACGCCCCACATATTTCTTCTTTAAGCATGAAAATTTAAATTACAACTCATTTCACTTTCATGTATACACATCAGGCACAAAAGCTGCAATTGGAGAAGCTTTTCCATTTTTAATGAGACTATAAAATTGCATTTAAACAAAGAAAAAATATAGAGCAGGTCTCAGAGAGGATATTTTATTTTAAAAAGATAAAAGAAAATGCAAGAAAAACACCAGAAGGATGTCTTTCTTTCCATTGAATACATGCCACCAGGAAACCCACGGTCATGGGTGCGCTGTTGGCGGGAAAAGTGAATTGCTACGGCTGGAGAATTCTGGCCGAGGTTTCTAGTAAATTAGGATGCAAATTGGTCCCAAAAAAGGGTGTTAAAATTAGTTTTATATCCCAATTGCACCTTCACTTGGAATTCAACGACAAATGAAATCTATGTTATGACAGCCGCAACACTTCAAATAACACTTAATTGGCAATAAGCTGGTTTGAGGTTGTGAGAGGTGCAATATAAATACAAATTAATTTATTTTTGCGGATTAAATCAGCGTGCTGACAATATTAAAGCTCTGATGAGGTCACTTGTTCTCATGATATATATTTGTGGGTTTTCTCTGGAGATCCTTTCTGGTATTAGACAGTGGTGCTCTCTGAGTCATTCCCATGCACATGCAGAACATATTCTCTTCATTTTTATATTTTTGTTCTTGGAGTGTGCGCATTGCTGGCAAGGCCAGTATTTATTGCCCATCCATTTTACCCTTCAGAAGGCAGTGGTCAACCGTAGCATTCCATGTGGTGTAGGTACACAGAAGTGAAAAAAACCCAACTTCTTCAGCGACAAGTCTTTCATGAAAGCACCAATCAAACTAACCCAAACAATGAGGAGAATGAAATTTAACATGGTCGCCCCCTCATCCATTTCTCCTTATTGTTGAAAAATTAATTTTAAAATGCTCAGAGAAATGGAAATCAATTTTCAATTGCTGCCTGCCCTCTTTTCCAGCAGTGGGTGGAGGAAGATATTTGAAGGTGATGAAAAGCTTAGTTAAAAAAATGGATCTTCAGGAGTTGTCGAAGAAGAGTAGGGAAAAAATTGAGAGAGTGGGGGCAGCACGGTAGCATGGTGGTTAGCATAAATGCTTCACAGCTCCAGGGTCCCAGGTTCGATTCCCGGCTGGGTCACTGTCTGTGCGGAGTCTGCACGTCCTCCCCGTGTGTGCGTGGGTTTCCTCCGGGTGCTCCGGTTTCCTCCCACAGTCCAAAGATGTGCGGGTTAGGTGGATTGGCCATGCTAAATTGCCCGTAGTGTCCTAAAAAGTAAGGTTAAGGGGGGGGTTGTTGGGTTACGGGTATAGGGTGGATACGTGGGTTTGAGTAGGGTGATCATTGCTCGGCACAACATCGAGGGCCGAAGGGCCTGTTCTGTGCTGTACTGTTCTATTCTATGGATATTCTATCTCACTGGAGGGATTCTATTATTCCATTCTGTCTTCCTATTCCCATACATAGGAACAAAGCCTTTGTTGAGCTTTGACAAAGGGTCATCTGGACTCGAAATGTTAGCTCATTTCTCTCCCTACAGGTGCTGCCAGACCTGTTGAGACTTTCCAGCATTTTCTCTTTGGTTTCAGATTCCAGCATCCACAGTAATTTGCATTTATCCAGTATTCTTTCAAAGGTGCAGTGTCCAGAACTGTACGTAGTAATCCAGATGTGATCCAACAAGGGCTTTGCAGGGCTCTAACAAAACTTCCTGCCCTTTATATTCTAACGCTCTAAGCTATAAAGGTAAGTATTCTATTAGGCTACTTCTTTGTACAAGACCCCTGCATTCTAGTGACCTGTGTGTATGGAACACTACCTGTATTTCTTCAAACCTCCACTGTTCCTCACATTTCACCATTTGAAATACTCTGGTCTTTCTTATTTCTAATTCAATATAGGTTACACAAGCTTCCCTGCCTTGTCCCATAGCATTTCTTCACTCACTTTATCTATCAATGTCTTTTGTTATTTTATGCTGCCCGCTACATCTCTTGCTATGACACCAACCTTTGATAAGTTTGGATGTATGGTTCTCTATTATGTTATCTAAGTTTTTAATAAATACAGTGAATAGTTATGGCCCCAGCACAGATCCCTGTACGACAACACAAGTAATTTCCTTCTAATCCAAGTGCTTCGAATCCATTCTTCATATGTTCTTTTCATGTCTGATCAAGCCTCTTGTTAACTTTAATTTTAAAACTAACAATCTCTTAGATGGACATTCCCCTGTCTACTTTTTTAGTTACTGACTCCAAAAATGCAATTAGGTTAATTACGCATGACTTACCCAGTAAAACTTCATGCTGGCTCTCTCCAAACAAATTAGATCTCTCTAATTGATCAGTCCACCTGCCCTTAATTATGGATTTTAAATTTCCAAGAACAGATGTTGGTCTAATGGGTGAATAAATTCTTGGTTTTCTCTCTCACACCTTTCTGAAAAATTTGAGATATATTTGCAATTTTCCGAACTAAAAAGGACACTTTCTGAATTGAGAGAAATTTGGAAAATTATGGTGAAAGGACAACAAGTTCTCCCTTACTTTCTTTCCAACCTTGGTTCGGAGAACCTCAGATTTTCAAAATTTGTCAGCATTGGGTCAATATTTTTTCTTCTTTTTTGTTTTTGGTATCATTTTTGAATTCCAGTCCTTGATTCATAGTAAATTTCACTAGAATGTCAGGTATATTGGGCGAGATCTTCCAGCTGTTCGTGCTGACGGAACCTTCTGGTTCTGCCAGCGGCGCACTCCCACCAAGGATGATTCACTCACAGGTGTCAATGGAGCCACGAGGAGTGCACACTTCTTCAAGCTTACATAATTACTCGATGAAGTGGCCCGTTTCCCCATAGTGAGGTGAAGTTAGCAGCCTGGCACTGACCCCTTAACCGTCAGATCTTCAACTGTAAATGTGGGCTGGCACATTCCAACCCTAAAATAACCATCTGCCTATATTGGAGACAATTTGTCTCATTTAGACACCACCTTGCCACTCCTGTATCACACGGCCTTACCTCCCCAAAAGATATGAGCTTCTTGCAGGAAGCTCATCCCCTTATTGCCCTCCTTAAGGAGCAAAAAGTTAAGAAATCAATGGCGTGTCTCTCTGCGGTTATTGATGTTCAGGCTGGCTACAGTTTATTCTTTATTTCTTTATCCTGCAGGGTGTATGGGCTTGGAGGGCGATAGTGGTTCTACTCATGCTCCACCAAGCACAGTGCCACGCGGTGACTCTCGAAAAAGCTCCAGCGCCAATACCCTGATGTTGGGAATAGAAAGCATCAGGGTATCAGAGCTGGTGAAAGGGATCCTTCTCCTCCCCCTTCACCATCCAGTCACCCAGAATATTTGACCTGAATCCTTCAAGAATGGGGTGGTATGGCCATCAGGTCCTGGGCAGGGTAAACAGGCTCAGACATGGTTCTCGGGACCGGACTGGAGTCAAACAACTGGGAAAAATACAGGACATCAACTCAACTCAGAGGGGGACTGCTATCGTGCGGGAGAAGATCCCCAGGAAACCTGTCATGTTTGGGAGTCTGTGTGTTTCCTGTATAACCAAACGGAAGACATTCAAGCATGTTACCACACACGCCAATGCAAAAACAGACAACAAGGGTGCACAGCACCACTGAATATAGTGGAGAAGCGTTCTGAAGAAGAGCATGCAATGCAACAGTTAGGCGCAGTCCAATTGAATAAGAGGGGGCTAATTTAAATTGTCTTCAGTGTAAATGGTAAACCGCTAAAAACAAAAGCCAACACCGGGGCTTCAGTGACCATAGTGAACTGTTTTAAAAGTACAACAATGAGCTTTCCATGGACACTCGGGAAACTTTGAAGATACTTGGAACCACCAACAGGCCAGTGGCGTACAAATTTCAGGGTGTCAATCTACCCTTGGTTATTGTGAAAGGGCATGGACTCAGTATGATGGGACATGACTATCTGGAGAAAATTATGTTCAATTGGCTGGAAATTTTCAAATCATCCAATGGCATCCTCCAAGTTGTCCACTGCCACAGACCCCGGAGTCCCAACACAAATTAATTAACCAATAATTCTTACAAGGTTCAGAGATCTTTGGCCCTTGACTGCTCCACTGACTTACAGGCACCGGGGGTGGAATTCACCGACCCCCTCCCCCCCCCCCTCCCCCCCCCCCCCCCCCCCCCCCCCCCCGCAGGGTCGGGGAATCGCCCGGGGCCGGCATAAATCCCGCCCCCGCCATGGCCGGAATTCTCCGCCACCCGGGAATCGGCGGGAGCAGCAATCACGCCCCGCTGATTGGCATGCCCCCCGCGCCAATCAGCGGGCCCCCCGCGCCGATTCTCCGGCCTGCGATGGGCCGAAGTCCCGCCGCTGTCAGGCCTCTCCCGCCAACATGGTTTAAGCCACCTCTGTGCCAACGGGATTGTGCCACCGATTGGCAGGCGGGCCAGTGACGTGGGGGCACTCGTTTTCTTCTACCGCCACCACGGCCTCCACCATGGCGGAGGCGGAAGAGACCCCCTCCACCACGCATGCGCCGGTGGTGACGTCAGCGAGCGCTGACGCTCCGGTGCATGCGCGGACTCACGCCGACCGTCTTTCGGCCAGCCCCGACGCCGGCCGGCGTGGTGCCAAAGGCCCTTTGCGCCAGTCGGCGGTGCGGGAACCACTCCGGCGCAGGCCTAGCCCCTAAAGGTGTGGAGAATTCCGCACCTTTGGGGAGGCCCGACGCCGGAGTGGTTGGCGTCACTCCGCTACGCCGGGAGCCCCCGCCCCGCCGGGTAGGGGAGATTTCGCCCCAGATATATAAGTGAAACACAACAACTGATTATTTATAACAAAAATAGAGATAAGGCATGCAATAATTATAATTGGAGAATAGAGAGCAACACTACCACGGCTACCCCACCAGCCTTTTACCATCTAATTCCCTATCCAAATACACACAAGGCAAACACACAGAGAGGAAAGCAGAGCAGTAAAAATAAAGTGCTTTAATATGAAATGGAAGATGAGTGTCCTTGCTATGAAAGTTGAAATCGTTGCAGCAGTAGGCTGTCCTCCCAGGATGCAGCGTGATTGTAACCGATAGTTTGATTGCCAACAAGGACCTTCTGGCAAGAGCATTCAGTCAGAACCCCCAGTCTGTCATTTTTTTCTGGGGAAATCACTTTAAATTTGACTGTGCTGGGCTTTCACACAAAATAACAGCCTCAAGCCTGTGTAATCCCTATTTGCTTCCAACTGCACCAGAATGACAAACTGCTGTTCTGAGATAAGAACAGAGATCCCCCCACTGGATTTTAAAAAGGGGTTTTAAGCAACTGACCTTGACTGTTGCTGGCTGAATTGGAATTTCTTTACAATTCAATCATGCTGTGCGAAGAGCAAACCCTTTACAGGTGAGAGACAAAGACATCGGGGCTGCGACCCTCCAGCTTCTGTTCAAAATGCAAAAACAAGCTGAAGCCTTTCTGCTTTGGCAAAGCATTCCAGAATTGTTAGCACCAATCAGCATAGATTATCAGCTAAGCCCTGGCAACCTGAAACAGTCGATTGGGTGATAGCCAAGTCCATCAAGAGGAGTCATCACTGATGTCAGGGCCAAACAGTTCATTTTCAAGGCTTAGGTTGTGGTTAGCACTGTTGCTTCACGGCGTCTAAGTCCCAGGTTTGATCCCGGTTCTGGGTCACTGTCCATGTGGAACATAGAACATAGAACAGTACAGCACAGAACAGGTTCTTCGGCCCTCGATGTTGTGCCGAGCAATGATCACCCTACTCAAACCCACATATCCACCCTATACCCGTAACCCAACAACCCCCCTTAACCTTACTTTTTAGGACACTACGGGCAATTTAGCATGGCCAATCCACCTAACCCGCACATCTTTGGACTGTGGGAGGAAACCGGAGCACCCGGAGGAAACCCACGCACACACGGGGAGGATGTGCAGACTCCACACTGACAGTGACCCAGCCGGGAATCGAACCTGGGACTCTGGAGCTGTGAAGCATTTATGCTAACCACCATGCTACCGTGCTGCCCCCCATGCTACCGTGCTGCCCCCCATGCTACCGTGCTGGAGTTTGCACATTCTCCCCGTGTTTGCTTGGGTTTCACCCCCCAAAACTCAAAGATGTGCTGGCCACGCTAAATTGTCCCTTAATTGGAAAAAATGAATTGGGTACTCTAAATTTATTTAAGAAAATTTAAAAATAATTCCCCTGGAAGAAAGGGTCAAGAATATAAGCATAGTGCCTGCACCAGAAAATGTCAGTGAGCTCAAATCCTTCCTCGGTATGTAAAATTATTATAGAATGTTCATCTCAAATTTAGCCGCAACATTGGACTCATTCCACCGACTGCTCTAGAAGCATCAGTGTTTGCATTGGAGGGAGCCCGAGAGGAAGCCTTTCGAGTTGTGAAGCAAGACTTGCAGTCCTCGAACCTCTTGGTGCATTTTAACCTGAGGAAAACGATCATGCTTACTACATGTACTGTGTCTGCTTATGTTATCGGGGCAGTTTAATCCCACAAAATGGGAGACGGTTCTGAGAGCCCTATCTCTTTTGCTTTGAGGCCACTTTAAGAGGTGGCACATGTTACAACATCCTGGCTGGTGTGCACTCAATTCCAGCCACACTTGACCCGGGCAGAAGCCCAGCCAATTAATCAAACTTAGTCTCACCCCACCTTGTTCTGAGAAACACAAGATTTAGGTGAGGAGCTGAAGGAAATTCGTTTTAGTAGAGAAATGGTTTTGGGGAAATTAAAGGGATTGAAAGCGGCTAAATATCCAGGGCCTGATAATCTTCATCTAAGAGTATTTAAGGAAATAGCCCAAGAAATAGTAGACCCATTATTGGTAATTTTCCAAAATTCTTTGGACTCTGGAATGGTTCCTACAGGTTGGAGAGTAGCTTATATAACCCCACTAATCAAAAAGGGAGGTAGATAGAAAACAGGAAACTAAAGGCCAGTGAGTCCAATGTCGGTAGTTGGGAAGTTGCTCCATTATCAAGGATTTCATGGCACAGCATTTGGAAAGTAATGGTGTAATCAGACCAAGTCAGCATGGATTTACAAAAGGGAAATCATACTTGACAGTTCTATTGGAATTCTTTGATGATGCTTTGTCAAGCGGAGGTCATGTCTGACAAATCTGTTAAGAGTTCTTTGAGGAGGTAACAAGGAAGTTGGACAAGGGAGAACCAGTGGACGTGATTTATTTAGATTTCCAGAAGGCCTTGACAAGGTGTCGCATAGACAACTGTTAAATAAGTGAAGAGCCCATGGTGTTAAGGGTAAGATCCTGGCATGGATAGAGGATTAGCTGACTAGCAGAGAGTGGGGATAAAGGGGTCTTTTTCAGGATGGCAGCCGGTGATTAATGGTGTACCTCAGGGGTCGGTGCTGGGACCACAACATTTCACAGTATACATTAATGATCTGGAAGAAGGAACTGAAGGCATGGTTGCTAAGTTTGCAGATGATACAAATATCTGTAGAGGGGAAGGTAGTATTGAGGAAGCAGGTGGGCTGCAGAAAGACTTGGACAGGCTAGGAGAGTGGGCAATGAAGTAGCAGATGGAATACAATGTGGAAAAATGTGAGGTTATGCACTTTGGAAGGAGAAATGGAGGCATAGACTAATTTCTAAATAGGAAGATTCTTAAGAAATCAGAAGCACAAAGAGACTTGGGAGTCCTTGTTCATGATTCTCCTAAGGTTAACGTGCAGGTTCAGTAGGCAGTTAGGAAGGCAAATGCAATGTTAGCATTCATGTCGCGAAGGCTAGAATACAAGACCAGGAATGTACTTCTGAGGCTATATAGGCTGTGTTCAGACCCCATTTGGAGTATTGTGAGCAGTTTTGGGCCCCATATCTAAGGAAGGATGTGCTGGTCTTGGAAAGGGTCCAGAGGAGGTTCATAAGAATGATCCCTGGAATGAAGAGCTTGTTGTATGAGGAACGGTTGAAGACTCTGGGTCTACTCGTTGGAGTTTAGAAGGATGAGGGGGGATATTATTGAAACTTACAGGATACTGCATGACCTAGATAGAGTGGAAGTGGAGAAGATGTTTTACTTGTAGGAAAAACCAGAGGACACCATCTCAGACTGAAGGGATGATCCTTCAAAACAGAGATGAGGAGGAATTTCTTTAGCCAGAGGGTGGTGAATCTGTGGAACTCTTTGCTGCAGAAGACTGTGGAGGCCAAATCACTGAGTGTCTTGAAGACAGAGATAGATAGGTTATTGGTCAATAAGGGGATCAGGGATTATGGGGTGAAGGCAGAAGAATGGGGATAAGAAAAATATCAACCATGATTGAATAGTGGAGCAGACTCAATGGACCGAGTGGCCTAATTCTGCTCTTATATCTTATGGTCTAATGGTCTTTTGCAATTAGTAGCATTGGCCAGGGAGAACCAGTGGATGTGGTTTACTTAGACTTTCAGAAGGCTTTTGACAAGGTCTCACACTGCAGATTACTATGTAAAGTTAAAGTGCATGGAATTGCAGGCAGTGTTTTGAGATGGATAGAAAGCTGGTCAGCAGACATGAGGCAAAAAGTTGGAATAAATAGGTCTTTTTTCGATTGGCAGGAAGTGATTAGTAGGGTATTGCAGGGATCTGTGCTAGGACCCCAACTATTCACATTATATGTTAATGATTTCGACGGAGGAACTTTATTATCTCCAAATTTGCAGATGATAAAAAGTTGGGTGAGAGGGAGAGCTCTGAGGGATATGCAGAGATGCTTCAGCAGGATATGGACAGCCAGAGTGAGTGGGCATATGCATGAAAGGTTCAGTATACTGTGGACAAATGTAAGGTTACCTGCTTCAGTAGCAAAAATAGGAAGGTAGATTATTACTTGAAAGGATGTAAATTGAAGAGATGGATACACAGTGAGACCTTGACATCCTCGTGTACCAGTCTCTGAAAGTAAGCATACTGGTACAGCAGGCCGTAAAGAAGGCAATTGGTATGTTGGTCTTCAGCACGAGAGGATTTGAGTACAGGAATAGGGATGCTTTACTACAATTGTATCGGGCAATGGTAAGGCCACACCTGGAGTATTGTGTGCAGTTTTGGTGTCCTTATCTAAGGAGGAATGCTCTTGCTTTGGAGGGAGTGAAGTAATGATTTACCAGGCTGATTCCTGAGATGGTGGGACTGCCATATGAGGAGAGATTAAGTCAGTTAGACATAGTGACTGACCACAAGCCATTACTTTTAAGAGGCGACAAGCTCGTACTGCCCATATCCTCGATGAGGCTGCAACGTTGAGCCTTGCTGCCATTGATGGCCGACAACAATGCTTTCCAGCACTGGCCAGGTATGTAAATTACCAATACGGGTGCCTTAATTCATCTCCAACAGTACCCCTGGAGATCATACTGGCTTTGAACCTTCTAGAAACTCTGCCAGTGTCCGCTGGCCACATTCGTAATTGGATGCAGAGAGAGCACATATTATCAATGTTGACTGAGTGGTGCTACGAGAAGTCTGAGCAACTAAGGCCCTATTTCACTCATCAGTTTTGGTTGACCTGCGATGATGGCGTCATTCTGTGGGGATCACAAGTAGTCACTCTGCATCTAGCCAGGGAGCCTCTCCACAAAAGCTAGATAGCGCCCACCCAGGGCAGAGAGTGATGAAGATGCTGGCATGCAGCTACTTCCCATGGCCAGGCATAGTTTAAGCCATTGACGAATTGGTGCAACAGTGCCACCCTTGCCAATCACAGCAGTTCTTACCCCCATCCACCACTCTTTACCCTTGGGACTGTCCAGGTTGCCCGTGGACTCAGGTCCACGTTAGCTATGCCTGCCCTTTAATGGCAAGATGTTTTTAATCCTGGTGGATGCCCACTCTACGTGGATATGGGTTCAAGTGATGGAGGCCATGACCCGGCAGCCACGATGAATGTCTTGCGCCGAGTGTTGCCATTCATGGATTTTCAAAATCCATCTTCTTGGACAATATACCCTTGGTGGTAATATGTTGCGTTCTTTGTCTTTTGTTCCAGAAAGGTCTGTCGAATTGATGACAAGATTTCACCAATGATTAGATTGAAACAAAACTAATTTATTATATAGCGATTAATTAAATGAAGTTCACACGTGCTACTGAGCTATAGTTAATAATAAAGTAATATTGAATCTGTCTAGCAGTAATAAATACTCTAAGTAGTCACTAATTACACCTTGTGTAACTCTTTCTAACCTAATCTTCTTCTAATGCTGTTCTCTTGGTTTCTCCTTCACTAACACTCTTCTAACTACCCAGTATTCCCTGAGGTCTGACTTATATACAGAGAAGTGATGGTGCCCGCTAGTGTTTGATTTACACAAAGATGTAATAATTAACCCTTCAGTGACTTGCCTACATACATATCATGACAGGCAACCCCTTTATTGGCGATGATTTTCAGGTTTTTGCACGAGGCAATGGCATGCGACACACCAGGATGGCTCCATTTCACCCAGTGTCCAGAGGCCAGAGTTGTCTCTCAAACAGAAGGAAAAGGGGAAGGGAAGAGAAAGGTTTTAGGATGGCTTCACCATTCGAAGTCAGGCCGGGTGGGTGGATTGATGCTGCTGGGATGCATTTTAAGTCTCTTGGTAGTGAGCGAGAGATTTATTTCACTGGATCAGCCAGACTGCCCAGGCACTGTCGTCCATCAGGCCTTATCAAGGCAGATTAAAGAATAATTCATGCAGAAGATCCAGCTGTCCCAGGCCAGGCAATGAGGGAGGTGAGGCTTGGAGAGGGGGTCTTTATGTGCTGGCTAGATGATTTTCTGGAGAAATCAGTATACTCACCCTCCCATAATTTTCTGACCACTAAATCTTTTTCGCCTTGGACCTATAAGTAACAGTCTCTGTTGAAATGTGCGCCAAACACCCATTTATTTTTGTAAAAGTCGGACTCTCTCACTGTGTCTTCTTCTATCATCTAAAACAGATATTTTTAATTGTTGATGTTGCAGTTTCTTCACTCACCCTCACTCCAATATAGGAACTTAGTGTCAAAGTAACTCAAAAATATTTCATTGGTCCAGGCTCCTTCATTCTTGCTCCTCCAGGTCCAATCTGGCCACATTGGCAGCAATACCTCTCCTCTACTCTCGCCAGCAGTGGTATAGTGGTATTGTCACTGGACTAGTAATCCAAGACAAGAGCCAGTTCAAATTCCACCATGGCAGACTCTGAAATTTGATTCAATGCAAAAGATTCTGGAATTAAAAGTAATGATGACCACGGAAGAATTGTCGATTGTGGTGAAAACCCATCTGATCACGAATGTCCTTTAGTGAAGTAAATCTGGAATCTTTACCTGATCTGGACTACATGTGACTCCAGATCCGCTGCGATGTAGTTGACTCTCAAATGCCCTCTGAAATGGGCAATATGTACTTGGCCCAGCCAGTAATGCCCACGTCCACTGAATACAAACAAATAGGCAGGTTAGCAGCTTGTCTTCAATCGAGCCTCAATAAACATAGCCCCGAGGGACAGTAGACATTTCTCTCAGTTCATTGCCAACAGGAATTTCTCAGCCAGACTTTTCAAGGAGTTGTACTATCACAATTTCAGATTTTCACTTCAGTTAAAAGCATGAGATTCTGATTTTCCTGTGGACAAGGCCACTGGTTATTCACTCGTTCTAGCTGTTTTTGAGGTCCTTTCATGAGAACTGCAATTCAAAAGCTGTCACCTTTTCATCAGCCTTAATGAATAGCTGGTCTCAACCAATATAGTGCAGATGCTCTATCCCGCAGACTTTGCAAGTGGCTTTTACAAGTGCAGGTCGATGTTTACCTTTCATTAGCTGTTAAGTTGTAAAGTGAAAAATTGCAAGCCTTGGCTTGATTTCAGTGCTGCTATTCCTGTTTGTGGCCATTTTCGATCTTAGTAATTGAAATTGAGCTACGTTCGCAATGGTTGCGGATTGAAACACCACACTGTTCTCACCATGAATTGCCATTGAGTATGTTTTGTTGCTGTTAATGTTCAACACAAACCTCAGATTTACCTCTCCTCACCAGCCACTCTTCTGTTCTGGAAAGCCAGTTGGTGAAGTGTGGAATTGGAGTCAATCATAGAACAGTACAGCACAGAACAGGCCCTTCGGCCCTCGATGTTGTGCCGAGCAATGATCACCCTACTCAAACCCACGTATTCACCCTATACCCGTAAACCAGCAACCCCCCCCCCCCCTTAACCTTACTTTTTAGCATACTACGGGCAATTTAGCATGGCCAATCCACCTAACCCGCACATCTTTGGACTGTGGGAGGAAACCGGAGCACCCGGAGGAAACCCACGCACACACGGGGAGGACATGCAGACTCCGCACAGACACTGACCCAGCCGGGAACCGAACCTGGGACCCTGGAGCTGTGAAGCATTTATGCTAACCACCATGCTACCGTGCTGGCCCTATCGTTATACATTCTAATAGAATTGATCTGCAACCGAACAAGCACAGTTTCAGTCTGTGTCACCTTATACTTCATAGGATCCCTACAGTGTAGGAGGATGCAATTTGGCCCATTGCGTCTGAACCGACCCTCCAAAAGAACACCCTGCCTTGTCCCACTCCCCTGCCCTATCCTCAAACCCTTGTAAGCCCACATAACATTTGGACACTAAGGGACAATTTAGCATGGCCAATCGTCTCAATCTGCACGTTTGAACTGTGAGAGGAAACCGGAGCGCCTGGAGGAAACCCACGCATTGCTAATCACTCTCCATCCCTTCTTTTGAAATATCACCAACAAGCCATACCAGATAAGGACAACAGATTCAGTGGAATTCTCCATCAGTGGGACCTCCAGTCTGTCAGCACTGCACCTAGGCCCATGCGTTTCCCATCGGCATGAGGTGGCCATAATGGGAAAACACATTGGCTGGCTGTGCGAACGGAGAATTCTGCTGTCGGGGGGGCTGCACATGCCGCAAAATGCAGCTGGCCGATTGGAGAATCCCACCCATTGTTTCTTGAAGCACATCAGTGAAGAACATTTTACAATATTCCAGTAGTTGCAATCCTGATTAATTTAATGAATTAAATTCTCCCACTGGTATGTTTGTGGGTGTGAACTTATGGTTGTGGATCATTAGTTCAAGCCCCTAATTTTCTACCCTGTGCAAAACCACAATGCTTCTACAACTCAACTCGGAGCACATACGAATCCCCAGTTAATATCCACCATGTCCCGGCAATTGAACATAATTAATATAAATTAACATTTCTCCAATAAAATTGCATTCAAAGAAACAGAAAATTGACTGATAACACAGTCTAATTTCTTGGCGATAATATACAGGTTCCCCTTGGAGCTCTATGCAGAAAAATAACGATTTAAATTGATGAAATTCTAACAATAGCCAGATAAAATTGACACTTTCATTAAATGTACAGCACAGGCAAATGTTTCTAATCACAGTGAAATCCAAATTGATGCATGTGGAACCACCTGAGGTCGAGAAACCATTTGTTTTAACTCAAATGTATTGACACATCTCCTATGAAATGAAATTAAATCTGGCCCAAAAGTTTATTTTGTCCTCTCCAGCAGCTGTTTTTTATATTGGGAAGTGGCAGGGTACATGATGTTTTATAGGCCACAAAATTTGGTTCTGTAGCTGCCAGTGTCTCAGTCCTATGGACGCCATTTTGAATTAAAATGGTGCCCACGTTGTATGCAAACACCTGTGGCATGGACACCATCTTGGTTAGGTCATTCGCACTGGCATTTGGGGCAGTCTGCAAGTACATGCCGTAGGCAGATTGTGACATCAGGCATTATGTAAAGCTAGTTTGATGCTCGTGCTACCTTTAGAAACACAGAAATATATCAAATGAAAGCAGGAGCCATCATTTGGCCCTTCGAGCCTGCACCGCCATTCATTATGATCATGGCTGATCATTAAGTTCAATACCCTGATTCCGCCTTCCCCCATATCCCTTGATCCCATTGGCCCCCAAGAGCTATATCTAACTTCGCCGCTCTAGCTAACAGCCTCTCTTAAGTACACATAGCTAGACAACTGCCAATAGTGCTTAAAGAGGTCATCAACAACTTGCAATTACAACCAGAGCTTCAGTTTAATAATTGAATAATTATGCTCCGGTCAGCATCTGCAGGCGCCCAAGGCCATACTCGCAACATGTTGCAATGTTCTAGGCTGGAGCAAGCAATATATTTAACATATCTCTCGTTGGCGTCCACTGCTGCATAAGAGAAGTGACAGGTAGTCCTTTACCCTGGGAGAGAAAAATTCACTGTTCTGTCCGAGTAGAGAGAAGCAGGTGGAGTATGCATGTGGTATGCCTGGATAGCAGCATACCCATAGTGCAGGGTACCATTTAGTACACACAGGGGCTGGGACGGAACACCATAATATTGATACATATCTCAACTGCAATAGTCACTGTTGTGATGTCGCGGAGTGAGTAGCCAGGAGGTAAACTGTGCGACCAGCGGGCATTGTTCTGAGGAACTTTCATTTTAGCTGACAGCATGTGGTGTGCAGCAGTACTTTTCTGTTAACAATAGCTGATGAATCTTTATAGTAAATCTGTCCGCCGAGCATCTTACAAATGAACAGAATTTACATTTAGTTTACCAGCCCTGTGTGAGATTTGTAAGATTGTATTAAGGAAACATAGAGGTACTGTAGGAACTGTTTTGTGTATGTGCAGTTAATGGCTGGCATGCTCAGCGGTTATGGCGATGAAATCCCACATCCTGGAAGCAGTCATTACTGCTTTCATTCTGCACCAGTCCACTCATCCATCAGCCTTTCAGTACATCAAACTGGAGGGCTCTGCACCGGGTAGCAAGGGCTATCCATTTTATACCTGACTCATAACTCTGCCCTGCAACCCAACCATATTATTATGTTCTAGTGCATGGATAATGATTGAGTCAGTGCACCAAAGCACATCTAGTTCTAGACTAGTTGAATTTATTATTGTATAACAAACTGTGAGTTGGAAACTAATACTAACAAGCTGGAATAATCACAAACACATCTAACCACTCCTTCTCCTACAGACTCCCCCTAGGTTGAAGTGTCACAAGGTATAACATGACTGCCATCTAGTGGTCGGAGTTCAAACATATTTATATGTACAATTGCTTATGCATAACACTGCATCCCCTTTCCTTGAGACTTTGAACAAAAACATACGTACATTATTTCAATAAATATTATATATGATATGCATCGCACAATAATTTATGTCATGTACAGCTTTGTCCAATTACAGATTCAGTCTTCCAGGTTTCTTTCTATGCCTTGTTGATCTTCTTAGCTTTGGTAGCTCTGATTTAAAAAAAAAAAATTTGGAATACCCAATTAATTTTTTCCAATTAAGGGGCAATTTAGTATGGCCAATCCGCCTACCTTGCACATCTTTGGGTTGTGGGTCAAAACCCAAAGTGGTGCACGAACACAGGGAGAGTGCGCAAACTCCACACGGACAGTGACTCAGAGCAGGGATTGAACCTGGGGTCTCGGCGCCATGTGGCCACAGTGCTAAACATTGCGCCACCGTGCTGCCCTTTGGGAGCTTTGATGAATCTGCTTGATGGTCTTGCATTTCTGTAGGTGCAACTGGTATGACCACATCACTGTTCAAAACTTCAGACTGTACAATGATATTTGATTTGTCCTCTGGTTGTGTTGGTTTTGAAGAATATAAGTTTTCATAGACATCTTCCGCTTACAGTTGAGCAACAGGTTGTTTAACTTTTAGGAGTACCCGTCTGTTTCTCATTAGCACCAGTCCTTGCTCTGTGATTACAGTGTAAGATCTTGGACCTATTTTCAGTAAAGCTGTTGCATATTTTGAGCAGCCAACAGGATACTCCACCCTCACTACATCATTTGGATTGAAAAGTTTCCGAGCCTGGTTGACTTGTCACAGTAACTCTTTTGTTTCTTTTGAGATTGCAACTGATTCCTTATCTTGTTATTTACTTGCTGCTTGGTGTGGCATGGCAGAGTTGTTCGTAGCTTTTGACTCATAAACAGTTCTGATGACGACAAATCACTACTTAAAGGTGATGTTCGCTAGCTGAGCAATGCTCGGTATGGATCATCTTGACTGTCCATGGATGTTTTCAGCAGTTGTTTAATTATCTGCACTCATTTTTCTGCCTTTCCATTAGATTGAGGATACAATGGCCTTGATGTTACATGTCTGAAGTCATTATGCTGTGCAAATGCCTTTCATTCTTTACAATTGAAACATGGACCATTGTCACCCATGACGACCTGAGGAATGCCATGACGTGCAAATATTGCTTTTGTGTGCCTAATAACACAATTGGCTGATGAGTTGACAACAGTTCCACTTCAGTATAGTTTGAATAGTAGCCGACCATTAGCAAATATTCTTTACCTTCAAGGTAGAATAAGTCTATCCCCACCATTTTTCAAGGAACTGACACAATTTTGCCCATCTCCATAGTGTCCTTTGTTTGTCGATATTGGTATCGTTAACAAATGGTAGACTTATCCACCATTGTCTGTATATCTTTATTTATTCCTGGCTGATATACTGTAACTCGCGCTCTTCTTTTGTATTTCTCGATTCTAAGGTAACCCTCATGAATCTTTAGCAGCATTTCTTTGCACAGAGACTGTGGAATAACATTTCTCTGTTGTCTTAGTAACAAAGCATTTGCTACACTTCTCTCTGATAGTATATTATGATACTTGGAGCATGAACCATCCATCCATTGTTGAGATTATGTATCATCATTTGCAGAACTTCATCTTTTTCTGTTTCTGCACAATCAGTTTTGACTTTGCATCTGGCACTGGTAGTGTCTCTGTGATCATATCCACATGCACTTGCACATCCTCTTCCATTGAATTGTCATCCAGTGCTGCTGTAGCTCTGGATAGCGCATCGGCTGCTACAATGTGCTTGCTCGGTGTATAGATCAAGTCAAAGTCATACCGCTGAAGTTTCATTATCATCCTTTGAATGCAAGGTGACATTTCACTAACGGTTTTCTTGAATATGGCTACCAATGGTCTGTGATCTGTCTCTACAATGAAAGTAGGTAGTCCATACACGTAACAGTGGAATTTCTCGAATCCGTTGACTAATCCGAGACATTCTTTTTCAATTTGGTCATAACGACACTCAGACTCTGTCATTGATCTGGATTGAACCTGGGACCTCGGCACCATGAGGAAGCAATGCTAACCACTGTGCCACCATGCAGCCCTTGTTCGAGCTGTTTTTAATGTGATCCACTCATGTCCATGTTTCCTGTCCATGTGAAGTTATTCACTTTATTTTGAACTTCTCTAAGACATGCTGTCTTCACTGAGAGGTTTGGAATAAATTTACCATTGAAATTAATCATGCCTTGTACCCTCAGTACTCTCTTTTAGTCTGTTGGTCGAGGTATATTCATAATGGCTTGCAATTTCATGTCATCAGGCTTTATTCCTTGAGCAGACAACCTGCCTGCTAGGAACATTATTTCCTTCCCACCAAATTCACATTTGGCCTTGTTAAGATGTAGCCCATTTTTCTTGACATTCTGCAATAGTTTTATTCGCCTCGATTCCAAGGCAACCCTTGTCACGAATTGCATGGGATCAGAGGTGACCTGGCAAGATGGATATAGAACTGGATAGGTCATAGAAGGCAGACAGTAGCAATGGAAGGGTGCTTTTCTGATTGGAGGGCTGTGACTAGTGGTGTTCTGCAGGGATCAGTGCTGGGACCTTTGCTGTTCGTAGTATATATAAATGATTTGGAGGAAAATGTAACTGGTCTGATTAGTAAGTTTGCAGACGACATAAAGGTTGGTGAAATTGTGGCTGGCGATGAGGACTGTCAGACGATACAGCAGGATTTTTATCATTTGGAGAGTTGGGCTGCGAGATGGCAGATGGAGTTTAATCCGGACAAATGTGAGGTAATGCATTTTGGAAGGTCTAATACAGGTAGGGATTAGACAGTGAATGGTAGAACCCTCAAAAGTCAGAGAGATCTTGGTGTACAGGTCCAGAGGTCACTGAAAGGCACAACACAGGTGGAGAAGGTAGTCAAGAAGGCATACTTGCCTTCATTTGCCGGGGCATTGAGTATAAAAATTGGCAAGTCATGTTGCAGCTGTATAGAACCTTAGTTAGGCCACACTTGGAGTATAGTGTTCAATTTTGGCCGCCACACTACCAGAAGGATGTGAAGGCTTTAGAGAGGATGCGGAAGAGATTTACCAGGATGTTGCCTGGTATGGAGGGCATTAGCTATGAGGAGAGGTTGAATAAACTTGGTTTGTTCTCACTGGAATGAAGGGGGTTGAGGAGCGACCTGATAGATGTCTACAAAATTATGAGGGGCATAGACAGAGTGGATAGTCAAAGAGTTTTTCCCAGGGTAGAGGGGTCAATTACTTGGGGGCATAGGTTTAAGGTGCAAGGGGCAAGTTTTTCACACAGAGGCAAGAGCCTGTTCCTCTGCTGTACTTTCCTTTGTTCTTTGTTCTTTCATTGTGTGCCTCTTGTGTGGAACCCCAAATGATGATGCCATCAACATATATTCGAACACCCTGAATGCCTTCAACTATGTGTTCCATCGCCCTCTGGAAAATTTCTGAAACTGAGATTATGCCAAAGGGCAAACAAAGAGAGCAATATCTACCAGAAGGAGTATTGAATGAAAGGCAAAACATCAAAACCCTGAAAAACGTCTGGAAAAGCCTGCACAATAGTCTCCACCGATCCACTGTGTATGCTCAGTGCACAGTCAGTACGATACACTCTTTTTACCAATTCCAGTGCTTCACATGCTTCAATGCCTAGCAATGACTCACAATCATTAGCTACTATGGAGAATTTGAATTGGAGAACAGGGGCGGGATTCTCCCCTACCCAGTGGGGCCGGTGGTCCTGGTGCCGAGGAGCGGTATGAACCACTCCGGCGTGGGCCGCCCAGAAGGTGCAGAACCCGCCACACCTTCAGGGGCTAGGCTGGCGCTGGCAGTGTTGACGCCACGTCAACCAGCTCGGCAGGCGCATGGCGCCGCGCCAACCGGCGCTGAAGGGCCTCCGCCAGCACAAGCGTGGGAGTGCCAGCGTGTGCTGGCGTCATCCCAGCGCAAGCACACGGGGGGGGGGGGGGGGGTGGTCTCGCACCAGACATGGCGGAGGTCCACAGCAGCTGGAGCAGAGGGAAAGAGGGCCCCCACGGCACAGGCCCACCCGCAGATCGGTGGACCCCCCCATGGGAGCCAGATCTCCCCCCACCCTCCTGAGGACCCCAGAGGCTGCCCGCAGAGCCAGCCAGGTCCTGCCGGTAAGGACCAGGTCTAATTTACGCCAGCGGGAACAGCCTAAAACGGGCGGCCACTCAGCCCATCACGGGCCGGAGCATCGCCGGGGGGGCCACTGTTAGCGGCCGCCGACCGGCACGGCGCAATTCCCGCCCCCGCCAAAACCCTGATGCCAGGGAATTCAGCAGCCAGCGGGGGCGGGATTCATGCGGTGGGTCGGAGAATCCCTCCTCTTATCTTTTACTTGGGCATACCCAATGTGTCAATTTTCTTTCCTTCAAGAAAACTGGCTTGTTTAATATTCTGTGTTTTATTTTCATAGCTTCAATACTACTGCTGCTGTTGAGATTCACTCTCACTCCTGTGTCTAGTTTAACATTGATCAGTGATTTATTTATTAACAATGAAACTGTCCAGTTATCGTTTGATACTGCTGCAATGTCATTTTTATAATTTTTTGTTTGTAGAGGCAATATTTTACTCTGGCTTCTCTGACCGTGTCTTCATTTGAGACAACAATGTTGAAAATGTGCCCTCTAATATCATCAGTAGTATTGATGGACTTTTCTAGATTAACTTTAGTGTTTGTAAAACATTGTTTAGCAAAATGGTTTTTGCCTTTGCACATCGTGCAAATGTTTCCATGTGCTGGACATTGCCTCAGTAGGTGCCTGTTTCCACATCTTTTACACGTAATGGCTGCTTCTGCCAAGTTCTTAAAATGGCCACCTTTGCTGAGAACACGTTTTACTTTCAAGTGCGTCATGACATCAATGGCGTTGGCATCACTCCCGATTTGTATACCAAAACTCTGCATTTAGTGTGTTTATATGCTGCGCAGCTAATTCACTCGCAGGTAAATCTTAATCGCGTGTTCTAACTGAAACTCATTCTCCCGTAAGAGACGTTCACACACCTTATCATTGTTAATTCTGAAGACAATCTGATCTTGAATCATCAAGGGTTTTAACTTTGCGAAGATACAGGTTTGTGCTTCAACTTGAGAGCGGTAAGAAAGCTAACAAAGGACTCGCCCGTCTTCTGCATGCGCATTCTAAATATGTACCGCTCAAAAGTTTTGTTCTTTTTCTGAGTACAATGCTCATCGACTTCTTAATAATGCCATTGAAGCTTTTACCATCTTAATAATGGTAATAATAATCACTTATTGTCACAAGTAGGCTTCAGTGAAGTTACTGTGAAAAGCCCCTAGTCGCCACATTCCAGCGCCTATTTGCAGAGGCCGGTACGGGCCGGTTCCTCCCATTCAAAAACAAATATGTTGCAATTCTCTATCACCTGGGGGCCTGCTACATTGAGCAATAACACTATTTGTCATTCACCTTGCTGTGCTTGTAATCCTAAGGCTGCCACATATAATGTGAACTGTTGCTGAAATGTGCACCAATTGTCATCTACATTACCAGTTACCCAAGATACATAGGGGTTTTCAAACTTTCGATCTTCTTCTTTTACTGGTTTAGCATTCTCAGAGATTTCTTTCGATGATTGTTTTTTGGAGCACCATTTCTGAATTTCAAGACTTCTTTCAAATGTTCACATTTCAGTTTGTAGATCACCACTTCTGGTACCATGTTGTGTCCTAGTGAATGGACAATGGTTGAGTCAGTGCACCAAAAAACATTTAGTTCTAGACCAGTCAAATTTATTATTGCGTAACAAACTATGGGTTGGGCACAAATACTAAAAAACTGGAACAATCACAAACACAGCTAACCATGGTGACTTAATAATAATAATAATTTTTATTGTCACAGACACTGCACCAGGCCACAGTGAAAAATAGTGGGAATGGGAGAAGTAATATTAAAAAGGCAAGCCTCAAGGCTTTGTGCCCTAAAGTGCGGAGCATTCTCAATAAGGTGGAAGAATTAATTGGGCAAATAGATGTAACAGGTATGATGTAGTCGGGATTATGGAGATATAGCTGCAGGGTGACCAGGAATGAGAATTGAAAATTCAGGGGTATACAGTATTTCGGAAGGACAGATGGTGGAAAAGGTGGTGGAGTTGCATTGCTGGTTAAAGGGGAAACTAACGCAATAGAGAGGAAAGATATTAGCTCCAACAATATGGAACCTGTATGGGCAGAAATAAGAAACACCAAGGGCCAAAATCTTTAGTGTGGCTTGTATATAGACCCCCAAACTGTAATGGTGATGTTGGGAATGGCATAAAACAGGAAGTTAGAAATACAAGCAATAAAAGAACATTTGTAATTATTGGTGACTTTAATCTGCAAATAGATTGGGCAAATCAGTTCAACAACGATACTGGTGAGGAGGAATTCCTGGAGTGTATGTGGGATGGTTTTCTGGATCAATGCATTGAGAAACCAACTAGAGAGCAGTCCATCCGAGACTGGGTATTGTGTAATGTGAAAGGAATATTTGGCAAATCTAGTATCAGAAGCAACTTGGGGATGAGTGAACATAATATTGTGCAATTCTTCATCAAGACGGAGAGTGGCGTAATTGATTCTCTGAGGCTAGGGTCCTGAATCTAACTAAAGGAAACTTCAATGATATGAGGCGTGAGTTGGCTATGATGGATTGGGAAACGTTACTTAAAGGGATGACAGTGGATAGGCAATGGCAAACATTTAAGGAATGCATGGGTGAACTGCTTACAAGGGATATTCAAGATAGTATTTGATCCAAGGATGTTTGCCAAGGAAAACAACAGATCTGGAGATTGGGAATTCAGCAAAAGAAGACCAAAGGATTGAATAAGAAGGGGAAAATAGAGTACGAGAGTAAGCTTGCGGGGAATATAAAACCGACTGTAAAAGTTTCTATTGGTTTGTGAAGGGAAAAAGATTGGTGAAGACAAATGTCTACACTCAGAGCCAGGATAATTTATAATGGGGAGCAAAGAAATGGCTGACCAACTAAATACATACTTTTTCACGAAGGAGGACACAAATAACAATACAGAAATGTTTGGGACCGCAGGGCTGAGTGAGAGGGAAGAACTGAAGGAGATAGGTATTAGTAGAGAAATTATATTGAGGAAATTGATGGGATTAAGGTCAATAAATTCCCAGGGTCTGATAACCTACATCCCAGAGTACTTAAGGAAGTGGCTCTAGAAACAATGGGTCCATAAATGGTCATCTACCAAGCTTCTATAGCCTGTGGAACAGTTCCAACAGATTGGCGGTAGCTAATGTAACCCCACTTTTTAAAAAGGGAGGCTGAGAGAAAACTGGGAATTATAGACCAGTAAGCCTGATGCCGTTAGTGAGGCAAATTCCAAAATCCATAATCAAGCATTTAAAAACAGAGCACTTGGAAAACAGTGGCAGGATCGGACAGTTACAGCATAGATTTATGAAAGGGAAATCATGCTTTACAAATCTTGCAAAGGAAGTAATTCGTAGAGTTGATGAAGGGGAGCCAGTGGATGTGGTTTACATGGATTTTCATAAAGCTTTCAGCAATGCCCCAAATAAGAGATCAGCATGTAAAATTCAAGCACATAATATTAAGGGTAGTGCATTGAAATGGATAGAAAACTGATTGGCAAACAGGAAACAAAGAGTAGGAATAAATAGGTCTCTTTCCAAATGGCAGGCAGTGATCAGTGGGATCGGTGCTAGGACCCAGCTATTCACAATATATAACAATCATTGAGATAAAGGAGCTAAATCTAATATCTCCAAATTTGCACATGATAAATGGTTTGGTGGGAGGGTGAGCACCTCTTAGATGCAAAGCACTTTGAAGCATCCAGTATTCGTGAAATGTGCTGCATAAATGCAAGTCTTTCTTTCTTTTTGCTGGTTCTACTCTGCTGTACCTGATAAGGGGCCTGCAAGGGAGAGGGAAATGTGTTAAGTGAGTGTGAAAATATGTTTGGTTGTTGTGTTGGCCACAGTTGAATCATAGATTTCATAGATTTCATAGAATTTACAGTGCAGAAGGAAGCCATTCGGCCCATCGAGTCTGCACTGGCTCTTGGAAAGAGCACCCTACCCAAGGTCAACACCTCCACCCCATCCCCATAACCCAGCAACCCCATCCAACACTAAGGGCAATTTTGAACACTAAGGGCAATTTCGTATGGCCAATCCACCTAACCTGCACATCTTTGGACTGTGGGAGGAAACCGGAGCACCCAGAGGGAACCCACGCACACACGGGGAGAATGTGCAGACTCCGCACAGACAGTGACCCAAGCCAGAATCGAACCTGGGACCCTGGAGCCGTGAAGCGATTGTGCTATCCACAATGCTACCGTGCTGCCCATTTCCAAACTGTGGTCTGGGATGTGATTGTGAAGCCTGCAGCGGTGCTCTGTATGTGAGGGTGGTGAAGGAACTTATTTGGATTTTAGTCATGCTCAATAGAGACTATTGATACATGTCAAGTGGTGAATTGAGCAGTGTGTGAGGCTTGTGCTTTGCTTGTAAGCATATGGCGTGTGAAGAAGCATTCACGGTAATCGACCACTTGTGTGAGTTTATTGGATTTTTATATGGAACTTAATCCAGATTCTTGTACACTCCTGGTATTCACTGCAATGCTCCCTTTATAGTGTCTGTCTACAGAGCCTACTTGTGCCCTTATGTAAGAGAACCTGTCCCCTTCTATCCTACTCCTGCAGAAAGACACACGGTGTTACACCAGAACACCTAGGACAAGCTTTTTCTTCATTGCAAATGATTTGGTCCTTTAATTGCATTCAGGAGGTGAGATGTGTTGAGGGCTTACCTGTGCTCACGTATTAAAGAGCAACTTGAACAGTGATTGTTGGATTTGAAATCCATGATATGTAATATGTTTTCCTTTGTTCATGGTGGTATGATCCTGGAAAAGACGCCAAGTTCTTGTTATGATCCGGTGAGCCACCTGCAGTGTCTTGTTTAAAATAATGTTTGAGATTCAGGAGACTTATTCAGAGAATAAAGCCACAGGCCAAAACTTTACTGCCCTTCCCGCTTGAGGGATGGAATCCCTACAGTGCAGAAGAAGGTTATTCGGCCCATCGAGTCCATACTGACCCTCCAAAGGAACACTTTACCTAGGTCCACTCCCCGCCCTATCCCCATAAACCTGGCCATTGTTCATGGCCAATCTACCTAACCCGCACATCTTTGGACTGTGGGAGGAAACCGGAGCACCCGGAGGGAACCCACACACACACGGGGAGAAAGTGCAAACTCCACACAGAGTCACCCAAAGCCTGAAATGAACCCAGGTCGCTGGAGCTGTGAAGTAGCACTGCTAACCACTGTGCTACTGTGCCGCCCGGTCCTGCCAATCGCCCCGAGTCTGCACTGCACTCAAGCACCAACTCACAAGCACAACTTTAGCTCTTCAACTGCACTGAACAGAATTCCACTGCTCCAAAGATGCACCTTTGTCTCAACGGTCTGCAGCATGAAATTACCATCCTTCTGCTGCCTTCTTTAATCACCAGGGCTTCACCCGAGCCCTGTCCACTTCAGGTCTACCAACTGCAGCCATTTGTCTTTTCACAGCCTCTTTGTATACTCCTCTTTCTTTTTAACTGGGACTTTTTCCATGTTCCCTCTCATCAACCTCCTTATGGCCCTCGACCTGTCACCTATCTCTGTCCCTGATCTGGGAATCATCGGGGCTATAGGGGCTGGTTTAGCTCACTGGGCTAAATCACTGGCTTTTAAAGCAGACCAAGCAGGCCAGCAGCACGGTTCGATTCCCATACCAGCCTCCCCAGACAGGCGCCGGAATGTGGCGACTAGCGGCTTTTCACAGTAACTTCATTGAAGCCTACTCGTGACAATAAGCGAATTTCATTTCATTTCATTTTTATTTTCATTTTCATTTCATTTTCATTTCACCTCGACTATGGTAATTCACTGCTGGTCACATGATCCTGTTTTGTGCCAATTTTATTTGCACAGGGCCCAGGTCCTTGGCCTGAGGGGCTACAAATGATGTATTGTGCATGCACCATCTATTCCCCAATCTGGGTGTGCATATAAACTCCTGAGGCATACTGGGAGGTGAATATCCCAAACTCCCACAATGAGGTAGGTTTGGCTCTCAGAACAACAAGGTGTGGGCTTCGCTGATAGAAGAGCAATCATTGCCTATCTCTAATTGTCCTTGAGAAGGTGAATGTCCATGTGGGTATATGCACCCACAGTGCTGTATGAAGTTAGTTCCAGGGTTTGACCCAGCAATAGTCAAGGAACAGTTATATAGAACACGATATAATGGATCCACCAGCTTCTCGCCATTACTGGCTTTCTTGTATGTAGGAGACCTTCCTGATGATTCCCTTATTTTCCCTTTCATATTTTTGCTGTTATCATTTTGATCCATGGATGATTGATGGGCATGCATCTTTAGGTCAAGCAGCAGAGAGAAGAAGGAATTCAAGAAGTTGCAACATAGCTAGCTTTGGACAACAAGACCCAGACTTCTCGGCATCCGAAAGATGGGGTTGGACTCAGTTTGATTGAGTGACTGGTGCCTAATGAATTGGTCGAAAGGCCAAATTCTGCCCAGGAACAAGTGGTGATGATTTCCAGAGATCTAAGGAAAGCAGATCGTATGGTCTTATGAATCCTGGACCTGAGGAGAAAGATCTTCTCTCTCTCTCACTTTCTCTTTCTCCAGAAAGGATGTGTGTTGATGCACATCTGAACCTACAGCGAACATTTTTTAAAAATAATCTTTATTGTCACGAGTAGGCTTACATGAACACTACAATGAAGTTACTGTGAAAAGCCCCTGGTCGCCACTTTCCGGCGTCTGTTCGGCTACACAGAGGGAGAATTCAGAATGTCCAAATTACCTAACAGCTCGTCTTTCGAGACTTGTGGGAGGAAACCGGAGCACCCAGAGGAAACCCACACAGACACGGGGAGAACGCACAGACTCCACACAGACACTGACCCAGCTGGGAATCGAACCTGGGACCATGGAGCTGTGAAGCAACAATGCTACCCACTGTGCAACCATGCCTGCCTGAATGAATGAATCTACTGTGAAACCATTGCAGGCTGAAAACAGAGACCTGGATCTGAAAACTTACTTTGAAGGAAGGTATGCTTAAAGACAACCATCTGGAACAAATACTCTTTTTCCTTTTACTTATGATTTTCACGCCTCTCCTTCTCTATGGGCGCGATTCTCCGCAAATGCGGAGAGTCGTGAAGGCTGCCGTGAAACTGGCCGTGTTTCATGGCAGCCTCCGCACCCCTCCCGGGACCCGATTCTGCTCCCCGGTCGGGGCTAGCAGCGGGGTCCCGTGAACCACGGCATCGCAGGCTTAGCGAACTTCGCTAAGCCCGCACGCCAAGGGTAAAGGCGGATGACGCGCACGATGACGCAGCCGCGCATGCGCGGATTGGATGGCTCCAACCCGCGCATGCGCGGATGACGTCATCACGCATATGCGTGAAACCCGCGCATGCGCGGGCCGTCATGCCCCTCAGCCGCCCCGTGGACTGATCCAGCAGGGCGAAGGAGGAACAAAGAGTGCACGCGGTTCGGACCCGCTGCCCGCGATTGGTGCCCACCGATCGTGGGCCCATGCCACCCTTGGCACGGCCGTGCCAATCGGTGCAATGGTTCTCCAGAACGGCACTTTGCGGCCGTTTTCACGAACGGTGAGAGCAGGTGTGTTGGCGTTCGTGAAAACGGCCGTAAAGGCCTGGGAACTCGGCCCATCGGCTAGGGGAGAATCGTTTTTCGCCGTAAAAAAACGGCGAGCAGTGATTCGTGCCGTTGGGGGGGGGGGAGAATAGCGGGAGGTTGGAAAATTGGCAGGAAGGCCCTCCCGCTATTCTCTGACCCATCGTGGGAGGGCGGAGAATCGCGCCCTATGTGTGTGTCTGTCTTATGTGTGTGTGTATGTGTGTGTGCTGTGTGTGTGTAGAGGTTGGGGGGGGGGCAAGTTAATGTGGGAGATTAGGAATTAGTTGATAGTTTAACGGTTGCATTTTCTGCATATTTCATTATAGGTCTTGTCATAAATAAACAGTAATAGTGTTTAAATTTACAAACCTGGTGACTGTAATTATTGAGCAGCCAATGATTTGGGGTATTTTTCTAAGAATTATTAATTGATTCACTTGTTTTGTGACTCCAGGTTAAATAGAGCTGGAATTGACTGTGTACTAACCCAGGGTGTTGTAACGCACCATCTGATTCATTGGACTCCCACCGCAGCTTTTCATTGCCAACAAGATCAAACTGCTTTTTAATGCTCCCTCAACACACTTTCCGAGTCAAAACACAAGCATGGCAGCGTGCAGACCAGCTCTCCGCTTTTGCAATGCCAACCTGGCCAGGTTTCTTGATGCCATTGACACGAGATGGGAAATCCAGTTCCCCCGAGGTGATTGGAGGACCAGCAGCAGGCTGCTCACAGTCAAAGGGAGTTAAAGTGACCTTCAGCATAGAACCATGAACAAGGTTCTGTCCTGGATGAGTTTGGTAGGCAGACAGGCTGCAGCTGTGGTTGCCTCTGTTATGGGTCTCCACAATATTTAAAGACACAAAGGCTCGCGCCCCCAACCCAGGGGCGACCCCCAACCTAGAAAGTTTCAGCCCCAGACCAAGCCGAAGTCCCCGTGAGGTCCTTCTCCTCCTTGAGTACCAGGCCTGCAGATCCAGTGCCCTTGAGCTGCATGCCAGAAAATGGAAAATTCTACTCACCTCTTCACTTTCCCTCAGTTGCCATTGCACAACCTTCACATTTTGAAAAAGGAGTATTAAATGAGGTGTGATTTCTCACTGGGGAGGTGAGTAATTCTTCGGAGGCCACTGTATTCAACTTCAATTTCGCTAATGAGATTGAAATGAATGCAAATGAGGGTTAATGATATGCTCACCATTTTCGTGTGAGATTTGGAACTTGCCCTCGGGAGCAGGCTGGGTGAATTGCAAATTAGCTCACGCCAGTGCTAATCTCAATACAACGCGGTGGTTAAATTGCAGCCAAAGTTCCAAGTCAGGATGGTGTGTGACTTTGAGGGGAATTTCCAGATGGTGGCATTCCCATATATCTTCTGCCCTTGTCCTTCTGGTGGTTGGGTTCGTGGGTTTGGAAGATGCTGTCAAAGGAGCCTTGATGAATTTCTACAGTGTATCTTGTAAATGCTACACATTGCTGCCACTGAGGATCAGTGGTGAAGAAAGTGTATGTTTAATGTGGTGGATGAAATACCGTTCAAGCCAGTTCTAGATGGTATTGAGCTTTTTGAATGCTGTTGGAGCTAAACTCATCCATGCCAGTGGAGAATATTCCAACATAAGCTTGACTTGTGCCTTGTAGATGACGGGCAGGGTTTGGGGTGTCAGGCATGATGTAATCACTTCCAAATTCCCAGTCTCTGACTTGCCCTTGCAGCCATAGAAGTTATATGACTAGTCCAGTTCACTTTCTGGTCAAATGGAACCTCAAGGATGTTAATATGGGGGATTCAACAATGCAGTTGTATTTTTTTTAAATTTAGAGTACCCAATTCATTTTTTTACAATTAAAGGGTAATTTAGCGTAGCCAATTCACCTACCCTGCACATCTTTGGGTTGTGGGGCCAAAACCCATGCAAACACAGGGTGAATGTGCAAACTCCACACGGACAGTGACCCAAAGCTGGGATCGAACCTGGGACCTCGCCGCAGTGAGACAGCAAAGCTTACCCCTGTGCCACCGTGCCAATGGCAATTGTATTGAGTGTTTAGAGAAGATGGTTGTATTCTCTCCTGCTGGAAATTACCATTGCCTATAACGCGTGCGGTGCAATTGGTATTTGCCACTTATCAGCCTAAGACTGACTGTTTTCCAAGTCTTGCCCTATATGGACACTGATTGCTTCAGTATCTAGGGAGTCAGAATGGTGCTGAACATTGTGCAATCTCCACTTCAGACCAATATGAAGGGAAGGTGATTGATGAAGCAACTGAAAATAGTTGTGATGTGGAGATGCCGGCGTTGGACTGGGGTGAGCACAGTAAGACGTCTTACAACACCAGGTTAAAGTCCAACAGGTTTGTTTCAAACACGAGGGGCGCGATTCACCAGGTGGGAGAATAGCGGGAGGGCCTCCTGACATTTTTCACGCCCTCCGGCTATTCCCCCCCCCCCCCCCCCCCCACGCCCGACCCACGCCACGAATCGCCGCTCGCCGTTTTTTACGCCGAGCGGCGATTCTCCGAGGCCGATGGGCCGAGCGGCCGGGCCTTCACGCCCGCTTCAACACGGCAGCAAACACAGCCGTGCCAAGGGGGCCATGTGTCCATAACGGACGCACTCTTTTCCCTCCGCCGCCCCGCAAGATCAAGCCGCCACGTCTTGCGGGGCGGCTGAGGGAAAAGACGCCAACTGCGCATGTGCGTGTTGGCGTTGTCCAACCTGCGCATGTGTGGCCGATAGCCGGCGTGACGCTTGACGTGCAGCCTTGAAGACCGTCGTCAAGGCCGCGCCGCCGTGATGCACGGGGCCGCGCTCCTAGCCCCGCCCGGGGGGGAGAATCGGCCCCGGAAGTGGCCGTGAAAGCTGGCGTGGGTCACGGCCTATCCCACGGCAGCCTTTACGATTCTCCGCATTTGCGGAGAATCTCGCCCGAGCTTTCGGAGCGCAGCTCCTTCCTCAGGTGAATGGAGAGGTATGTTCCAGAAACATTTATATAGACAAAGTCTATCCTCTCCCTGGATCTGTAATGATTTGATTACCTGCAAATGCTCGCATTCCAAGCATTGTCCAGCATCTCTGACTTTGTCTATATAAATGTTTCTGGAACATACCTCTCCATTCACCTGAGGAAGGAGCTGCGCTCCGAAAGCTCGTGTTTGAAACAAACCTGTTGGACTTTAACCTGGTGTTGTAAGACTTACTGAAAATAGTTGGACAGAGGACACTACCCTGAGGAACTCTTTCAGTGATGTCCTAGGACTGAGATAATTGACCTCTAAAAACCATAACCATCTTCCTTTATGCAAGTATGACTCCAACCAGTGGAGAGAATCCCCCCCCCCCCCCCCCCCCCCCCCCGATTACCATTTACTGCAGTTTTGTTCACAGTCAATGCTGCCTTAATGGGAAGTCACTGTCACTTCACCTCTGGAGTTCAGTTCTTTTTTCCATTATTAAGACTGTAATGACGTCAGGATCTAAATGACCCAGGTGGTATTCAAACTGAGCTTAAGTGAGCTGGCTATTGCTGTTCAGGTCCATCATGGATAGCACTGCAGGTGCTCCCAGCCATCCCTTTGCTGATAATCAAAAGTAGGCAATAATTGGCCAGGATGGATTTGTTCTGTTTTTTTGTCACTCTAAATGAATGTTTGCAAATGAATAAAAAATAGGCTCCTTTTGTCACTGGCTATCTGAGATATAACACAGTGTATTTGTATAACTTGGATTTCACTTGGATTTGGATTTATTGTCATGTGCACCGAAGTACAGTGAAAAGTATTGATCTGCTTACAGTCCAGACAGATCGTTCTGTACATGAAAAATATTTCTGATCGGCGACGCTGAAATCGGGTTCGGCGATCGAAAGAGAATCCCCGTTTGGGCCGAAATCGGGGGTGGCGCCGTTTTTGCGATGCTCCGTCCCCTCACAAATGGCGTACTCAGGGAGTATGCCGCACGCCGTATGATCAGCCTCAGGACATCATCTGAGGCCCTCCCTTGGTACTCTGCCCCCGATAGGCTGAATCCCCAATGGCATGGAACACGTGTGTTTACACCGTTCGGAGACCTCGCATGGCGGCTGTGGACCACAGTCGGGGGTGGGTGGGGGGAACCATTCCACTTGCAGAGCAGGGCTTTGGCAGGGACTGAGGGGGGACTGGTGGGGGTGTTCTGGGGATGGCGAGGCTGGTTACTTTGGGGCAGTTTTTGGCAGGCTGCCATGTGCATGCGCGGACATGGACTCGGCCATTCTCTGGCCATACCCGCAGATAAAGCCGGGGCCTTTACACTGCTCGACTGCTAGCCCCCCACCGGACGGAGGATCCATGTGGCGGCGGCGACGATTTTCTGGTCGTTAGATCAGACAGATTATGTGGACACAGCCGCAGGATCGGAGAATCCAGCCCAGCGCATGCGATAAATACACAGTGTAAATACATGGACATAGACATTTGGTGAAGCATATGGAGTGTAGTGCTCCTCAGTAGAGAAGATGCGTGGAGAGATCAGTTCAATCCATAAGAGGTTCATTTCTGCGTCTGGCAACTAGGGGAAGAAGATCTTAGCTTGGGAGTTTGGGAGCCTGCAGAGGCAAAATCAAGGCATCAGAGTGCACAAACCTCAACTCTTCATCTGAGCAACTCTTCAAGCATAACCTGACTCACATCTGTCAGTCTGCAGATCATGCATTCGACTTTTCAGCCATCTTGCATCTCCGAATCCATCAAGCTGGAGTTGAAGCAAATCATCAATGCCAAGGTACAGGCTGGGAAGTGATCTTGGAATCAATGAAAGTTTGTTTCTCGGCAGTCTGTCCCATTCCTTCAATTTTTTTAATTCCTCTGCACAATTGTAAATCCTTCTGTTCTAACAACAAGCTCAATTTTTTCAGGTTTTGTTTTGTGTTTTCCCATGCCAGACAGTATCATATTGAATCTAAGCCCTTGCATCAGACCTCGTCTTTGCATGTGAAACCCTCCTTTGCATGTCATCCCTCCTTCAACAATGATTCAACAATGATTTCCACCACTTGCTGCAGCCAGAGTACACCTCACTTTTAAACAGCACAGGCTGCAGTTCAATAGTACAAGCTGGTTTTAAGTATTGCTAGTCATACACAAACTTCACGCAGGATGCAGCCACTCAGCAGCACTGTCACAATAATTAGCAGACAACACAGCATTTGCATGCTGCCTATATTACAATGAATGGGCACAGTTTAATCAAAGATGGCAACGCAGGAGAGGAAACATCTGATGGGTAACCAGGAAGTACATTTATATGTTAACGTATCTGAAGAGCAATGTCCTGATGAGGCTATAACTGAGGTATGTCACCTGCTGTAACAAGTCTTGCACGAGTGCATGGGCAGCATTGTCGAAGGTTGTCAAGGCCACTGTGACCTTCACTGGTGTGCCATAGATTCCTTCCAAATTGGGGATACTTTGTTGTTTGCTGTTCACTGCTGCACCAGCGAAGTCGCCAAGGCTCTCTACACCGGGAAGAACATGCATATCATTTTCCTGATGCATATATCTTAATCAATTGCTGCTAAAAGAAAGTTTCACTTCATGTTACCTGATTTAATGTTCATCTGAGATCAAGTCCTATCAGGCAATCAGCACCATTGTGAGAAAGATGTTTGCACTTGTGGGAACTTTCCCTTTAAAAAATGACCTGGAGGCATCAGTCCATCACACAAACCAGCCTCCCATCCATTGACTCTGTCTATAATTCCCGTTGCCTCAGAAAGGCAGCCAGCATAATTAAGGACCTCACACACTCCGGGCATACTCTCTTCCACCTCCTTCCATCAGGAAAAAGATACAAAAGTTTGAGGTCACGTACCAACCGACTCAAGAACAGCTTCTTCCCTACTGCCATCAGACTTTTGATGTACCTCGTATTAAGTTGATCTTTTCTCTCCATCCCAGTTATGACTGTAACATTACATTCAGTAGTCTCTCCTTCCTTCCCTATGTATGATGTGCGTTGTCTGTATAGCATGCAAGAAACAATACTTTTCACTGTGACAATAACAAATCAAATCAAATCAATCAAATCAAAGTTCTGAAAAAATGTATCCAGCACAATATTTTTTTTTGCAAGCAAAATGTTGAAGCCTGGGCTGCTCATCTCTGTGAAAAAGGTCAATTTTTTGACTGTTTAGAAGCCAGCGGTAGTGGAACAAGGACTTATTGAACTATGTGCAATACTCTGCCCACGGTAGGAACTCTCTCCCAATCCACTACTTATTGTGGCAACTAACAATTCCGAGCCTTGCTTGGGCAGGTTTTATATGAAACCTCGTGGGCCGAAGGGCCTGTACTGCGCTGTATCGTTCTATGTTCTATGTTTGGCGAGCCCGGCTTGTCCTGTACCTGGGACGCTTGCACTCCACAAGTCCCACTGGGAGACCGATAATTGTTTCCGTGTGATCCCCATGGGGGTTGTGACACTCTGCAAGCTGTTTTTAACTTTGGAGATTCATGAGTGTTTGTTGTGGGTAAGGCACAAAACCGCTGAAGTCCAGTGAGAGAGAAGTAATTGCTGCTGTACTCAGGTAAAATTGCTTTCCTTGTGTGTACCCATGAGCGGAATGACTCTGTAACTGTCTGATTAATTTTGGAACTCCTCCAAGTCTGGTCCTTGTTCAGATCAGCAGCAGGTGAGGCCGAAGCCATTTTAAAACTGGTGCAGGAGACATTTTCAGCAGGTGAGGACTTTAAAGTGCGAGCTACTGCACCATCTCACCATGGGTAGAGACAGCCTGACCCAGATGGATGTGTGATACTTCAAGATCACAGGCTGAGCCGATAGTAGATGAGCAGACTTCTTTTTTCCTGATAGAGAACAGCAAAAGCCTTTCCCATGAAGTCAAAAGGCCGGATTTTCAAAGAGCTTTAGGAGTGGTCATGGATGAGGGTGCAGATTGAAAATCACGATTCCTGAAGGCGTTTCTGGATCCCAACATTTCTGGTTTGCATTCCAATTTTCAAAGTGAGTGTCAGGGGGAGGGATTCAGAAATCCAGTCACCTCCAGTTATTGGCCTGTTAAGCTCTGTGTTAATAGGCAGGGGAAGTCGAAAAATGCTATTGTAATTTCGGAAATTGGTGAACCCATATAGTCTGGTGCACATTAATGCATAGCTGTTGAGTTTCATACGGGGAGACATTATTGCTTATTTTAATAAGGTAAAAATCTCAGGATCTGAGGGATCTTGCATGTTGCCAAGGCCAGCAGCATGGGTTCAATTCCCGTACCAGCTGAGAATTCTGAATTCTCCCTCTGTGAACCTGAACCGACATAGGAATGTGGCGACTACGGGCTTTTCACAGTAACGTCATTGCAGTGTAAGCCTACTTGTGATAATAAAGATCATTTATTTATTGACTTTACAAATTGAAAAGCAAACCCTTTATCACTCACCTGGGGTTGTGTCTCAGCACTCTTGCTGCTCTGTATGAGCACAGAGTAGCATAATGTTGTATACTCTGGAGGTTTCTATTAACACTGGCACTGAAAACAAATATGGTACTCACCTGAAATTACAGAAGCGTTATGTTGTACATTTTATATATCTCAGATCAATGTAGAGATTATGCTAGTTTTGAAGTGTGTAACAGATTTATTTACAAAATTTGAAAAATCTCTGCAATCATATAATTTCTACAATCATGCTTGCAGGTCAGCTTCTGCTGCTTCTGTGGTGTCTGTTAACCTTGTTCTAAGTCCACACCCAGCATAACCAATCAAGCACAGTGAGCACAGATTAGTTACCAGACTCCCATAATTAAACAGAGTACAAATGTATACTGTAATGCGAACTTGCATCTATGTTGTTCTCTGCTTTGCTTTGCCTGGATGGATGGGTGCGTAGTGTTGGACAAAGAACAACAAGCTTTGTTAACAAACAAAACAAAAATTTATTTACACCACTTACTATACTTCATTCACATCCCTAAAGTAGAAGGTTATCGTATTAAACTATGCTATCTCTAACTGCAGAACTCTCAAGTACATGACTACTCTCTCTCTCACTCTCTCTCTCTTGTCTCAAGCCTCACCATCTTCTCTAACCTTTTTCTTTATTTATCTTTCCCCTGATCCACATGGCTCAGCATCATCCCTTATGTACTCATAGGACTAGCTCTCTATAGTGACTGTCTGCATACATTTTATTAACCCTTGCCTTTATAATACCACATCCCCCTTTCTTTCTAAAGAAAAATTATGACACTTTGTTTGAAATATTTTTCTTTCACTCTCATGTCATGCAGAATAAATCATAAATGCATTATCCTGCTCCATTACTAATGACTACACATACCATACTATCCCCCATTCCTCCTGTTTCTTGTCTTTAAGATAATAGGAGATTGTTACAAATAGATATCAAAATCATAGTCTGTTCATCATAACAACTGAGTACTAGTTCACAATTGTTTAAACTGTTCTAACTTACAGTCTACAAATTTGAGTATGCACTCAGTCTTCACTGTGGTTGTGTTACATTACAAACAAGTCATCAGTCCAATCCATCAAATGTTCAAATGGTTGAACCATGATCATTTTCGGATGTGGTTTCTTTCTGTGCTTGTGATGTTGCTTTTGTTTTTCCTTTGCATTCAAAACTTGTTTGGTATCTGTGTTTTTGGCAAGAACCACCACTTCCAGATCATTAGAATGTCGGTGTTTCTCTTCAAAGAATGTCCTGTTCTTCCTGACATTGGTGCCATTATGCGTGAGCTTGGCATTGTCAACACACACATCGGTTTGTTCTACCTTGAATGGTAATTGTGTTTCACACACTGTTCTGCAGTTCCTTGCTCGCTTGCCATCTGGATTGCTTTCCATCGAGTATGGTCTGTCAAGTGTGACTGAAGTTCAAACACTTTCTTGTCATTGCTTTGGAATGTGCTGTTCAGTTGTCCTTCGATTTCACAGCCATACCTTTGTGTACAGTCTGTTGCTCATTGTGTGCTCAAGATCTTTGAAGACATCTTATGGGGTGTCTCTGCTGGGGGTCACTGTAATGGGGAATCTCTTGTGGGGCTCTCGGTAATTAGGGTTCTCTGGTGGGGTTCTGTCCTATGGGGGTTTCGGTGGGGGATCAGTTTGGGTGGGGGGGGGGATCAAGTCACCCACACTGTGGGGTTGACCCAGAAAATTCCGTGGTGGGGTGCGGAATTGCATTGTAGGGGAGGGAGGGCAACCGGCCTCTGGGACTTTTTATTGGGCCGCCCGACAGCAGTATTCCTCACAATCATGCCATGCATAAATTTGCATTGCAAACGATAGGAAATCGCCTCTGGATTTGCGCTCCCAACATAAGTGCAAATCAGTGAATCTCTGGCAGCAGAAGATAGTCTCCTAAATTGAGTTTCCTGCGCAATACCTGAGGTGCTCAATGTATAGTGTCCAGTCCTCTAATGGAGGAGTCAATGGGTCTATTCACCCAAAGGGAGGCATTCTGGTGGGTATATTTTTTAAATTTTATTCCGACTTCGATTAAAACAGGATACTCAAAGATGTGAGGCCAGAGGCAGTGTAAGGATAATGTATCTTCGTCGCCAGATGTAATAATTCACTTTCAGAGACTACATGAGTGAACAACAAAGGATTTATTTGGTGATCTACAAGACCTCAGCTTCGGAAAACTCTTCTCCCCAGGGTGATTCCTCAATCTGACTCCCAATTTGTCACCCAAGGCTGGTGACACTTACTCTGCTGTGTTATCCTTAAAGGGACAATCACCACAGTACCATAGAACCATAGAATTCCTACAGTTCAGAAGGAGGCCATTTGGCCCATCGAGTCTGCATGGCAGCATTGAGACAGCAAGGTAGCATAGTGGTTAGTACTATGGCTTCACAGCTCCAGGGTCCCAGGTTCGATTCCCGCTTGGGTCACTGTCTGTGCGGAGTCTGCTCGTTCTCCTTGTGTCTGCATGGGTTTCCTCCGGGTGCTCTGGTTTCCTCCCACAGTCCAAAGATATGCAGGTTAGGTGGATTGGCCATGCTAAATCATCGTTAGGTTGGATAGGGTGGCTGGGTGGCTGGGGTGGGGTGGAGGTGTGGACTTGGGTGGGGTGCTCTTTCCGGGAGGCGGTGCAGACTCAATGGGCTTAGTGGCCTCCTTCTGTGATATAAATTCTGTGATTCTGTGACCCTCTGAAAGGGCATTCTACCTCGGCCGACTCCCCTGCCCTACCCCTGTAACCCCACCTAATTGACACATACTTGGTCACTAAAGGGCAATTAAGCATGGCCAATCCAGCTAACCTGCACAGCTTTGAACTATGGGGGGAAACCGGATGGAAACCCACGCAGACATGGGGACACAGTGCAAACTCCACACAGATAGTCACCCAAGGCAGGAATTGAACCCGGGTCCCTGGCGCTGTGAGGCAGCGGTGTGAACCACTGTGTCACTGTGCTGCCCCTGTTAAGTTTCTTCTGATGGGATGAAACTTCACACATGCAAAATGTGTTCTTCTGGGTTACAGAGTTTGTTCAGCAGCAGTTATCACTTTGATATGCTGTCCAAAACTCAATTACTTCTGATTAAACAAGTCTTACCGTTTGCAGTCTGTGTTTGGCCGACAGCTCTCCAAGGCAGGGCTTCCATCCAAGGGCAGATGGAAGTCCCATTCATTCCAATCAGAGCTCAATTGAGCGCGAAATGGCACTGGCCCTCGGAGAGCTGGTGGGTACAGATTATGCGCTGACTCTCTGGATGGCAAGCATGCAAATACAACTTGGCAGACATGACCTTTTTTGAAGCAATGTTAGATGTTTTTAATACAGCCTTCTCTATCCTAGTGATCATATATTACATCCATGATTCCCTAAATAATCTTCCTTTTTATTGATGTTGAACTAATAGTCCTGTAGTTACCGGATGTCTTGTCTCCTCTTTGAGGAATGGAGACTACACGAGCCTGCTTTGAGACTGTGGAAATCACGTCAGTGTGCAGTGAGTAATTAAAAATATGAGGAAGAAGCTCCCCCAGCAAAGTCTCATCTCTCTGAGGACCCGCAATCAGATATCGTCTGTCCTGTCTGCTCTATCTACTTTCAGGCTAATAATTCTTTCTAAAGCAATATGCTCATCTATTTTAAAGTTATTAGTTTTATTATTACATTTATTATTATTAAATACTATCAGTTGAGTATTGTCTTCAAGAGTGAAGAGCAGTTTAAAGTATTCATTTGATATTTCTACAATACCCAATGAATGTTTTGTGTCTTGCCATTGGGCATTTTTCAATGGCTTTATATAGTTTTGACAGTCCATTGATTCCTTTGTTATGAAGACGTACAAAGTAAAATATTAATTTTTAATGTCTACAGCTGGATGTACTGAACATTTTGAAAATAACATTTTCTGCCAAACAAAAGGACCCTCTCCCACAGCAGCTACTGAGATGCATTTGTAAAGGCCACAAGCTGCCTTATGGAGACACAGCTCTCAGGGATAATTCCAGGATTGTCCACTCCTGATAGGGGCGGGTGTTATGGCAGCTGCAACGTCTCGCATGAAAGCCCGAAGCGAGGTTTCCGACAAAGTGAAAAAGGAAGCAATTGAACGCGTCCCCCATCAATGGTGGACAGCGTTTCCCGCCGCCGAACATTGCGAACGTCATTAGCATACATTTGCATCTATTCGCTGGAATCATCCATCCATGTTGGATTGAACTCCCATGTGGTGTGTAATTAGAATGACGTGTTTCATAGCAGGATTTAAACAATGTGCAGCTGCTGACCTGCATGTTGTTTGGGGCTCTGAGGTTTGCTCGCAAAGGTTTGTTAGTGCAGGGCTTTCGGGGAAAGGAATCAGAGGATGCACCACCTCATGCAGGTGCCTACAGCAACCAGATCAGGGTTCAGGTGTGGGTGCAGGGCAAGAGCTACACTGGGGAAGGGGAAGGCTGGACTGAGTGAAGAGAAAGGGCTGGAGGCAAGGGCTCCACTTGGACTGTCGAATGGGGAAGGTTGCACAGAAATACATAACTGGGAGTGGGGCATGAAGCAGATACATACTGAAACATGACTTCCAACATGAGGACTCTGGCATAGCTGAGACAGATTAGCAGCAGGTCAATTGGCATGCATGGAATCAGACAAGTGAAGCAATTATGCTGACTGTGGTGAATTGGAATGGCCTGGATTTTAGGCCCAATAAAAATGGGACATTAAATTAAAATTGGACATTTTAAATTGAACTGCAGTCTACTCCAGGCAGGTCAATGTGTATTCGAACTTGATCAAAAAATCCAAATACATTGAACACAAACATACAGCCAGGACCCGCCTGGGCCTGCATGTTAATCACCTAATCAGGAGATAACCGGCTCCATTCATAAGCATCGATTTGTTATGGGTTGCCCAGATCAAGCCAGACTTTCTGGCACCCAGAGTTCCCACTGTTCCCTTATATGGAAACCGGCTTCGTGCAAATAACATTGCTGGATGTGGACCTGGGATGGGTCCCTGGTGGACAGTAAAGGGTCATCATCAAGTCCATTGGGTGTTGGGACACACTCCCAAGACTCAATTGGATGAGAGCCAGAGAAGGTTCTGGAAAGGCGCAAAGGTAGGGGAATAAAAGTAGACACCCAAGACACATGCTCGCGAAGACTCGGCGTGAAGGTGATCTTGATGATTCAGAAGACAGACCGGAAATGGAAGGAAGCAGCCGGCGAGATCCACCTTCCCAATGATGATCCTGAGGAACAAGAGACTCAGAGAATCAGACCTGTGGCATGACTGAGTCCATCAGCATGGTTAGTATTCTGAATCTTGGGACCTTTTGTGAATTATATTGTGTTAATTTAAGGGTTAATACTATTGTGTTAAATAAACTTGCTGAACTTTATACTTGTGTTGTCCTTTCTTTGCCTCATCTATAAAGGTATCTGGGCAAAACCTTTGATTAATACACTGGTCAAACTATCTGAGATTTTACAGATACACCATTCAAACACCATTCATCCCTCAAAGAGGCAATGATTGCTACCCTCATTTTAACCCCTCGTGCACAGCCTTCAAATTCACCAGAGTCTTATCAAATTACAGAACCATTGGGCGGCTGGACAAGATTGAGGAACCCCTTGGAAACGTAGCCATTGAACCCATTAACATTTGTAACATTGACACTGAACATTCGCCTTCAATATCAATCAAATTGTGCAGTTTAGAATTGCAGGTTAGGATAATGCCAGAATCTGAGCAGAATGAAGAATATCCAGCTGACTTTCTAAAGCTGCTGCCGATCAGTTTGGTGGGGTGGAGAGGGCGGGGCAGTGTTAGTGGTGAAGATTCATACGGACTCTGCATTGGGCATCATTTTAGGGACCAGGACTCTTTGGCATGCGTGAAGAACCCTCGAGGCCATAAACACATTTGATTCCTTGACTGAAAGTGTACTTTTGGACAGAAATGTTGATTTTTCGGTCTCTCTCTTTGAAACTGCAGCAAGGAGACCATCAGAAAGATGGCGCCTGGTGTTATCACTGCCTGCATTCTTACTTATAGGCAGGAGAGGAGAAGGAGAAGATGTGACGGAGGTACCTAGCTCATGAACGAGAGGAGCAGAACCCTCAAGACCCAACAGGCAGCTGTGCCTCCTCCAGACTCAGTAGATGATCCCCAGAGAACAGTTATTCATAAGCATTTTGCTAGACCCAGTGTATAGACATCGTATGAGCTATCTGTGGATGAGAGAGAACCAGTGATGTGGTTGCCTGTGCATATCAAAAGAGGTCACTCACAATTTTTATTATTCATTCAAAGAATACAGACTTTGTTGTATAAGTCAGCATTTATTAGGCATCCCTAATTGCCTTTGAGAAGATGGTGGTGAGCTGCGTTCTTGAACCACTGCAATCCATGTGTTGTAGGTACACGAACAGGGCTGTAAGAAAGTCATTGCTCATGAACAATCAAAGAATCATTACCTAGAATATAAAATCTGAGAAAATGGCACAAACACTTGCCACGAGACTGAGGCAGTGTTGAAAGTGAAGAAGATGGACGTTTTGAACAGCAGCCATCTTGTATATGCACACGCGAACCAGTATGCATGTGCGCACATCCAGAAAAGACGCAAACCGGCAAAATACCGTTCTGCCCATGCGCGAGAAGCCGCACTTGCGCAGTTGCAAAAAGAGCGCACTCTGGAGGAAAATTGATTTGCGCATGTGCAACCGATGCCTACGCATTACGCCACGAACGTCATGATGTCAGAATACTCAGACCACGCCCACATGAAGGGAAACTGCCTGAAAATTAAAAATAATATTTTAAAGCTACAAACCCAAATTTTTTATCTCGAAAGGCAGAGCAATGACTGAACTTCAACAAAGAGTTGAAAATAATTTTGACAGCACCACGGAACAAACAATTTGCAGCATATTAAGTGTAGAGCACATTAAAAAATCCAAAACTGAAGAAGATGATTTGTTAATTAAAAGTGAAGAGCTCAATAACAAATCCGATACCAAAGAAGATATTTTGTTAATTGAAGAATACTACTCAGACATGGCTGAGTTATGCGGATATGATGATCATAGCATCAGCAACACGTTGAAAAACTCAACACGGCAGCATGGTAGCACACGTGGTTAGCACTGTGGCTTCACAGCGCCAGGGTCCCAGGGTCGACTCCCCGCTGGGTCACTGTCTATGTGGAATCTGCACGTTCTCCCCGTGTCTGTATGGGTTTCCTCCAGGTGCTACAGTTTCCTCCCACAGTCCAAAGACGTGCAAGGTTAGGTGGATTGGCCATGCTAAATTGCCCTTAGTGTCCAAAAAGGTTTGAAGGGGTAAGTGGGTTATGGGGATAGGGTGGAAGTGAGGGCTGAAGGGGTCAGTGCAGACTCGATGGGCTGAATGGCCTACTTCTGCACTGTATGTTCTATGTATCTATGTACCTAACACGTCTCTACTCATGGTTGATGAAACCAATACCATGATGCAATGGCAGATCATTGATACATTGGATGACAGCAAACTATCAAATAGCCAAGAAGTAGGCAGCACGATGGCGCAAATGCCTCACGCTGCCGAGGTCCCAGGTTCGATCCCGGCTCTGCGTCACTGTCCATGTGGAGTTTGCACATTCTCCCTGTGTTTGCGTGGGTTTCGCCCCCACAATCCAAAAGATGTGCAATTTAGGTGGATTGGGCAAGGTAAATTGCCCCTTAATTGGAAAAAATAAATTGGATACTCTAAATTTAAAAACAACAAATATCCAAGAAGAAAACAATACCACACAGTGAGTACTGATCGACTCCATTGAGAGAGCACTGATCGACTTCACAGAGAGAACACAGAAAGCGATGGAAGCCTCGACAGAGAGGTCGTTGACAGACTCCAGAATGGAAACAAGTAAAGACTCCAGAGGGACAACCATGCATGAAGAAGACAATGAAGGTCTATCCACCTTATTTGAGCAAGTAGAAGTCTATGAAAGTCTACCCAGCTCATTTAATTAACAGCAAGAAGACAATGTAAGTCTACCCACTGTATGTGAGAATAGTGACAATGTGATCACAAGCAACATACATGATGTGCAAGATCACAGCGAGACTAACAGATCTCAGCTCGACTATTTGCAAGTTCTCAACAATCAAAGCAAAACTACTCGTGTCCAGTGAGACTGCATTAATTAAAAACTCATCTATTCTTGACAACCTACAAGAAACTGAAATCTTGACAACGTTGACTCCAGAAGAGGAGCACCAAGAGATCAAAAATGAATCAGATCTACACAAATGACTGATGTCAACAAGATCAGTGCAACATCAGATCATTCACACAAACCTCAAACCATAAATCTGAATGAAACATCAGGGGCGGGAATCTCTAATCCCGCGGCAGAGTGTCCACGCCATCGTAAACACCGTCGGGTTTTATGATGGCGTGAATGAGCCGACCCCACAACTAATTCTGGCCCCTACAGTGGGCCAGGCTGGCACTGGAGTGGTTAACGCCGCTCCAGCTGCTGATCCCGGTGCGAACTGGGCGCCGCGGGATCTGCACATGCGCATGTGGTGCCGGCGCCAATGCGCGTATGTGATGTGGCTTCCTTCAACGTGCCAGCCCTGATGCAACATGGCGCAGGACTACAGGGGCCGGCATGTAGGAAAGGAGGCCCACAGCCAGAGAAGCCGGCCCGCCGATTGGCAGGCTCCAATCGCGGGCCAGGCCTCATTGGAGGCCCCCCGGGGTCGGACACCCCCCTCACAGTCCGCCCTCCAACCCTTCCACACCGAGGTCCCGCCGGCTGAGAGCAGGTGTGGATGGCACCGGCTGGACTCACCGTTTTCACGACGGTCGACAAGAATTGATGGGCTGGCTGCATAGAGCAGCCCGCGACCGTGCCGGCGTCGGTTCTCCACTCTGCGGAGAATTCCGTGCCGGCGTCGAGGCGGCGTGGTGCGATTCGCACCGGTCGCGGGGATTCTCCGGCCAATCCCCTGAGAGAATCCTGCCCCAAATACCACAAAGGACACTGATACTGAAAAGTTTGAGAATGACTCAAATTATCTGCAAGGAACAGTCATTGAGCACAACAACAACAACGAAAACGACAACAGAAATAATAACAAAAAACAACAACAATGAAAACAACAACAGAAACAACAACAGCAACAGAACAAGATCCTGTACAACATGGTACAACATCCTCCAACTGCAGGACAATTTTATCAAACAGTCCAAACAATGGCAAGAGTACAAACATTACATGGATGCTGTTTACACAAAACAAATTTCACACCAATGACTTTCACAAATTCATATTTGCTCCAGGAGAAAGAAGCAACACAGTTTTTAAGGCAAGTGACATACTGAATCGATCCCACAAGCACAAGAAAACGTCCAGGTCAAACAACATAAGTGATTCAACCATTCGAATACCTGATGATGATTTACTGGTACTTCAACACCACGAATGAAGACTAAGGACAGTCTCGATGTGTAAATACTTTGTAGTCAATTTGTGTAATCGTTACTCATTTTGCCATTTTGCTCTGTATAAAGTTATACATATCATGTTTTTGGTTATCATATTGTTATCATTAATCCATTGTTACCAAGCAAGAAATGTAAAAAGGGGGATGTAATGATATGTAGATAGACATGTAACTAAATGATTAATCACAACGCTTAGCTGTGATACTAACACTAGAGGGCACCACTAAACCACACTATATAACCAAGCTCCCAAAAGGCTTTTGGTCTCTTTCCACACAGGAGTAGCGAGATAGCAATCATGTAGCAGAGTCAGGTCACAGCCCAGCCACCACGTGTAGTTCAGACACAGTTTGTACAGTTATTTCCCATCATTTTATTTCTAGATCTAGTTCAGTGGAGCGTCAAACTCGTTTATTAGTTAGTCGTTACTTAATAAATTTGTTTACCTAACCTAATCAAAGACTCGTGTATTCTTCAAGATCATCTGTAACCAGTAACAACAGATATTACTTCAGCCAAGTAACACAACATTCAACCAGGAGTCGCAATATAATACAAGTCTCTCCAGCCTGAACTATACCAAAGGGAGAGCCATAAAAATGTGGTAGGAACTATTTATATCATATTGTGGACAACGCATTTGACCAAAGGAACAGAAATCACATATTAACCTGCAATTGCCTCATTCATGGGCCACACCACATGATCCAAGCTTCTAGCCTTTGGAACATATCAAATATTGCATTTCAATGCTCATAAACCAGTGTGCTAATGTACCTCCAACCTGCAAGATTCAACTGACAAAGCAACCCACAAGTCTTAGCATTTTGAACCCGATTTAACTTGATATGCTGATCATTGCCTACCAAGCAGACCGGGTCTATGCACAGCAATTGCATCTCGCTGCATCACCATCCATTTTCAGGCAACTCTGTGCTGCTGTATTCAGTCAAGAACGCACCAGAATTCAAACTTCTCTGAATAGGAATCCCCCTCTGGACTTTGGCAACCACATGAACTGAGATACATTTCTGTGGTTCCTATGAAGTTATTCATAGTTGTAAAACTCCTCTTTTCCATCATCCTTACTCTGCTAACCCCAGCATGATGCCACCACTAAACACGTCTTCCCCTTACCAGCAACCACTTCCCGCCATGCCCCTTACAAAACCACTTTTCCGTGACACCCTGTTCCACTCCTCCATTGCCTCATACCCTTCGTCCCCTTCGCACGGCACCTTCCCTTGCAATCGCAGAAGATGCAATATCTGCCCTTTACCTCCTCTCTCATCATCGTTCAAGAACCCAAACACTCTTTTCAGGTTAAGCAGCATTTTACTCGCCCCCATTCAATTTAGTCTACTGTATTCGCTGCTCCCAATGTGGTCTCCTCTACATTGGGAAGACTAAACGCACGCTGGGTGATTACTTTGCAGAACATTTTCACTCCGTCCGCAAATTTGACCTCTAAACTTCTGGTTGCTTGATATTTCACCTCAGCATCTTGCTCTCATGCCCACATGGCCATCTTAGACTTGCTGCATTGTTCCAGTGATGCCAAATGCAAACCAGAGAACAATGTTTCATCTTTCGTTTCGGCACATTGCAGTCTTCTGGACTCAATGTTGAAATCGACAACTGTAGACAGTAAACTTCTCCCTTCATCTTAACCCACCTCCCTTTTGTAGCATATTGTGAGTTGTTTTTCAGCTCTCTGGCCTGTCCCTACACAAACCCATCCACCCCCTCCACGTTGGCCACTTGTCCCTGACTACTCAGTTACTCCTATTAACACACTCTGCTGTCTTACCTTTTTGCACCGTCAACGCTCTTCATCTCTTAATGGCACTATTAACATTCCCCTTTGTCTTATGTCCAGGACTAATTAGCCCATATCTTCTTTTCCCTGACTTATTCCTGCTCTTCTATTCTCCCCACCTCCTCCCCCTGCCCCCCCCCCCCCCATTATCCAAGTATATAATTCTGTACATTTCTACCTTGCTTTAGTTCTGAGAACGTATAATTTAGATCCAAAACGTCAATTCTCTTTCTCTCCACAGATGCAACCAGACCTGTTAAGTTTCTCCAGCATTTTCTGTTTTTATTTTAGATTTTCAGCATCCATTTTATATGTATATTTGTATGTGTGTGTGTGAGAAGTTGCGATCATTCCTCTGAGCCTGAATGTATGAATAAACTGACCGTCTGATTGAACCATGAATGAAGTTTAAGAGTAACCTTAATAACTGGACTTCATAAACTGAGGATTTGAGAAAACATGTCATTGCTCATTTGAAAAAAAAAACAATTACAGACAGATGGTGGGAGGATAAAGGAGTTTTCTTTGCTTCTCCCTGGTCCATGACAGTCGCACAATGGTGATTTTATTGGGCCAGTGATGTGGACTAATGCCTGGGTTCAAATCCCACCATGTCACCTGGAATTTAAATGTAATTAATACACATGCAGTAGAAGCTAGTTATAGTTATCATGCACATAACTGGATTGTTGTCAAAATCCATCAGATTAGGATACAGAATGTATTCTGGATGTCTATCACCAATTTCACTGCAAATTCGACTTATCATAACAATATCAAGAACTGGCTGAAACCATTGGATACGGAGAAGCTTAGGCACATAACATCATAATACGGTAATAATCTTTATTGTTATAAATTGGCTTACATTAACACTGCAATGAAGTTACTGTGAAAAGCCCTGAGTGCCACATTCCGGCACCTGTTGAGGTACACTGAGGGAGAATTACCTAACAGCACATTCTTTGGGAATTGTGGGAAAAAACCGGAGTACCGGGAGGAAACCCACGCAGACACAGGGAGAGCGTACAGACTCCACACATACGGTGACCCAAGCCGAGAATCGAACCTAGGATCTTGGAGCTGTGAAGCAACAATACTACCCACTGTGCTACCGTGCTGCCCGTCATCACAGTTATTGTACTGAAGGCTTGTTATCAAGAACTAGCCATACCCTGAGGAACACTGTTTTAGCACAGCTACAAAATAAACTTCGACTCGGTAATGTGGAAAATTGCCCCAGTATATCCTGTCTACACCAAGTGGGGCAAATCTAATCTGGCCAATCACTGCTGCATCATTCTACTCTAATAGCGATCAAGTGGCACTTATACAGCAAGAACCTGGTCATTAATCCTCACCTTGGGTTCCGTTGGGGCCACTCAGCTTCACACCTTATTGTAACCTTAGTCCAAATGTGAACAAAAGAGCTTAGTGAATAAGCCCAGTAATACTAAAAGGAATAAAGCTGGAAGTAAAAACATTAATGGTAAGCGACGCGACAGGTTGTTACATGAAGATATGGGTTCAACGACAAGGAACATTAGGAGAAAAGTTAAGAGGAAATATAACCTAGGAGAGGTTATTAATCGAGATGTTAAGATTCAAAACAGAGGTAAAAAAGCCAACATAAGTGTACTTTACCTGAATGCTCATAGTATTCGGAAGAAAGTAAATGAGTTGATGGCACAAATCATCGTGAATGACTATGAGTTAGTGGCCATTACTGAAACATGGTTAAAGGATGGTCACGACTGGGAGTTAAATATCCGAGGGTATCAAACTATTCGGAAGGACAGAGTGGATGGTAAGGGAGGTGGTGTTGCTCTGTTATTTAAGGATGACATCCGGGCAATAGTAAGGGATGACATCGGTGCTATGGAGGATAAGGTTGAATCCATTTGGGTGGAAATCAGGAATAGTAAGGCGAAAAAGTCACTGATAGGAGTAGTCTATAGGCCACCAAATAGTAACATTATGGTGGGGCAGGCAATAAACAAAGAAATAACTGATGTATGTAGAAATGGTACAGCAGTTATCATGGGGGATTTTAATCTACATGTCGATTGGTTTAACCAGGTCGGTCAATGCAGCCTTGAGGAGGAGTTTATAGAATGTATCCGCAATAGTTTCCTAGAACAGTATGTAATGGAAACTATGAGGGAACAAGCGGTCCCAGATCTTGTCCTGTGTAATGAGACAGGATTGATTCATGATCTCATAGTTAGGGATCCTCTCGGAAGGAGCGATCACAATATGGTGGAATTTAAAATACAGATGGAGGGTGAGAAGGTAAAATCAAATACTAGTGTTTTGTGCTTAAACAAATGAGATTACAATGGGATGAAAGAAGAACTAGCTAAGGTAGACTGGGAGCAAAGACTTCATGGTGGAACAGTTGAGGAACAGTGGAGAACCTTCCAAGCGATTTTTCACAGTGCTCAGCAAAGGTTTATACCAACAAAAAGGAAGGTCGTTAGAAAGAGGGAAAATCGACCGTGGATATCTAAGGAAATAAGGTAGAGTATCAAATTGAAGGAAAAAGCATACAATATGGCAAAGATTAGTGGGAGACGAGAGGACTTGGAAATCTTTAGGGGGCTACAGAAAGCTACAAAAAAGCTATAAAGAAGAGTAAGATAGATTATGAGAGTAAACTTGCTCAGAATATAAAAACAGATAGTAAAAGTTTCTACAAATATATAAAACAAAAAAGAGTGGCTAAGGTAAATATTGGTCCTTTAGAGGATGGGAAGGGAGTTGATAATGGGAGATGAGGAAATGGCTGAGGAACTGAACAGGTTTTTTGGGTCGGTCTTCACAGTGGAAAACATAAATAACATGCCAGTGACTGATAGAAATGAGGCTATGACAGCTGAGGACCTTGAGAGGATTGTTACCACTAAGGAGGTAGTGATGGGCAAGCTAATGTGGCTAAAGGTAGACAAGTCTCCTGGCCCTGATGGAATGCATCCCAGAGTGTTAAAAGAAATGGCTAGGGAAATTGCAAATTCACTAAACTCTGGGGTGGTCCCGGTGGATTGGAAATGAGCAAACATGACAGAACTGTTTAAAAAAGGAGGTAGGCAGAGAGCGGGTAATTATAGGCCAGTGAGCTTAACTTCGGTAGTAGGGAAGATGCTGGAATCTATCATCAAGGAAGAAATTGCGAGGCATCTGGATAGAAATTGTCCCATCGGGCAGATGCAGCATGGGTTCATAAAGGACAGGTCGTGCCTAACTAACTTAATGGAATTTTTTGAGGACATTACCAGTGCAGTAGATAACGGGGAGCCAATGGATGTTGTATATCTGGATTTCCAGAAAGCCTTTGACAAGGTGCCACACAAAAGGTTGCTGCATAAGATAAAGGTGCATGGTATTATGGGTAAAGTAGTAGCATGAATAGAGGATTGGTTAATTAATATAAAGCAAAGAGTGGGGATTACTGGGTGTTTCTCTGGTTGGCAATCAGTAGCTAGTGGTGTCCCTCAGGGATCAGTGTTGGGCCCACAATTGTTCACAATTTACATTGATGATTTGGAGTTGGGGACCAAGGCAATGTGTCCAAGTTTGCAGACGACACTAAGATGAGTGGTAAAGCGAAAAGTGCAGAGGATACTGGAAGTCTGCAGAGGGATTTGGATAGTTAAGTGAATGGGCTAGGGTCTGGCAGATGGAATACAATTGTGAGGTTATCCATTTTGGTAGGAATAACAGCAAACGGGATTATTATTTAAATGATAAAATATTAAAACATGCTGCTGTGCAGAGAGACCTGGCCGTGATAGTGCATGAGTCGCAAAATGTTGGTTCACAGGTGCAACAGGTGATTAAGAAGGCAAATGGAGTTTTGTCCTTCATTGTTAGAGGGATGGAGTTTAAGACTAGGTAGGTAATGCTGCAATTGTATAAGGTGTTTGTGAGGCCACACCTGGAGTATTGTGTTCAGTTTTGGTATCCTTACTTGAGAAAGCATGTACTGGCACTGGAGGGTGTGCAGAGGAGATTCACTAGGTTAATCCCAGAGCTGAATGGGGTTAGATTATGAGGAGGGGTTGAGTAGACTGAGACTGTACTCATTGGAATTCAGAAGGATGAGGGGGGATCTTATAGAAACATATAAAATTATGAAGGGAATAGATAGGATAGATGCGGGCAGGTTGTTTCCACTGGTGGATGAAAGCAAAACTAGGGGGCATAGCCTCAAAATAAGGGGAAGTAGATTTAGGACTGAGTTTAGGAGGAACTTCTTCACCCAAAGGGTTGTGAATCTATGGAATTCCTTGCCCAGTGAAGTAGTAGAGGCTCCTTCAATAAATGTTTTTAAGATAAAGATAGATAATTTTTTGAAGAATAAAGGAATTAAGGGTTATGGTGTTCAGGCCGGAAACTGGAGCTGAGTCCACAAAAGATCAGCCATGATCTAATTGAATGGCGGAGCAGGCTCGAGGGGCCAGATGGCCTACTGTTGCTCCTAGTTCTTATGTTCTTATGTGAGGCAAGAGTGACTGCACTTGACAGTAAGTCAGCATTTGGTCTATTGCAGCATCAAGCAGCTCTAGCAAAATTGAAGTCAGTGTGAATTTGGGGAAAATCTTTACCGGTTGGAGTACTAGCTAGTATAAAGGAAGATACTTGTGGTTGTTGGAGACCAATTGTTTCAGTCCAGGACATCGCTGCAGACGTTCCTCAGGGTAGTATTCTGTGTGCAACAATTTACAACTGCTTCAGCATAATTTCTCTCCATAAGTTCAGACGTAGGGATGCTCACCGATGGTTGCATCGTTTTCCATGCACAACTCCTCAAGTACAAAAGCAGCCCATGCCTGCATGCAGCAATGCCTGAACAACATTGAGACTAGAGCCATAAGTGTCAACAAAAACACACAAGTGCCAGGCACTGACTGCCTTCAACACGAGAGATTCAAACCATCTCCCTGTGACATTCAACATAATTGCAATCACTGATTCCCCTCAGTGAGTCACCATTCTAGGGCTTGCAATTGATCAGAAACTGAATTGGACAAGCCATATAAATACTGCGGCTATAAGGGCAGGCTGGAATTTCAGGTCAACTAATTCACCTCCTGACTCCCCAAAGCCTGTTCACCGTCTACGAGGAACAATTCAAGAGTGTGATGGAATACTTTCCACTTTGTCCTGGATGAGTGCAGCTCCAACAGCATTCATGAAACTCAACAACATTGAGGAAAAAGCAGCCTTCTTGACCATCCATCACCTTAAGCATTCACTCCCGCCACAACCAATGCACAGTGATAGCAGTGTGTACCATCTATATCATTGCAGAAACTCACTATATATTCTTTAACAGCATCATCCAACCCTTTAAACTCTACCATGAAGAAGGTCAAGGGCAGCAGATGCATGGGAACACTGTGACCTCCAAGATCCCCTCCAAACCATTTACCATCCTGACTTGTAACTATGTCACCATTTCTTCATTGTTGCTGGGTCAAAATGTTGGAATTCCTTCAGTAAGGTGGTGGTACCTATGCCAGATAGATTGCAGCAGTTCAAGGAGAAAGTTCACTTGCCTCCTTTTCAAGGGCTGTTATGAATAGGAAATATATGCTGGCCTTGCCAGTGAAGCTCACATCCCTTGAATGGATTTTTAAAAAATGTTGTCTGGAGCACTTTCCGCTGCCTGGGTGAATAGAATTGCCCCCTCCTGTTCATTGGCAGCACCCCACATCATGAGAGAAGCTGGAGACTCAATCTGCTGGCCTGCAGCTATTGTTTGGTTGTGCAATGTTCCCCTCAGTCTGCCATTAAGTGTCATCAGAGGTGCCTGATTTTCAACCCACCAAACAAACACTGGAATAACTGAATAATGAAGGATGCAAAGCTTTTCAATGTGGTTCTAGCACAAATTTAACATTCTGTTTGGGACCACATGAATAAACCCACTTACACACTCAGAACATTGCTTATCCATAAATTTTGAATATTTATATGATAACTGCGGCAGGAAGTACATTATCATCAAGGAGTGGTTGGGAGAATATTTTTAATTCTAAGGTTTCTAGGAAGGCCTTTATAATGCCCGACCAGAAACAACTGCAGGAGCTAAATCTCCAACAGGTTTTGAAGGTAATCGGATAAATCATCGAAAAGTGCAAAAGAATCTGAGGAAGAACAAACAAACAAGGCTTTTAGAGATAAATCTTTCACATCTGATGGACTAATGGTGACCTTTTGCTCACTTGTGTACTCGTTTACGATGATGAAGTGGCATGAATAGTACTCAGTGCCAAGAATACAAAATGGCAGTGGGCAGCAGCCAGCAGTAACAGGTGCTTACATCACATTGCTGGATCTGTTTTCACAGGCAGCATGTGTGAATCCATAGCTTTGGGGGGGGGGGGGGAGGGAGGGATTGTGTCACCAGTGGCAACAGATAACCTGACTTGCCACCTCAGCTGATGCTAAAGTCGAGACAGCTGGAGGTAGAAGAGGTAATAAGTTAAAAGCAACATATGTTAATCTGTGTTTATCAGAAAATCCTGCATTCCCGCACTGGTAGCAGGTGGAGAAATTTAATCGTCGCATCCTGTGGGGTCTTCGTGTCGCAAGTCAGAAATACACCTTCTTTATCTTGTATCATTTGTGAGTTGATGAAACAACTGTATAATGAAACTCATAATTTAAAACGTGTTCAGAGTGCCCACAGCTGAATGTGGTAATTGTGAACTGTGAGGTTTCTTTTATTACACAGAAACAAATGCCTCTTTGTAATGTAATCAGCTATCATCTTAGCTAATGTAAATAATAATTTTGCACATTGGCTGCAGGTTTATTGGGAACAAAGATATGTGAATTATGCTGACCAGCATGATTTCACCACTTATGTAAGAATGGAACTGTGCATCAGGGTGTTGTAAATTGCTTTTCAGTTTTTCTTTGAAAATGTGCACTGTGTGGTGGAAACAAAGCGTGTAGAAACACATCACTATAATTTTTTTCCACTTTTTAAATAGGTCAGAGATCTTTTACCTGGAGGTTAGACTGAAGCACTAAAGGCACAGGAAATTGTGCACAGCATACAAACGTACTCCTCCAATCCACAGAACTAAATCGACAGTTCACATTAAAGCAGCCCGACTCAAGTAATCCAGTATATTTTAGCCTTTGAAAGGATGCACAAAGCCGCAATCTGCCACAAGGAATTTGCTATAATGTTTTCTGTTGTCTAATTTAGTCACAGTAGACATAAAATCTTATTATTTTTCGCTCCTCTGAGTACTGCTGAGTAATTATTTATCTGCAACATTAATAGCCGTGGTCTTGTGTTTTTTTTTTCCCTCTCCATCCTCTATGTTCCATTGCTTCTGAAGTGTCTCAAGGGCTTCACGGCTCTCCTGTTTTTCTGATTTTTCTGCAGTATTTGAGAATTTTCTGGAAAGTGAAATTTCCAACCAGTCCTTTTAAAGGCAAATGCCATTTTGGATGTGACCAGGACTCCCTCAGCTGGGAGTTCTTAGTCCTGATAATCAAAGGGAAATGGGCAATGCAATGGCACGCGTACATTTAGCAAGTTGCAGTGAGGCCTATTGAGTCGACAACAGTCGGCAGCTTGTTGCACTAAAAACAAACTGGAATGTCCCCCGCATGTGGGGGCTTATCGAAGTAATGCGAACCAGTCGATGTTTTTCCTTTCCTCATGGGTGGGCATCAAACCTAACTGAGCATATGGCCAAGGATGTGCCTGAAGCGGAACTGAAAACTGCCTCCTCATGGTACATGATGTTCCCACCCATTGATCATATAGGCCAGGATTCTCTTGAATCAAATCTAAGTGCTGTTGCCAGTGGGAAAACAGGTGTGTTCAAGTTTCTTTGGAGACGGACGGGTTTAGTGCTGGCCTTGAAAGGGGTGGGGCCATAACTCGCTGACATGCTATGCTTCTCAGAGATCATGGCACCATATTTTGAAACTGCGCCCCAATCTCATAATAACATGGCTGCCCCTCGCACCTGAATTGCTGTCGAGACCTATCTCAAGCCAAATCGCTGGCAACGGCCCCAATTGCTGGTAAGGCACCCACAAGTGAGTAACACCCCATTATGGGCTTGCAAAATGCCCTCCCATTTAGGGTTCTCACTTCAGCCCCCCCCCCCTTTCAGGCCATCTCTCCCCCCCCCCCCCCCCCCCCAACCCATTAGCCCTGTCTCTCAGTTTCCCCCTCAGGCGTCTTCCTACTTCAGGCCTCCCACCAGGCCCACCCTTCAGGCCCACCTTTGGCAGTGTCAACCTGGCACCATGGATTCCAAGGGGGGGGGGGGGGGACAAGGGAGTGTGTACCCTCTTTACTCTTGCCTCCGGGGTGCTGAGGAGGGTCCTTCAGGGGAGCTGGGTGTTCGGGAGGCTGGGCTGGGCTGGCTCAGGTCATGGTTCTTTCCCGGATGGAGGTTATGTGACAGGTCTTCCCTCTGGAGGTTGGAAAATCACTAAACTGACTTTCAGCATGTCAAGTTGTTGTTAAAAGTATTCCCCCTGATGTGTTGGAACCCTTTGAGGTCTCTTCCTGCATGTCATTATCAAAAGATCTGTCAGATCAAGATGAAGTCTTCCCTCGGATGTGTTTGAAACCTTGGCAGTGTTTTTTTTCACAGTCAATTGCATTCCCGTGTAACTTTTCCAAGCCTCGGGACATGCTGAGAAGCTGAAAAGCTTTTAACAGCATTGTTTACATTCAATTTCACAGTCCATTACCTTTTACAATCCTCTTGATTGACACGTCCTGGCTATTTCAAAGGAGGAATTAGCTTTGTTTGCTTTTATAGCACTTAATGGTCCATTTCCAGCTGGGGGGATGGGAGCATACAAGGAGGCCAGAGCAGCTGGCCCCATTGGATTGGATTGGATTGGATTTGTTTATTGTCACGTGTACCGAGGTACAGTGAAAAGTATTTTTCTGCAAGCAGCTCAACAGATCATTCAGTACATGAAAGAAAAGGGAATTAAACAAAATTCAAGAAAATACTAGAAAATACATGAGAATACATAATAGGGCAACACAAGATTTACAATGTAACTACATAAGCATTGACATTGGTTGAAGCATACAGGGTGTAGTGTTAATGAGGTCAGTCAATAAGAGGGTCATTTGGGAGTCTGGTGACAGTGGGGAAGAAGCTGTTTTTGAGTCTGTTCGTGGAGATCAATTTGTGCGTGTTCTCAGACTTTTGTATCTCCTGCCCGATGAATACCAGATATTTATATTTAAATTCACTGAAATCAGTTATAATCATGTTCTCGCCTGGCAGCCTGATTGAGCCAGGCACAGCTGGCCAGGAAATGAGCAGTGCGTTTGACGTCCGGTGAAAATCCCATTTTGGTACTCTTGCCCGATGCAATGGGCCTTGGGGCAAGCGGCCTGGAGAATTGCGGCCATAGACTCCAACAAGCACAATGTTGGTGCAACTACCGCGATCTCACTGAGGGCCATGGATCTATTCTGGTGGATATGATTATTATTGCACTATACCACATACTAGGTCTATCCATCATCTGTGCATATGCCTTGATGATGGTGCTTAATTCAGTATTATCCTCATAGTTAAGATTTATCCTATCCACATACGCAGTTCCCAGCCTCTGGGTTTCAATCTTGGATAGCAACCTGCGCTGAATTTCTCCTTCCTGGCTCAGAAAGCCAATGATAACAATGCCATCGCTTCCTTTAGGCCTCGAATATCCAGATTGAGACTTTCCTGGTAAGATGCAAAAATATTACACTCGCAAGCATGCTGCAAAATCTTCGAATGAGTAATTAAAAAGCATTTCTGTACAGTAACAGCAGTGAAATTATTTATTCTTCCCGAACATCAATTACACTAACTGCTATTTGGAATACTTTGTGATAATTACCATCAGCATAAAAATAGAAATAAATCTGAATAAAATCCCAAGTAAGTTTTTTTGAAAAATACTGGCATAACATGAACATATTTAAAGTAAAAACAGAACATGCTGAAAAAAACTCAGCGTGACAGGTAGCATCTGTGGGGAGAGAAACAGAATTAACATTTTAGGTCAAAGGTCATTTTGGGTTTAGGTCCTAAAAGGCTAACTTTGGGTTGCATTTTTAAGTTGCCAAATCAGAGGCACAGTCAACACCCCTGTCCCAGTGCTGGCAAAAAATCTGGCTGTGTGACATTGGGTCAGTAGGGTGGATGTGGCTGCGGAAAGCATATTTTCTCTTGTGCGAGAATCAAGAACGAAGGATCATGTTAGGTGGGGTTACTGGGTTGCGAGGATAGGGTGCAGGTGTGGGCTTGGGTGGGGTGCTCTTTCCAAGGACCGGTGCAGACTTGATGGGCTGAATGGCCTCCTTCTGCACTGCAGATCCTATGATTCTATGTCAAAAATAAGGGTCCGGATTCTCCGTTCCTGAGACTGAGTATTGACACTGGGCCAGGATTAGTGGATTTCTTTGACAGCAAAATTGGTACCACACCTGGACCAATTTACCAATGGTTAAGCGGCTAGGACCGGCACCACGTGAATCATGGTCGATTCTAATGAGGAATGGTGTGGGATTCACTGGGTTCGGGATTAACACTCAGGAGACTGACACACTTCATTCCCAATGTACAATCATCCCAGCCAACAAGATGGCAGCCAGGAGAGAGGCACCCCGTTTCATGGACGCTGAGCTCGAGACCCTGCAAGATGCCATGGTTACCGCCAACAGCGTCGAAAAAAACTGCACAACCACTTTGGTGCAGTTGGGGTGAGTAGGCAGCACTGCCTCCCTAGCACCAACCCTCACTCCCACACACCTGCAAACACATCCCCCCACCTCCAACCAGGAGGGCGGCCGAACCACTACCCTGCACCACATACCAGCACCCATACCAGCCGCCATTGCCAGGTGCCCAGGCCAATGAAGCCACCAGCTACCCATCCCCTTAGCTGCATGTGTCAGACTGTCTAACACGGGCACTAGGCATTTTCTGTCCATCCTGCTCCCCCTCAAACCCCACCCCAGGAGAAGGCCACACATAATCCCCGATAGGGAGAAGACTGGAGGGAGAACACCATTCCTGCGGCCCCTCACCACAGTGGAACAGAGAGCACTAGACATGATTGGTGGGCAGGGAGAGACAGCAGTCGCTGAGGCGGAGGTCAGCATTGGGCGAGGAAGTGAGGCCCTGCTGAGTTGCGGTTCCCCATGGCACGTTTGTCACCCCCCCCATAACCACCCCCACCACCACCCCTCCACCCACCACCCCACCCTCTCCCCCATCCCCACACAACCCCACTCCCCCCCACACACTCACTACCCCCACGCAGCCCCCAGCCTTGCAATCATACATCTTGTGATGTGTTTTGCATAAGCTCCAGGTGATGAGGTGGGCCCTCCTGGTGTCCCCCGCACTTGACCCGAACCACAACCATAACCACAAGTGGAGAAGAGTGAGGACGCAGACATGGACAGCAGCGGGAGCCCTTGATCCGCATCCCGTGATACCCTGGAGCTTGAGTCTGGGGATGACACCGACTTTTCATAACAGCTGTCTCCAAAACCCTGTACCATCCCAGAGACACTCACCATGGATGGGCACTTTAGTGAAGAAACTCCTGGGACACTATTTGGTGCGCACCACACACATGGTGCAGTACATCAGGTGGAGGTAGGAATCACCGAGGGGGCAGACGGTCAGAGGATGGCCCAATCCCAGGGACGAGCTGCTGTCCAGATGGGTTTTGGGCTTCAGGAACAGATAGTCCCATCGACAGTGGAGATGTGTTGAAGAGCCAGGGCCTACCTGAGGGGTTGTTGGCGAGCATCCAACAGTTGCAAGAGCAGGAGGTGGTGCTGACCATGCATGCCACCCAGGCCAACACCACATGGGTGGCATCCATGGTGGAAGCTTTGGGGGCGAAGGTTTCGGTCATGAGTCAAGATGTGCAAAGCCTGGGACAATCTGTGCAGGCAGTGGCCGAGGCTCAGGATAGAGCTGCCCTCTCACAGGCAGCGATGTACCAGAGCCATCTGGACATTGCATTGGCGCTCCTGAGCATTGCCCAGTCACAGTACCGGGGCATGGCTCAGGGCATCTGCAGCATTGCCTGCATGCTGGTCATGTGGCACAGACATTTGGGGAGGTGGCCCAGTCCCAGAGGGAGATGGAGTAGTCTCTGGCTGATAGGGCAGAAACAGAGAAGGCACACTCACAGCATGATGTGGCGCAGTCCCAGAGGAAAGTGGTCCACTCCCTGTGCTCCATGGCCATGAGCATGGAGACAATAGTCGAGATGACAGCTGGCCTCCAGAATTGATAGGGGTTAGCTCCGCTTGGACTTTCATCCCATGAAGTAGCCCGGGGCCAATCAGGGCTGATTTAGCTCAGTGGGCTAAACAGCTGGTTTGTGATGCAGAACAAGGCCAGCAGCGTGGGTTTAATTCCCGTACCAGCTGAGAATTCTGAATTCTCCCTCTGTGTACCCGAACAGGCGGCAGAGTGTGGCGACTCGGGGCTTTTCACAGTAACTTCTTTGCAGTGTTAATGTAAGCCTACTTGTGACAATAAAAGATTATTTACATTTTATTTACATTTACATTGACACCACAAGGTGAAGGAGGTGATGGGGCACGTCCTGGTGTCTCCTGCAGGGGAGGTGCCAGAAAACTGCAGCGCCTCAGAGTCTCCCTTCCTGTCCTGGCCCATCACATGGGCAGCGGGCAGAACACCCGAGCAGCAGCCAGGCCCATGCAGGCCCAGTCGCCCCAGAGGAAGGCTGCCAAAGGGGACTCAGGTCACAGGGAGGGATTCGGAGCAGGATGCCTCCACTCCTGATGTACCGCCTGGGGATCCACCTCGGCATAGCATGAGGGCACCTAAGGCAAGAAAGGTAGACACCAGTTAGGACGGCATGGGTGCAGCACATGTGCACAACCTGCTTAGGTGCCCTGTCAGAAGTGTGTGAGGGACGGGCTAGGTTGGCTGCATGGGGGGTGCTCGGGGTTTGGGGAGTGCTGGGCACAGGGTCAGGCGTAGCTTGGGCAATGGACCCCAGTGCAGCCAGTGCTCACCGCTCTTGTGTCCCACTCCCATCACCCACCTACCCCACACCCCACCCCCTCAACATCTACCACCCCAGGGGTTCGGTGGTAACCCCTGTCACCCCGGAGCCAACCCACCAGCCGGGGGGGGCGCATCGATGAGTCCATGAAATGGCACGTGTGCCAGGATGGAGGTGTCGTACACACTCCCCAGGTATCAGATGCAGACGTGCATGATGTGCATCTCTTGGTCACACACCAGCTACATGTTCATCGAGCTGAACCCCTTTCGGTTACGAAGACCGACCTGTCATCTGCAGGTGCTCGTGGGGTGACATGCATCCCATTGATCACCCCCTGGACCCGGGGCATCTTGGCGATGGTGGCGAACCCCACAGCCCGTGCATCCTGGTGGGCTTGGTCCACATTGAAATTGATGTATTGTGATGACTGGCCATATAGGGCCTCCGTGATGGCATGGATGCACCTGTGACCGAGCCCTTTGAGATTCCGCATAGGTCCCCACTCGGCATCTGAAAGGACCCCATGGTGTGTAAGTTCAGGGTGACCATCCCCTTAATGACCAGCTGTTCTGCACCATTCCCCCGCAGTGTCAGGTGTGACATGATTTGGCAGATATGTCGTACTGTCCCCCTGTTCAGCTGGAGCCTTCGATGTTATGCCCGGTCCAGCAGGCCAAGTGACCGGCGCTGTCAGTATATACTAGGCCTCATGCGGGGCCTTCTTCCCATCTCCTCTTTGGCCTGTTGGGTGGCTGGCTTTCCATCCTCACTGGCTGGCTCCTGTTTCTCTTGGGCAGGCTCCACTGATGTATGGTCCACCTCCTTGGGCAGCTCCCGTTCTACAACTACAGTGCCTCCTCCAGGGCTGGGGTAACTAGGGAGAAGGTTACCATTGCTGGTTTAATTCCAATATTCATTGTCTGCAGGGGGTGAATGGCCGACATGATAGCCTGGTGCACAGCAGTGTGCAACATGTCCAATGGGCTATATGGTGGCCGTCATCAGCACTGCGGACCATGTCCCCGTATGTACCCCTCCCCCTTCCTCCCCCATATCCACACCCCTGGCCCCGTTGGTGTCTGTACCCTTGGGGGCCTCTGGCCCTGGCACCCGTCCCTGCTCACAGGGGTAACATTGGCTGCCACTACCCATGCCAGCGGTACTCTCCACAGCCCCTGTCTGGCATCCCCCTGTAGAGGCTAATGTGGCAATTGCCCTTGGGTGGGCCATGTGATGCCCCTCCAGCTGGTGGTGGCTGGTTGTGGGAAGGTGGTATGGCAGAGGGTGAGATGTGGATGGTAGTGAGATAGTGGGTCGGGGCTCAGGCGTGGGAGGTGTGATGATATGCATAAAGCAATTCTGTATGCAATGTTATGCACAACCTCCGACAACTGAAATGAAATGAATGAAAATCGCTTATTGTCACGAGTAGGCTTCAATGAAGTTACTGTGAAAAGCCCCTAGTCGCCACATTCCGGCGCCTGTCCGGGGAGGCTGGTACGGGAATCGAACCGTGCTGCTGGCCTGCTTGGTCTGCTTTAAAAGCCAGCGATTTAGCCTGGTGAGCTAAACCAGCCCCAACTAGGTGGCAGTGTAAACCCACCATGTGACCCTGTGGCTGGGGAGTTGAGAGTAGGTCACGTTCGAGGATAGACGTATTTTCCAGTGGCTCTACAATAATTAAGTGGTGTCAGTAGTTTATTATTTTATTGATCCTAGTTATCTTCGTCACACAATTGTTTTGCAATAAATTATTTAAACTAGATGTTCTGTAGTTCATCATTCACTTCAGCCAGTCTACAGAACAGGACAGGGGGTGGTGGGGTGGGGGCACCCATATGGCCATTGGCACTCTCCATGGGCCAGGTGGGTGGTCAGTGTGTTGCGCAGCAAAAATAATAATAATCTTTAGTAGTGTCACAAGTTGGCTTACATTAACACTTCAATGAATTTACTGTGAAAATTCCCTAATCGCCACACTCTGGCGCTTGTTGAGGTACACGGGGAGAATTCAGAATGTCCAATTCACCTAACAAGTACATATTTCAGGACTCCTGGAGGAAACTGGAACACCTGGAGGAAACCCACTCAGACATGGGGGGAACATGTAGACTCTGCACATATAGTGACTCAAGCCGGGAATCGAACCCGGATCCTGGGCACTGTGAAGCAACAGTGCTAACCATGTACTAACATGCTGCCCAGGTTGGCCGCCTTGCAGACTACGGCAATGGCAGTCTATGCCTGGACACCTCGGTCCCGTGGAGGCATCCCGGCTCCTTGGCACACCCCCAGGTCAACTCCACCCTGGCCCTGGCAGGGTCCCCCAACCCCCCAGCCAGCCTGGCCAGTATCAAGACAGGCAGCCTACGATCACACCTCTGCATGTCCTACCTCCTCTCTCTACCTCATCAGCCATGGTGCCTGTTTCCTGATTTTTAAAAGTACCAGTGAACCTCGCCATTGGGAATTCTCCCGGGCGGAGGATCAAGGAGGGTAATGGTGGGTCAGGCTCCGTGAATTACGTTTATTGTACGTGTGGAGTGAAGTGCATTGACGCAGCTGTCGAGGCATCGAAATGTCTTGGGAACATTTCCTCAAAAAGTCATGGAAGCAGAGACTTCGAATGTCTTTTAGCAGAGGTAGACAGAATCTTATTAAATACAGGGCTGAAAGTTTATTCGGGGTAGGAAGGAATGTGGGGCTGGATTCTCCATCAGCGGAATCCTCCATTTTGTCGGCAGCGCACTCACGCCCACGGATTACCCGATGCCGTGGTGGTGCCCACAATGGGAAACTCCCATTGGCCGGCTGCAGGGACGGAGAATCCCACTGCCGGCGGGGGCGCACCGCACCAGAAAACGGGTGCTGCAGGATGGGGAATCCCGCCCATGGTGTTCACGTTGCACTCAGATCAGCCATGATCTTATTGACTGGCGAAGCATGTTTGAGGGGCCAAATGGCTGAGCCCTGCTCCTCATATTTGAATATGTATGTTTACACCATTCTCTGATAATATGGGAGGTACAAGTGAACCAAACTTTGCAGCCATTTTGAAATAATTGATCAGCAAACTAGTCAGGTTGTTAATGATTCAATTTTCCACAAATTTTGGTGCTAACTGTATTTTCCGGGCATCAGATATAAAAAGTTGGGTCTCTTTCACACCAGCTAAAATGAGGCTGCATAAATGGGCGAGATTCTCCGCAAATGCGGAGAATCGCAAAGGCTGCCGTGGCACAGGCCGTGACCCACAACAGCCTTCACGCCCACTTCCGGGGCCAATTCTCCCCCGTGGGCGGGGCTAGGAGCGCGGCCCCATGCGTCACGGCGGCGCGGCCTTGACGACGGTCGTCAAGGCCGCACGTCAAGGGTCACGCCGGCTGATGCGGCCGATGATGTCGGCCGCGCATGCGCAGGTTGGACAACGCCAACCCACACATGCGCAGTTGGCGTCTTTTCCCTCAGCTCCCCCGCAAGACGTGGCGGCTTGATCATGCGGGGCGGCGGAGGGAAAAGAGTGCGTCCATTACGGACGCACGGCCCGCGATCGATGGGGAACGATCTCGGGCCTATGCCCCCCTTGGCACTGCCATGGTACTGCCGTGCCAATCGGGCCCCCAGATGCCCCAAACGGGCATCTGCCGCCCGTTTCACGACGGCAGCGAGCAGGTACGCTGCCGTGATAAAATGGGCGTGAAGGCCTGGCCGCTCGGCCCATCGGTCTCGGAGAATCGCCGCTCGCCGTGAAAAACGGCGAGCGGCGATTCATGGTGTGGGTCTGGCGTGGGGTGGGGGGGGGGAGAATAGCGGGAGGGCGTGAAAAATGTCGGGAAGCCCTCCCGCTATTCTCCCACCCGGCGTGGGGGGCGGAGAATCGCGCCCAATAAAAAATGCTTGCTGCTTGCACCACGGTTAAGTGTACCAGCATATTCTGCTGGACAATGTGGCAGCACCTGGATGATATCTGATGACATTTTCTTGTACCTTTTTTGCACCTTCAATGAATAACAAAGGCTGATGATGAGAGCAAGGTCCTGCACAATTTTAGCCATGACTGTGGCATTAGCTGCATGCTACAGGATGCCCCGGCCTACAGTGCCAATTCTCAGAACTCTTAAGTTATGTATTCACACCAAGGTGTGATTCATATTCCACTGTGAATGGAGCTGCAATTAATTCATGTTACATTTTTTTTCACCAATTCAAAGTGACAAAAGTAGCATCTAAAACAGGCATGAGAAACTGGCCCCAGTAATAACTGCAAGATTGGAATTGAGCAAAGAAAAAGATTTCTGGTCAGGGATCAAGCTTCATAAGCACCTATAATTGGCCTCCTTCCATCCAGACAGTCATTAATTGATGTTTGATTTAATGTGTCGAAGTGGTAGGCGCTGGAACAAGCAGACTTGTAAGTACCTGTTTTGCCTCCATGTCGAATTCAGCCCTTTGTTTCTCCACAGATAATGCCTGACCTTTAGATCTAGGTAACCAGCATTTTCTGGTTGTGTTTCGGATAACTAGCAGTCTGCTTTTTTTTATGGAAAGTTGTATTTCATTTGAAAATCATAAAAATTCTAATTGAAAAAAAGTGCTAATTGAACCCCTCAGTTAGATTATTACATTGTAATGACCGAAAGCATCCATTCTACATTATTTTCCAGAAGGTCCTCTTCATACTTAGAACAAGGCGAATCTACACAGCAATACTTTCTAAAAAATAAAATCATGACAAAAACATGCAATATTTTGAACATAATCGAATGGTGACTGGCTCATTGCGTTTTAGAAACGGAAGTGGCCTCTTTACCAGCGTTCACAACGTTTACACTTATAGTCAGGTTTATAGTGGGTTTATTGTACTTATGAACATGGAACCTGATGATAACATCAACAATACATTGGTCTTCATGTCACCACTGTTTGTGCATAAGGTCAATGTGGATGGTGATCCATTCTCCCCTGCACTATACGAAGCGTTTGATGTTGCATACTAACAGAATATGCAGGTTTGGAAACGGCAGTGGGATCTATTCACTCCAAGTGTTTGGCACACTGGCTGGATTTCACTTCAGTGTGTATTGTAGTATATATTGGGGCAGCACGGTAGCATGGTGGTTAGCATAAATGTTTCACAGCTCTAGGGTCCCAGGTTCGATTCCCGGCTGGGTCACTGTCTGTGCGGAGTCTGCACGTCCCCCCCGTGTCTGCATGGGTTTCCTCCGGGTACTCCGGTTTCCCCCCACAGTCCAAAGATGTGCGGGTTAGGTGGATTGGCTATGCTAAATTGCCCTTAGTGTCCTAAAAAATAAGGTTAATGGTGGGGGGGGGGGGGGGGGGGGGGGGGGGGGTTGTTGGGTTACTGGTATAGTGTGGATATGTTGACTTGAGTAGGGTGATCATTGCTCGGCACAACATCGAGGGCCGTTCTGTGCTGTACTGTTCTAAATTCTAAAAATTCTAACTATATCTATAGGAAGCCAAAAAGACTGAATTCAAATAAGCAATTGCAATAACTGTGCCAGTTTAGCATTTAATTATATCTGCAGGCCATGGTTATCTGTTCTGCCAGTGCGACTGAATAAAATTTGTGTCTTCAGAGTAAAGATAAGTCTTTAATAAATTGCCATTCATTTTCTAATGACTGAAAGATTCGACTGCCCCACTACTTTTTCACTATCATTAGGAATTTTATTGGCAGTCAGAAGCTGGCAATCTAGGCTCTCTCTGGGTATAAGCATTATAAGCACGTCTGTGCACTTGCATTACTTTCATCAGTTGATGGTGTATAGCAGAGGCATTCATTTCCTTCCTCAGAATGGCATTTATCATATAGTTGGGTTAAAATTTGATGTGAAAACAAATTCCATTTTCTCAACTATTCCTATCAAGCAGACACTTAATACACCTTGCGCATGTTCAGGAGTTAAATAAAGCCAAACCTACTAGCCCATTTTGAACAGCTGGAGAAATGGAGTAGGAGAGAGGCTTTTAGATTTCTGAGGCATTGGAATTAGTTCTGGGCAGGTGGGACTTGTACAAACAAGAGGGTGGGTCATACTTTAACAGGACTGTCATGTTCTGAAGGCTGGCCAAAGTGAATAACTACAGAACATGTAGTTTAAAATAATTTATTTTATAACAAACTTAGTGATAAGAAAACTAGGATAAATTAACTAACAAACTAACACTAAACAACTCTCATGGAGGGCAGCACGGTGGATAAGTGGGCTAGCCCTGCTACCACACGGCGCGTAGGTCCCACGTTCAATCCCGGCTCTGGGTCACTGTCCATGTGGAGTTTGCGCATTCTCCCCGTGTTTGCGTGTGTTTCACCCCCACAACCCAAAGATGTGTAGGATAGGCGGATTGGCCATGCTAAATTGTCCCTTAATTGGAAAAAATAATTGGGCACTCTAAACTTAAAAAAAACTCTCATGGAACTACTGCAAATATCTCTCCCTCCCAGCATGACCAACTCCCAACTTCCAAAACACATAGTGATGTGATGGGTGAACAATGTCCAAGTATGTAAACAAATGTAACAAGGGGCCTCACGGTAGCATGGTGGTTAGCATCAATGCTTCACAGCTCCAGGGTCCCAGGTTCGATTCCCGGCTGGGTCACTGTCTGTGTGGAGTCTGCACGTCCTCCCCGTGTGTGCGTGGGTTTCCTCCGGGTGCTCCGGTTTCCTCCCACAGTCCAAAGATGTGCGGGTTAGGTGGATTGGCCATGCTAAATTGCCCGTAGTGTAAGGTTAATGGGGGGATTGTTGGGTTACGGGTATACGGGTTACGTGGGTTTAAGTAGGGTGATCATTGCTCGGCACAACATCGAGGGCCGAAGGGCCTGTACTGTTCTATGTTCTAAGTGGTTGGAGGTCGTGCACAACATTATGTACAAACTTACATTATACGCATCATCACATTCCTTTTCCTTTGTAAAAGAAAATAATTTACAAGCATTCATTACTGTTTCCATTTCATCATGATATGCATGAATATATGCTCAGATACCTTTTGTTTTACTTCAAAGTCTGTTACAAGTTCAGCCTTATTATTGTGGATCTTCTTAGCGTTTGCTGAACTGGCACAGGCTCTTCATGTTCTTTAATATTTGGTGTTCCATTTTGATCTTCATGTGTTGACATATCATCCCCTTGTGTTGATTCCTCCTCTTGGTTGTGTTGGTTCCGTGTTTTCTTCAGATGTTTCAGGACTGTTGTATTCTTATTCTGGTGGTTGCAGCACAAATGGTTGTCGTACTTTGAGCAAAGCTCTTCTATTCCATCTCAAAACAACACCTTCATCCGTCATAACAAGATATGAGTTTGGACCTGCTGGCCGCTGTACCTTTGCCTGTTTAGACCATCCATTGCCTTTGTAGTCTTTTTGATACAATGCGATGTTCTGTAGACAGGCCGAAGTGACTGATCAATTACAGAACATGTAGTTTAAAATAATTTATTTTAGAAAAAATTAGAACAATTAGGTCTATCTCCCAGCACCACCGACTCCCAACTCCCAGGTTGCATGGTGATGTAATGGGTTTACAATACCATCTAGTGCTCGGAGATTGTGCATAACATTATGTACAAAATTACATTGTGCACATCATCACAAGGACTGGGGCTAGTGTCATTGTGAGAAGTTTTGCAAGTGTTTTTGGAGTGGGATTGGCAGGGGGGTGGGAACCTGAGGGGTAAATACAAAGTGGAGACGGTAAAAATTGGGAAGTGGAGAAGTATTAACTGATAAGGAGGCTACTCAGGGAGAAGTGTCAAGGTAAATAGAATACTTGTAGAATTTGACAGAATTAAAGTAGGCAATAGTAAGTCATTAGATGGGGTCAGAATAAGGGGGAAAGTAAGAAGGCCTAAACCAGGCTCAATGTAAATGCACGTGGGATTAATAAATTTGGTGAACTGCAGGCACACGTTGATAACTGGAATTATGATATTATTGTGACAACAGAGATCTGGTTCAAAGAAGGGCAGGACTGGGTGGTTGAATATTCCGAGGTACAAAAGTGTTTAGGAGTGCAGGAAAGGAAGAAAAATAGGGGTAGGGTTGGAGGTGGTAGTAGCATGTAGAGTGGCAATATTGATTAAAGGCTGCATTACAGTATTGGAGAGGGAGACCAAAGTGAGAGAGGAGGCAACTGATTCACTTGAGGAACTTAAAATTGAGAAGGAGCAGGTGTTAGAAAGGTTGTCTTTCCTTAAAATAGGTAAGGTACCAGGTGAAATGTATCCAAGACTATTGAGGAAAGTCAGAATGGGAATTACTAGTGATTATCTTCCAGTCTTCCTCAGACAGAGGGGAATAGTGCCAGAGGACTGGAGAATTGAGAATGCTACCCTTGTTCAAAAAGGGTTCAAGGATAAAGCCGGCAAGTATAGACCAGCCAGTTTGACTTCAGTGGCAGGGAAACTTCTGGAAACTATAATCTGGGTCAAAATCAATAGTCACTTAGAGACAGGGAGGATAATTAAAGAAAGCTCGCATGGAATCATGTTTAATTAACCTGTTGGAGTTTTTTGAGGAGGTGACAGAGAAGGTTGATAAGGGCAACATTGTTGATGTGATTTTTATGGAATTTCAAAAGGCATCTGTTACAGTGCCACAGAAAAGACTTGTGAGAAACAGTCTAGCTCATGGAATAAAAGGGAAAGTAGTCATTTTGATAAGAAGCTGGCTGAGTGACAGGAAGCAGAGAATAGTGATATGCAGTTGTTTTTCAGATTGAAGGAAGTTATGTAGTAGAGTTCCCCAAGGGTCAGTGTTAAACATAGACATAGAACAGTACAGCACAGAACAGGCCCTTCAGCCCTCAATGTTGTGCCGAGCAATGATCACCCTACTCAAACCCACATATCCACCCCATACCCGTAACCCAACAACCCCCCCTTAACCTTACTTTTTAGGACACTACGGGCAATTTAGCATGGCCAATCCACCTAACCCGCACATCTTTGGACTGTGGGAGGAAACCGGAGCACCCGGAGGAAACCCACGCACACACGGGGAGGACGTGCAGACTCCACACAGACAGTGACCCAGCCGGGAATCGAACCTGGGACCCTCAAGCTGTGAAGCATTTATGCTAACCACCATGCTACCGTGCTGCCCAGGTGTTGGGACACTTTTTAAAAATAAATTTAGAGTACCCAATTCATTTTTTTGAAATTAAGGGGCAATTCTAGCGTGGCCAATCCACCTACCCTGCACATCTTTGGGTTGTGGGGGTGAAACCCACGCAAACACGGGGAGAATATGCAAACTCCACACGGACAATGACCAGGGATCGATCCAGGGACCTTGGCGCCATGAGACAGCAGTGCTAACAACTGCGCCACCGTGCTGCCCTCATGTTGGGACACTTGGTCTTCCTGATACATATTAATGAAGTAATTGTGGTGTTCAGGACTTAATTTCAAAACTTACAGATGGTACAAAGATTTGAAATGTTGTCAACTGTGGGGAGGATAGTAAAAAGGACATGGACATGTTGATGGATTGGGCAGACAAGTGGCAGATGAAGTTCAATGCAGAGAAGTGTGAGGTGAATCATTTTGGTAAAAATAATATTGAGAGACGGTGTAAAGTAAAGGGGAATACTCTAAGGTTAGGTTGGGTTACTGGGTTACGGGATAGGGTGGAAGCATGGGCTTACGTAGGATGCTCTTTCCAAGGGCCGGTGTAGACTCAATGGGCTGAATGGCTTCTTTCTGCACTGTAAATTCTATAATTCTATGATTCTATCATAGAAACAGAGGGACCTCGGTGTATTTGTACATAAGTCACTGATGATGGCAGGGCAATTTGAGAAAGATGTTAATAAAGCATATAGTATCTTCGGCTTTATGAATATTGACACTGAGTACAAGAACAAGGAGATCATGTTGAACTTGTATAAGCCACTAGTTTGGCCGCATCTGGAGCACTTAGTCTGGGCACCATATGCGAGGAAGGATGTGACCGTATTGGAGAGACTACGGAGGAGATTCACAAGAATGATTCTGGGGATAAAGAACTGAAGGTATGAAGATAGGTTTGAGGTTGGGTCTGTTTTCCTTGGAGAAAAGAAGGCTGAGAGGGGATTTGATAGATGCTTTCAAGATCCTGAGGGGTATGGATGGAGTAAATATGAGCAATTGTTCCCACTCGAGAGATCATCATGAATGAAAGGGCACAGATTCAAAATAATTGACAAAAGGAGTAAAAGTGATGTGAGGGAAGGTTTTTCCACCCAGAGTAAGGTTTGATTGAGGTATTCAAAAAGGAATTGGATTGCTATCTGAAAAGAAAGAATGTGCAAGGTTGCAGGGATAAGGCAGGGGAGTGGGGCGAAGAAGAATACTCTTTCAGAGAGCCAGTGCAGATATTTAGGGCAGCACGGTAGCATTGTGGATAGCATAATTGCTTCACAGCTCCAGGGTCCTAGGTTCGATTCCGGCTTGGGTCACTGTCTGTGCGGAGTCTGCACATCCTCCCCGTGTGTGCATGGGTTTCCTCCGGGTGCTCCGGTTTTCTCCCACAGTCCAAAGATGTGCAGGTTAGGTGGATTGGCCATGATAAATTGCCCTTAGTGTCCAAAATTGCCCTTAGTGTTGGATGGGGTTATTGGGTTATGGGGATCGTGTGGAGGTGTTGACCTTGGGTAAGGTGCTCTTTCCAAGAGCCGTTGCAGACTCGATGGGCCGAATGGCCTCCTTCTGAACTGTAAATTCTATGGTAAAAATTCTATGGATGGGCTGAATGGCCTCTTTCTGCACTGGAAAGATTCTGTGATTCTGTGATCGTATTGTATTTAGCAATAAAATGATGCAGAACTCTAAAACTGGGCTTACTGAATAGCTGCAGTTGGAGATGACACAGAATGTATTCAGACTTTCTGCTTGTCAGACATTTGAAAAAAATGCTGCTCTGTAATCAACACAAGAGCCGCAGTAATTAGTTTACGATAAGCAAATTAAACTCAAATTTATTCAAACAACCTTTTTTTTCTAATTTAGCAAAGGCTTGGCTTTAACACTTCCAAAATTAAAATGTTCAATAAATCAGAATGTTAAAAGCACAGAACAGGTCTACTGGAATAGGTGAGCTTATTGTGAAATCCTTGAACCATTTGTCCTTTGATGATACTGACTGTCCTCCTGCATGTTTTCAGCACATTCCTTTTGATTCCTAATTTCCAGCAATTGTTGTCTTCTTTGAAATAGCCATAGAACATACAGTGCAGAAGGAGGCCATTCGGTGCACCGACCCACTTAAGTCCTCACTTCCAGCCTATCCCTGTAACCCAATAACCCCTCCTAACCTTTTTGGTTATGAAGGGCAATTTATCATGGCCAATCTTCCTAACCTGCTCGTCTTTGGACTGTGGAAGGAAACCGGAGCACCCGGAGGAAACCCACGCAGACACGGGGAGAACGTGCAGACTCCGCACAGACAGTGACCCAGCGGAGAAGTGAACCTGGGACCCTGGCGCTGTGAAGCCACAGTGCTATTCATTTGTGCTACCGTGCGGCCCTTTTATTTGTCCTATAAATCTGGTGATTATCCATTTTTCGTGTAGGAAGATTGTTTCCCTTCTTAATGGGATCACACAAACACCAAAATATACTTTATAACTGCTGTTTGTAGATTTGGCCTCTATAACAAAAACTGCTAACATTTCAATTCAAAGCCCAGCTGGAGGGTATATTGTGCATCATTACAGTAATGAAGATTTTCTAAGGCAATGGATAAAGTTTACAGACATTCTTTGATATATATGCATTTTATTGACCCTGGGAAACAATTTTTATGCAACTGCTGTTATTGGCCTAGACAGAAGGAAGTTGAGCACGTTTGTGTCTAGACATCGAGCAGGATTCAAATATTTCTAATATGCAATTGTTCAATTGCACCCTCGATCCAAGTTGGATAATATTTCCTCTCCAATCAAAGGTGTATTAAATGCTTAATAGCAATTTTTCTTCAGTTCAATTTTACATTTTTAAATCAAAATAGTGGCTCTTTCAAGTGCATTGCTTTTTTCATACATAATCATTGTAACAGTACAGTGTTCTCTGCTGCAGTACGTGTGCTGATGGACGAGAAAAACATCTCAACAGCTCCCTCTATCAGTATTCACCAATAAATAATGAAAAGGCCCACTTAATGGGACTGCGATTGATTTTCCACTATTCCCAATGATAAAATAGGGAGGAAACAGCAAACTGTTTATCCTGCTAATCTTTTTGTACTTTTCCTGGAATTGTCCAAAGATGTGCGGGTTAGGTGGATTGGCCATGCTAAATTGCCCGTAGTGTCCTAAAAAAAAGTAAGGTTAAGGGGGGGTTGTTGGGTTACGGGTATAGGGTGGATACGTTGGTTTGAGTAGGGTGATCATGGCTCGGCACAACATTGAGGGCCGAAGGGCCTGTTCTGTGCTGTACTGTTCTATGTTCTATGTTCTATGTTCTATGTCAGCTGGATAACATATTCCCGCTGCAAGTGATGCTGCATAACACACACCCATCAAGGAAAGTTCAACATTTTTAGCTGTACATTGTAGTGTTCCACTTAATATGGAATGACACACTATTTAACTAATATGTGGTCATAGTTTATAATTAATTCATCAAAACAGCTAAGTAATCATGAGGCTGCACATGTATTTCCTCTGAATTCTCAGAAGCCAATTATGAGTTCATTTAAATAATAAATGCCACTAATCTCATTACCTGCTTTCAGATTTTTGTTCTAGAGGTGTGTTATTAATATTAATCGATGAAGAAAATGAAGGTCATACAGAATGTGTGGACCTACAGTCTTACTGATGAATAAATGCTAAGTTGTATTAATGATAAATGTCTAGATAAATTGTACGGAAGAAATCTGTTGAAAATACATTTCTGTAAAGATTTTGTTCATGAAAAACTTTTGAAACATCCATTTTATTTAGCGACAAAGTGGAGGAATATGAGTCCAGCGGTCAGGATCCTGTACTGGTATATGACTTGAATCTGATGAAGAGGTCAGAGTGTTATATAGTGATATGGTGCAGGAATACATTTCAGAAATTAGTGGTATAATGTAGACATTCATTAGGGTGTTACAATGGTAAGGTGCAGGGATCTGGTTTGAAGTTGAGAGTGCTGCAGTGGTACAATGTGGGAATTGAAGTCAGGGATCAGAGTGCAAGAGTAGCTGAGTGCTGGAAACTGGTTTCGAGGTCACCATAGTAATAAAAGTACAGGTATTTGATTCCTTTTCATATAGTCATTCGATGTCAGCCTTGCTAGAAAGGCTAGTGTTTATTGTTCATCTTGAATAACCCTTGCGAAAGTGGTGGAAAGCCATCTTTTTGAACTGCTTCAGTTCATTTGGTGAAGGGACTCCCACTGTGCTGCCAGGGAGGAGTTTCTTCAATTTTGATTGAGCAACAATGAAGAAATGATGATATATTTCCAAATCAGAATCGTGTATGATTTGGAGGGAACTTGAATGTGGTAGTGTTCCCTTGCACCTGTTTGCCTGGTCCTTCAAGGTAGTAGAGGTTAGTGATGTACTGTCAAAAAAGTTTTGGCAAGTTGCTGCATTAAGGTAGTGGATAGAGTGTCACTCAGGCAGGTTGCTGTATATGGGATGGCTTTAAGCTGCTTGAGTGTTGATCAAGTTGTGTTAAATCAAGCAAATGAAGAGTATTACATCATACTCCTGACTTATACCTTGCAGTTGGTGGAAAAACTTTGTGAAATCGGGAAATTAGTTACTTGTGACAGAATTCCGAGCCTCTGACTGACTTTTGTAGTTGCAATATTTATTTATTTATTTTGGCTGGTCCAGTTGCGATTCTGGTCAATGGTAACCCACATGATGTTGAACAGGAGAGGTGTTACTCTCACCACCCGTCTGTAAATGGAAAAGTATTTTTGATTTGCTTTCCCCCATTATAAGTGGTAATGTTTTTTCCAAACTCTATGCTTTATTGTGATCCAATTTCCAATTCATAATCCCAAAACAAACTTGAGTTAGGATGAACTGATAGAGTTAGTCTATTTGCACGTAATCAAATGTGGGATGAGAATAGCAACATTGCCTCCATAGAACGCATAGTAAAAGATGGATTGGGAAAATAATTATTGTTTCATGCGGGTCCAGAGTCTATAAAAAAAGCCTAATGGAGCATTCGTTTGTGGAGATTGGTGAGTTGAAAACTGATGGTACATAATTCCCTTTTCCGGTGGTGTTCACTTCACATGATGATATAGGCATGCAGTGCCGATTCAGTCTTGTAGGTGATGGTACAAAATTTCCAGTAGAAACTGCAAATGGGACGAGCTCTTCATTATGGGCAGAGCCCCTTTTCTGTGCTGCTGCTGGGAAATGGCAAATGGAGATTTTTAGAACAGCAAAGCAATATTACTGGTTACCCCACCCAGATGTCCATGTCACATGACCCCAAACTCTTCACTGTGTCTTTGGCAAAGGATATTTATCCCCTAGCTGGATCCCCAAGATGATTAAATGCCTCAATCTTTAAGAATTGAAAGGAAAGTTGCGTGGGCCTTTGTCTTAGCAGACAATTAGGCTAAGGTTGGCCAGCCTGGGTTACAAAATGCAGATTGCCTTTGTATAGCTCTCTTTCAATTTGAAATGAAATGAAATGAAAATCGCTTATTGTCACGAGTAGGCTTCAATGAAGTTACTGTGAAAAGCCCCTAGTCACCACATTCCGGCGCCTGTCCGGGGAGGCTGGTACGGGAACTACTTTGGTCTGTGCAACTAGCAAGACGCAATTCTGCCAAGAAGGAAAAAAATGTCCTCCAGCGAGTCCATTTAGCTCTGTATTTCCCAGCGCTCGCAGTGCCAAGAAACACATGGCTAGTCAACACTGAGGCCACTCATAGCCCCGTATTGTACAGTGGGGAGCTCCGCTTGGCAGAACTCCCCAGTGTAAAACAGTGGTAGCCAACTTCAGGGCACCATGGGTGGGCCTGCTGCACAAGAGGGGAGGATGAAGAACATCGGGGCTATCGCGGTAGGGTATTAAATTCTAAGGGGTCCAGACATGTATTTCTGTGGCCACCAAAGAGACTCCAAATAGTATGTTGCTTCCCTGGTGCGAGGTCAGGGATTTCATTGAATAGCTGCAGGGCATACTGAATGGGGAGGGGAAAAAGACAGAAATTGTGGTACACATTGGTACCAACAATATAGGCAGAGAAAGGGATGAAGTCCTGCCAACAGAATTTAAGAAGTCAATTAAAAAAGATGCAGAAGGTAGTAATTCTGGTGACATGTGCTAGTGAGTACAGAAATAAAAGATTACCCCAGATGAATACATGGCTGGAGAGATGGAGCAGGAGGGAGGGCTTTAAATTTCTGGGATATTGGGAAACAGCGGGACTTGTAAAAGTTGGATGGTTTGCACCTGAAGCAAAATGGGGTCAGCGTCCTTGCAGGGAGGTTTGTTAGTGCAGTTGTGGAGGGGTTAAACTAACCTGTCAGGGGCTGTGATTCTGAGAGAAAGTTCAGGATGGATAGATGCATAGCCAAAATTAGAAGAGACAGCAAGTGAGTCAGGAAGGCATAGACTTTCTCGATCAGTTAAATCACAAGGGAGTTGGCAAGATGGGATGGTATTTATTTTAATGCAAGGTGTCTGATGAACAAAGCAGATGAGGTGAGGGCAATTGGGGGTATGATGTCATTGTTGTCACTGAGATATGGTTACGAGAGGAGCATGATTGGAAGCTCAATATTCCAGAACATAGGATCTTCAGACATGACAGGGAAAGAGGTAAAAGAAGAGGACGTAGCGAAATTCTGATCAAAGAATCATGGAATCAGGGATTGGGGTGGCACAGTCATTAGCACTGCTGCCTCACAGTGCCAGGCACCCAGGTTCAATTTTAGCCTTGGGTGACTGTCTATGGGGAGTTTGCACATTCTCCCTGTGTTTGCATGGGTTTCCTCCGGGTGCTCTAGTTTCCTCCTGTAATGATATATATATGTGTGTTCAACTAAAGGGTTAATTCTAACATCTAGCTGTAACACTACTACGAGAGGGCACCACTAGATCCCAGTATAGGTATCAGCTCCTAGAGGATCTTGGCCTCTTTCAACCGAGGAGTGTTTAATAAGCGGTAGTGTATGATAGATAGCTCTCAGTATAGTTAGTATTTATAATTGTGAATCAGCTAATACATCAATATTTAATTACTTGATTTCTAGAGATAGTGCTGTGGAGTGTCGAACTCAAATATAATTAATCGTTACGTAATAATTAGTTTGCTTTAAGTTCAAGACTCGTGGTTTCTTCAAGATCACACCATCCGACCATCTGCACCGACAGCAACTAGTAACAATACGTATTTACATATTACTAGACCCAGTAATATAATATGCTACCAGGATTGGCTACAGAAACTACCTGGAATAAGATTAGAAAAGAAAAAAACAATTTGTAGCTATTCAAAAGTATGACCTTCCGATAAAACTTTGATGATTCCCAACTCGATGGACAGAACACGAGCTCCTCAACACCTCAGGATCACTGGTAACTTAAATGTCAACTGGCAATTTTTTAAACAACAATTTCAGTTTTACTTAGAAGCTTCGAACTTAAATAATGCCACAGATGTTCGTAAGATAGTTCTGTTACTAACTATGGCTGGTCCACGTGCGTCAGAGATCTACAAATCATTGCAATACACTGCGGGTCAAGACATAAGTTTAAAGTCATCCTTAAAAAATTTGACAGCCATTTTAAGATTCAAACCAATGAAACGTTTGAGCGCTACATATTTAAGAAGAGATTGCAAGGAAAAGATTAATCCTTTAACAGCTTTGTAACAGATCTCAGGCAGCTAGCACAATTCTGTACCTTTTCTGCACTTAATGATTCAATGATTCATGACCGAATAGTGTTTGGCATCACTGATCAACATTTAAGGGGAAGATTACTAAGGAAAAAAGTATTGACTTTAGAAATCGCCATAGAAATGTGTATGGTTCATCAACAATCAAAAAATCAGTACCAAGAGTATTTTCTCCGTGAAAAGGGTGCAAAAATTCCCCACGAGGCAGAGTGTGTAAAGGCAGTGACGCAGATGAAGAAGATGCATGTTTCAATTGGCAGCCATTTTACGCACATGCATTCTAGCCCCACACATGCGCACTTCGCTCAGAAATGCGAGACGGCCGAAAACCAATCTGCGAATGCACGAAGAAGTGTCGCAAGTCATGACGTCAATGCAATGACGTGTTCAAGGTGTGGAACTTTCCACTTTCAGAAAAAATGCCCTGTCAAAGGAAAACAATGCTCACATTGTGGCAGATTAAATCATTATGCTGCACAGTGCAGATCTACACTCGCATTTAAATCTTCCAAGCTGATTTCTAGGCAGAATTATGTTCAAAGTGCACAATCAAAAGAAGAAGAGTCAGAGCAAGATTTTTCAACAGATTCAGATAGTTACTCCCTGGAAAATACATTCTTTGTAGGGATCATTGAAAAATATGAAAAATCCACTGAAGTAACTTTGCCTACCAAATCAATTAATTCCATTACTTCAGATACTGATGCTCAAGCAAACTCCTAAAATTCTTCCAGCTGCCTGTAAACTAACAGACTGCAATGGCAATGCTTTCTTGTCAATGGGATTGTGTTATTTATTTGTTTCCAATAAGGATATTGGCCGGGATTCTCCCCTACCTTGCGGGGCGGGGGGTCCCGGCGTGTGGATTGGCGTGAACCACTCCGGCATCGGGCCGCCCCAAAGATGCAGAAGTCTCCGCACCTTTAGGGGCCAACCCCTAACATTGAGGGGGTGGGATTCTCCGACCCCCCGCCGGGTCGGAGAATCGCCGGGGCCGGCGTCAATCCCGACCCTGCCATGTCCCGAATTCTCCGGCACCGGAGATTCGGTGGGGGCGGGAATCGCGCCGGCCTTTCAGCGTGCACCCCCCCCCCCGGTGATTCTCCGGTCCGCGATGGGTCAAAGTCCCACCACTGTCAAGCCTCTCCCGCCGGCGTGGATCAAACCATCTACCTTACCGGCGGAAACAGGCAGCGCGGGCGGGCTCCGGGGTCCTGGAGGGTGATCTGGCCCCTGGGGGGTGCACCCACGGTGGCCTGGCCCGCGATCGGGGCTCAGCGATCGGCTGGCGGGCCTGTGCCATGGGGGCACTATTTTCCTTCCGCCTTCGCCATAGTCTTCACCATGGCAGAGGTGGAAGTGACCCCCTCCCCAGCTCATGCGCGGGGATGACATCAGCAGCCGCTGACGCTCCGGCGCATGCGTGGACTTCTGGCGGCCAGCGAAGTCCCTTCGGCCCCGGCTGGTGTGGCGCCAAAGGCCGTCCACACCAGTCAGTGGAGCGCCAACTACTCCGGTGCAGGCCTAGCTCCTCAATGTTAGGGCTTGGCCATTAAAGGTGCCGAGATTTTCCACATCTTTGGGGCTGGCCGACGCCGCAGTGGTTCACTGCACTCCATCACGCCGGGACCCCCCGCCGGCCGGCGGAAGTCCGCGTGTGCGCCGGAGCGTCAGCGATTGCTGCCGTCATCCCCGCGCATGTGCACGGGAGGGGGTCACTTCCGCTTCCGCCATGGTGAAGAGCGCCCCTATGGCACAGGTCCGCCCACCGATCGGTGGGCCCCGATCACGGGCCAGGCCACCGTGGGGGCACCCCCCCCCCCCCGGGGCCAGATCGCCCTGCGCCCACCCCCCCAGGACCCCGGAGTCCGCTCGTGTCACCTGCTCCCGCCGGTAAGGTAGGTGGTTTGATTCACGCCGGCGGGAGAAGCTTGGCAGCGGTGGGACTTTGGCCCATCGCGGGCCGGAGAATCGCCGGGGGGTCACGCCGACAGGCATGGCGCGATTCCCGCCCCCTCCGAATCTCCGGTGCCGTAGAATTCGGGACACGGTGGGGGCGGGATTGATGCCGGCCTCTTGCGATTCTCCGACCCGGCGGGGTGTCGGAGAATCCCGCCCATTGAAACAAAACTAAGATTTGAGATTGTCCATTCAGATAAATCGTCACTCTTAGGTGCACAAGCCAGCAAGGAGCTATGCCTAATGCAGCAAATTTATATTGCAACTTTGTCTCATTCTGATCTACAAATGGATATCCAAAGAGTCCGTGATAAATATCCAGATATATTCAAAGACATGGGCACGATCGGTGGGCCCCGATCACGGGCCATTTAAGTACAAGATTTTACTACATCCTCCGAGGAAAATTCCTGCTCCAATACGAGAAAGGTTGAAGTTGGAATTACAACAAGATATAATATCAAGAGTCATGGAACCAACTGACTGGGTCAGTTCGATAGTTTGAGTGAAGAAACCGCCAGGTGATCTGCGGAGCGTCAGTATTGATCCCAAGGATCTTCACCAAGTTAGATGCATCGCAAGGTTTCTGGAAAATTCAATTGGAAGACTAGAGCAGAAAGCTCTGCACCTTTAATAAACCATTTGGTTGATTTTGCTATCACAGAATGCCTTTCAGAATTACCTCTGCATCTGAAATATTCCACTGCATTATGGAACAGATGACTGAGGGAATAGACGGTGTTCGTGTCTAGTTGTGAATCTGTTAATACATCAATATTCAATTACTTGATTTCTAGAGATAGTTCTGTGGAGTGTTGAACTCAAATCTAATTAATTGTTACTTAATAAATTAGTTTGCTTTAAGTTCAAGACTCGTGGTTTCTTCAGGATTGCACCATCAGACCATCTGCATCAACAGCAAATAGTAACAATACATATTACTACTCCCATAGTCCAAAGATGTGAAGGTTAGGTGGATTGGCCATGCTAAATTGCCCCTTAGTGTCCAAGGATGTGCAGGTTAGGTGGGGTTACAGTGTTATAGGGATATGATGGGGGAGTGAGTCTGGGTAGAGAGGGTTAGTTCAGACGCAATGGGCCGAATGGCCTTCTTCTGCACTGCAGTGAATCAATGGAATCAATGAGTGTGAGGTCAGGTGTAGTGCCTGGATTTGTATAACTCCCTTGTGGGGACCATGAATTGGATTCAATTTGAATTGTTTTTTGGAACAGGCAAGGAGCTGGATTAGGGGTTTGCCCCTGACCACACTCTGAGCTCTGGCTTTGTAACTCTTGAGTAATCAAAAAAATAAATAAATAACAGCAGTAAGGTGGTAGTGACATCTCAGAAGGCTCTTCAACTGAAGCCGATGGAAAGGATGTAGAAACCAAAAAGGACCAATCGCATTACTGGGAATGTTTCATAGATCCCCTCACAGTCTGAGAGAAAAAGAGAGCAGATATGAATGCAAATTTTGGAGAAGTGTAAAAGTGATAGTGTAGTGATAGTGGAGAATTTCAACTTCCCCAACGATAACTGGGGTAGCCATAGTGGGAAAGGTTTAGAGGGAATGAAAATCTTAAAATGCATTGTTGTATCTTAGGATTTGATGAAGTTTTGTTTAATTTACGGTTGCCGGTTGTTGTTGAGACATTGCTGAAACTCAGTAGAAATTCAAGTTAAAAACTTGTCAGGTGCAAATAAGAATTGTTTTATTGAAGTTCATTGGTTACAAATTGAAAATGATTTAAAAGGTAGTTTGTAGACAATTTGATTTTCTTCAAAGAATCACAGGAATTATCTTCTGAGACAATAGCCTGAACACAACTTTAAAAGTCAAAGGCTGAAGTCAAAGTATGAAAATGAAATAGGAATACAGAACTCTTTTCTAATTCTCTTCCTTTATTTCTCTCTCTCTCTCTTTCTGTCTTGTTCTCTTTGTCTCTTTCCTGTCTCTTTCTCTCTGTGTCTTTCTGTCTGTCTTTCTGACTTTCTTTCTGTCTTTCTTTCTTCTTGTCTAAAATGGTGGCCAAATCATCCATGGATATACTCTTTCATATCTGTCTTAAGCGATCCGATCACACCCCAATATAATCCTAATTGGTTTAAGCTATATTCAAAACACATTTGATTTGATAACAAGCCATCCATCCTCCCAATGCAACGCCACTTCCAATTGTTGCTTATCTGCAACAATTGAGATGTTAGTCATCTCATCATGCTATTATTCCGAAAATATAAATGAAACTGTATTTTGACACAGTCTAAAATGTTTCGGCTTGCATACGTTATGGAATGTGGTTCAGGCTGTTATCACAAGTGGCCAGAAATCAGAACAATGGAGCCTTTAATTATTCCACCTTACAACCCATGAGATTCAGCCCATGCCCTTGAAAGAATGTGATGTTTTTATCAGTGGTTCTGTTTTTCTCAAATACATGTCTGAGTTTGGAAGTTGTATATTTCTTTCATTTTAAAACTGGGATTTAATATTTCTGTCTTAAACAGTCTTCTTACCTATATTAAGTGTATTTAAAATACCTGACTTCTACATGCATCCAGGAGAACTTTTTAAGCCGTACATCGGAGGTCATACTACAACTGACGGTGGTCCTGGATTTAATTTTAGTGAACTAAGCCGGGAAAGTAAGCAGCCAACCTGAGCAGCATGGTAGTACATGGTTAGCACTGTTGCTTCACAGTGCCCAGGATCCGGGTTCGCTTCCCGGCTTGAGTCACTCTCTATGCAGAGTCTGCATGTTCTCCCCGTGTCTGCGTGGGTTTCCTCCGGGTGCTCCAGTTTCCTCCCACAGGTCCCGAAAGACGTGCTTGTTAGGCAATTTGGTCTTTCTGAATGCTCCCCCAATGTATCCGAACAGACACCGGAATGTGCCGACTAGGGGATTTTCATAATAACTCCATTGCAGTGTTAATGTAAGGTGACTTGTGATATTAATAAAGATTATTGTTATAACTTTTTTCGATTCAAGATTGAAAAGGACAAAGTTGGGCCAGAGATCCAAGTTCTAAACTGATGGAAGGCCGATTTTAATCAGATCAGATATGATTTGGTCTGAGTGGACTGTGACAGAATAGTGGGACACATTCAAGAAGGATATAGGGAAAGGGCAGGTCCAACATGTTCCAATGAAGAAGCAGGGTGGGACCAACACAACTTGGGTATTGAGGGATTAACAGCATTGGATAAAGAGAAAAATTGAGGTTTATGACAGATATCGAGGGCTCAAAACAGCAGAAGCCCTAGAGGCAGATAGAATGTGCTAAGGGGAATTTAGAAAGGAAAAGGAGAAATGAAAGCACACTGGCAAGTATATAAAGGAAAATCCCAAATTATTTTACAAGTAGGCAGCGCGATGGCACAGTGGTTAGCACTGCTGTCTCACAGCACCAGGGACCTAGATTCAATTCCAGTTTGCACTTTCTCCCCGTGTCTGTGTGGGTTTTCTCCAGGAGCTCCGGCTTCCTTCCACAATCCAAAGATGTGCCATGGATTGACCATGCTAAGTTGCCCCTTGGTGTCAAAAGATGTGCAAGTTGGGTGGAGTTAAAGGGATAGGGTGGGGGCTGGTCCTGGATGGGGTGCTGTTTCAAAGGGTCAGTGCAGACTTGATAGGTCGCATAGCCTCTTCTGCAATGCATGCAATGTAGAATCCTGTGGATTAAGTACATTCAGGGCAAAAGGGTACCAAAGGAAAGAGAAGGGCCCATTAAGGGCCACAGCGGTAATTTGTGTGTGGAGCAGTAGTGAGAGTGACAATGTGATGAAATTAAAGAAATTAAAGTAGATAGAGAGGTGGTTCTGCCAGGCTTAAAAGTAGATAAATCTCCAGGGCTGGATTAAATGCATCCCAGGCTGTTGATGAGGCAAGGGAGGAAAGAGCAGGGTCTTTGCCAATAATTTTAAATTTCTCTCTGTCCACAGGAGAGGTACCAGAGGATTGGAGAATAGCCTATGTGGTACCATTATTCAGGAAGGGAGGATGGGATAAGTGAGGAAACTACAGGCCAGTCAGAGTAAGCTCAGTGACCCTGAACTCTTGATCTCTTCCAGGCTGGCAAGGGCCTTTTGGAGTTCCAGGCTGGCAGCGCGAAGGTAGTTCCAATGTACCACCCTGCCCAGAGTCCAACCACCCAGGGCTTTCAGTGCCCAGGGAGAACCCCAAGCTGCCCTTCGGCCTTGTCCATGTTTGTGGGCCATTACTGAACGGCACCCTGCTAACCGAGGTCTCCCAGGCAAGGCCGTTAGTACCTGGGCCTCAGGAGAAAATGGCTGACTTCAATATGTTAATTTGGATCTCACCCAGCGAGGCCATTAGATCGCAGCTCTTAACTCTTGTTCACTCTCACCAGTGATTTTGTCTCCACTTCACATATTACATCCTCTCAAACAGCACAGTGTAACTCAAACTTACCCATTCACCCATGTTTAATATTTATATTAAGCATGTTGTCTTGTATAACTGCCCATTTGGAATTTTGGTCTTACAAGAAAGCATGTGATTAATGAAATGAAAATGAAAATGGCTTATTGTCACGAGTAGGCTTCAATGAAGTTACTGTGAAAAGCCCCTAGTCGCCACATTCCGGCACCTGTCCGGGAATCGAACCACGCTGCTGGCCTGCTTGGTAAGCCAGCGATTTAGCTGAGTGAGCTAAACCAGCCCCTTTAAACCAGCTTAAAGTGTTCAGAAATAACCATTGAAACTGTCCTAGATGACACGTGGCAAAGGTGATTTGATACATTCAAACAACTGAATATGTTTTCCCTTTATAAAAGATAGAAAAATATGTTTCTGTCCTTTACTATAAGACTGTTGAAACCCGCCTCCATTGCCACTATCTTTTGGTGCATCACACTAAATTAAATGCGCAACGGAATTAAAGATGGAATAATTCCAGAAATAATATATATAGAATGAAGAGATAGTGAGACAGTTCAATCCACTACATTTTAGAACTCATTAAAGCATGTAAATGATTGAGAATTCAATGAACTCAACTTGACAACATGTGATCTGTGAACTTTAATGGGAATTGCAGAGTGCAGTGGACCTTTCATTTTTATTCCGTATATTAAGCTGTCCTGCATTTTGCAATGTATTGTAATTATTTTTATGTTGAAATGATCATAATTGTGCAATGGTTTTATTATCTTATACTTCACTTTTATTTTAATTTTAGTTACTGCCCACAACAGAGTCTTGTGGTACAGTGGGTAGCGTCCCCACCACTCGGTCAAATGGTTTGGGTTCAGTCCCACCCCAGGACATGACGATCAAGGAAGGTGCATTCATTACACAGATTGAACATCAACTTGTAAATTCTTCCAACATACGCTGGCGTCAGGCAGTAAAGAGCGTGTGTCATGTCCTGGTCAGTCATGCCACAGAAAGAAATTGGAGTTAACACCATCACTATAAATAGCCCTCGGCGACAACATGCTTGTAAAAATGTATGTTGCCATATGAACTCTTTCGGAAAGGAGGTTGGTTGGGTGGCTGGTGTGGATCAGATTGGTGCCAACACCACAATGTTTGAACCATTTTCTAGCTGAGGTGGAATCAGGACCTACCTCCTTGCTCCACCCGTAGTTATACTTCTTGAGTTCCAAAGGCAGACCTGACACAAAACAGCCAGCTGGTAAACGTAAACATGAACACAAAAGCGAATCGCATTTCCAGATTCTCGTGGGATATTCCGCTCCTGCCGCTGTTCCTGCAGACGGCAAGTGTGAACTCAAAATTGCCCCCTAAGTCATGTTTTCTCTGAATACCTGACATTAAAGCAGCCATTATGTTACCGAAGAGTAGAGCAGGCTCAAAGGGCAGAGTGGCTGACTCCTGCTCCTAACTTGTATGTCCGCATGATCACTGAAACTATGCAGAGCAGATAGATCATGACATCAAGGAGTGTACAATGCTATTTTAATCCCCAGTGCTACAATGTTCAAGCTTCACACTGAAGCCTACATCCCTCTTAACTTTGCCCAGCTGGACACAAAGGCATGAGGGGCTCCCACCTCCATTATTGAAATGGATTATGAACTACTTGTTTTTGGTTGTTGGTACCATTGTCATCATGTTGGGAGCTTTCTCATACTTAAATAAAGTTTCAATGGTCTACCAGGGGTGGGCTAACTGGTAGTCAAGTACATATTTGGTGATCCTGCCCCCAGTCCCCACTTCCTCTTGAGGATAAAATACTTCTCTCCTCGATTCCAACTCTTTTAAGACTTATGAAAATCTTGCTGCATGGTCTGTACCATAGACAATCAGAGCTAAATCTTCCACAACCCAATTCTGAAAACACTCTCAGCCACTTCAGCATCTTCAATGCACCCAGCTCCTTTAAGGTTTGCAGTTGACTTGAAATAACCTCAGACAATCGCAATACTGGGCTCCCTGCTGATGCTGATAGCTCAAATTGTATGGAGCAATCATTTCAAGCATTGGACAGTATACATTTGATGTGCTACTTGTATTGTGACCCCCACATCCTTGGCATCTTAGGCAATTTAACTCCAATGGCCTGGATTAAGTGGTGGCAGTAATAGCAACGTCACATTCAATGTTTACAGTTATTGGAAAAACGAGCAGCCTGACAACTTCCAGAGTTCATGCTCCAGAAGTTGCAGTGGGGGCAACTAATACTGCCAATGGCTCACTATCTCTAATGGTAGCTATGGAATCAGTTTGAATTTCACAATACAAATTACCACAATTAAAAAGTTTCCACTTGGTATTTTGAGGCATTAAGGGGCCTCCTTTCATTTCTTGAATACCCAATGAGGCGGCCAACAGTGGGAAAAATCTTTGAAGTGTTAAAACGAATCAAATAAATGTTTTTTTTTTTAAAGAACATTAATCTGACACTTGGATATTTTCACACAATTTATCACACATGTTCATTGTTTTAATGTAAAGCGTTTTCAAGCAAGATTTATGTTTACACCGTTTTATATAAATTACAATTTAAACACGATTTAAGACAATGTTTTGTTCCATTATAAATCATTTTTACACAAGATTTATCAGACTTTTTCTTTCATTGTTTAAATATAAAGACATTTTTTGAACAGGCTTTACCAGACTTTTTCAATATTTTAATGCCAGCCTCTTTTTAAACAAATCAGGCAAATCTTGTTAGGTCAGCCATACATAACCTCAAAAACTGTTAGGTTTATGGGCGGAACGTGGCACAGTGGTTAGCATTGCTGCCTACGGCACGGAAGACCCAGGTTCAAATCCAGGCTCTGGGTCACACTCTGTGCGGAGTTTGCACATTCTCCCCGTGTCTGCGTGGGTTTCACCCCCACAACCTAAAAATGTGCAGGGTAGGTGGATTGGCCACACTAAATTGCCCCTTAATTGGAAAAAAAATAATTGGGAACTCTAAATTTATTTTTTTAAACTGTTAGGTTTTTAGTATTGTGCTTATCAAGCTAATTGTAGACACTCATGCAGATTTATCCTGAAATGTTTATTTGTTATATAATTAAAACAATGCACTGATGTTTTATAAGGTTGTGACATGTGTATTGACAACAGGGGTGGGATTCTCAGACCCCCTGCCGGATCAGAAATTCGCAGGGGCAGTGGCGTGAATTCCGCCCCCGCCGGCTGCCGAATTCTCCGGCGCCGGGGATTGCGCTGCGCCGGTTAGCGGCCGCTAGCAGCGGCCCCCCCCCCCCCCGGCGATTCTCCGGCCTGTGATGGGCCAAGTGGCCGCCCATTTTCAGCCGGTCCCACCAGCGTAAATTAGAGTCGATACTTACCGGCTAGACCTGGCTGCGTGGGTGGCCTCCGGGGTCCTCGAGGGGCATGGGGGAATCTGGCCCCGGGAGGTGCCCCACGGTGGCATGGCCCGCGATCGGGGCCCACCAATCCATGGGTGCCGTGGGGGCACTCTATTCCTCCGTGTCGGCTGGTGTAAAAGTCCGCGATGGCCGATAGAATAGGATAGAATCATAGAATTTCTACTGTGCAGAATCATAGAATCTACAGTGCAGAATGAGGCCATTTAGCTCATCGAGTCTGCACTGGCCCTTTGGAAAGAGCACCGCATTTAAACCCACACTTCCAACCTACCCTCGTAACCCAGTAATCCCACCTAACCATTTTGGACACTATGGGCAATTTAGCAGGGCCAATCCACCTAACCTGCACATCTTTGGACTGTGGGAGGAAACTGGGCCACCCGGAGGAACCCACGCACACACGGGGAGAATGTACAAATTCCTCATAGACCAAGGCCGGAATTGAACTCACTGTGAGGCAGCAGTACTAACCATTGTACCACCGTGCTGCCCCACAAGTGGAACTGTTAATAATATTAATGAAATGTTAATCATAGAATCCCTACAGTGCAGAAGGAGGCCACTCGGCCCTTCGAGTCTGCATCGACCCTTCGAAAGAGCACCCAATCTAGATCCTAACTCCCACCATATCCCTGTAACCCCATCATTTGGACACTACGCATCAATTCAGCATGGCCAATTAACTTAACCCGCACATCTTTGGATTTTGGGAGTAAACTGGAGCATCCGGAGAAACCCACACAGACACAGGGAGAAAGAGAAAACTCTACCCAAGGTCAAAATTGAATTTGGGTCCTTTGCACTGTGAGGCCGCAGTGCTAACCACTTTGCCACCGTGCATCTAATGTCTAAGTTAAGTGATGATATGTTGGTCTCATGCAGTGATGGTATATCAGAACAAAGAAACGGAGACAGTTGATTTGTTTGTATTTGTTTTAGACTTGATATCAGTTAATATCAGGCTATTGGGCTGCATTACATTGTTTTTGTTTGCATCTTTAAAAAAAAACTGGTAAAAGCAATTTTTATGGAAGCATTAAAGAGCGGCAAAGAAAAATAAGTGTATATATTCTGGAATTTAAATTATTGTAATTCCAATTTCATAGAGAATAATTAATTGTCCAAACTGCAACATTTCTCAAAGGCCATGGAAAATGTTGGCTTTCCCAATTATGCTTGCTGTTGAATGAGCCGCAAATTTTCTACAGGCTTCATTTAATACTAATTGTAGTTAGAAATTTTGGAATCAGATCAGGAGCCGGATTTGTCCTCCTAAAACAGAATCAAACAGAGACAGGACAACAAATAACGACCACTGAGTAATGCAGGTGGAAATCCCAACTCTGGTTCTGATGTTAGCCATTTTGTGGGCAGTAAGTAAAACTTTTAATTGGAATCTGGGTTCTCAACCAAGCATACATATTGAGAACCAAGTCACCTATCAAAGATTACCTCAGTTGGGACCTCCAGTGGTGGTCACAGAGCGAGTGGTTGCAAACAGGATGGCTCCTGCTTAAATGCATTGGTTTTGGCCTCTTTACCAGGGTGCTCATTCCAAGAGTCAGTGCAGACTCGATGGGCTGAATGGCCTCATTCTGCCTTGTAAATTCTATTATCTGTGATTCTATGGGAAGATCTGGGTCTGGTTTTGAGTTTAGTTTTCAGCCCAGTCCTGTGTCTGTTTTTAGTTTCATTTTTAGAGTTCTGCCCTGGGTACTGAGGAAGGAGGTGTGTTTCTCAGACTAACTTCTGAAAGCTTCTCTCAAGAACTTTGTGTATAAATCTGTAAACCATTGAGCATTAACTGTCTTATTAAGTGACCTGTACGTGTGGATTTTACTTCATTGAAAGTTTACAAGTAGATGGGAAAATAAGCTTGAAGAAATTTACTTTTTAATAAGGACTGTTAAACTGTTAATTGAAAAGCTGTTTTGTTTCTTGGATGTTAATGGTGTTAATCCTGTGTTAATAATAAAGTTTGTTTTCATATAAAAGATCCCAAGTTGTCAATGGAATCACACCTCGAGTGAAGTATCCTTTCCTCATAGTTTACAAATTGAAAAAGGGGTCTGGTCTGGTTTCCTGGTATAAGTTATGGTCTGGTCCGGGTACTGTAACATTGTGAGTACCACTTGCACTGCAGACATGACATAGTCATTCAGCCGGGGAGGCTGGACGATGTCTTATCTTTCTCGAAAGTCAAGTCATCTTTGGCTCTGGAGAAGGAGAGCAAATTGTCCATGACAACCACCACAATTCTGTCTCAGATGAGTTTGAACTTCATTTCACTGTATGTGCATCCCTCTGCCATGTGGTAAAGATCATTGATAAAAGAATCGATAGGCTCCCCAGGTTGCTAGCTGGTTCTTCTTAATTTGGGGTGTTCAAAGATCTTGTTAGATGTCAACTTGAAGAAAACGCCAAAAGACATTAAACACATTGTCAAGTTAGCAAATGATTTGTCTGTGGGTTGTCCGTTGATTGGAGCAACAGAGTAAACTAATGTGCTAACTCATTCTGCCTCCAATGTTGTATTCTATCTTGCAGCAGTTCCATTATAGCAGTACCATAAAACAGGAACCTTTTGTCCAATATCGCAATTGTGAGATTGATCAGGGTCAGAGGTGAGTCCCATTGGTTCTGTTGGTGAAAAATTGTATTTGTTTGAAAAAAAACTTGTCGGTGTTCCTTTAAGAATGACGGGGATTTTAAGATCAGGTATTGATGAAGGTGGGATTTTTGCACTCTTCGCAGTTTCAGCACAAAAATCAAAATGGTGATGGCAGTCCGCTGAGGAAGAAGCTTTAGAATGGCTGCATCTCAGGTTGCTGTTGAGGGTCCTGCTGCAGACCTGGAGTGGGTCAGGAGGGCAGAATTTACATTAGCTGGGAGGCCAAAGAATTCCAAGGGACCCAAGTTGTTCTTAAAAAAAATAATGCTCTGTCTGTTCTCTTCGAAAATATAATTTTTGGTAGCGTTCTGGGCTTGGGGTGTTGGGGTGTTCAGGGCACTGTGTTACAGTTCTGGTGAGCAACAAAATGTACAGCAGTATTTGTCGGACTGGACTTGTTTAAAACATTATTTAATAAGAGTTTTATAACTTTGAACAAAAAAAAATCACTGGGTACAGTACAGAACAAGCATGACTGCAAATGTAAGAACGAGAAAAACAGGATAACGTCAGAACAACAGGATTTAAGAACTAGTGCCTCCAGTTTTAATATCGGATCATTCAGAAAATAGGTTGAGAAGAGGGATAAGACCATATAAATGTGATAAGATAAGATACCTCAGGCTGCCCACCTTTATGTATAGCGAGGCCAAGATTGACAATATGGCCCATGGGAAATTTCATGGGAAACCTTGCAGGAGTAGGTCAGAGAAGGCAGAGCCTATAAATTTGAGATAGGAATCTCGGACATTATCGAATGGATCAGATTTAGAACGGTTCACAAATGTCAGTCGTTCAATAGGAATACACTCCATGGTAAATTTATGCCATTTTTGAATTGAGGGATACTTGTGGCAGATCCAGGTACAGAGGGTATTTTTATTGGCTGCCAAAAGTTGGGATGTTATATTGCAAAGTACCTCCCCCCACCCACCCCCATACCTGTGTGTTGCAGCTTGGCAAACTTTAAATGAGGCTTCTTCTGATTCAAAATAAGCGAACCAATCATTCTATTAATCTCTTTTAGCACTCAACCAGACAACAAGATTGGCAACATCTGCAATGGATACAGCACTCTAGGCAACACATTTATTTTAACCAAAGCAATCTTACCCAGGCATGAAACCAGTAGGGAAAACCAATGGGTCAAATTCCACCGACAAGATGCAATCAATTGAGTGAAATTGGCTCCATGTAATTGTTTGAAAGAGGGAGTAATTGTTCCACCCAGATACATAAAACCCAATGATGAGAACCTGAAAGGGAAAATTGGCAAGGGGAGAGGAGGTCTACTCCTCAATTCTTCAACCGGCATGGCTTCCAACTTTGTAAAATTAATCTGGGAACCAGAGAAGGTGCTAAATCTATCCACCATGGCAATAATAGCGTGGACTGAAACATCCGGCCTTGACACAAATCGCAGCACATCATTAGCATAAAGCGTGATCTTATTCTGCTTCTCCCTGCAGCTCAGTCCCGATGTCAGGCGGTCCTGCCTAACAGCCTCCACCAGTGGCTCAATGGCCAGCGCAAACAACAAGGGGGAGCAGCCTTGCCTAGTCCCTCTCTAAAGACCAATGTTTTCAGGTCTGAGCATTGCCAACAAACACCTATGGTACAGAACCTGAATCCATTTAATGTATTACTCACCCAACACAAATCTCAGCAACATGTAAATCAGGTAATTCCACTCTACCTGCCAATGGTTTTCTCTGCATCCAAGGAGACCACCAACCCATCCAATGGAAACCCTGGATCACATTCAACTACTTTCTGACATTTTTGCAGGAAAACCAAGCATTTATGAAGCCTGTCTGATCTTTCCAAATTATCATTGGAAGAATTCCCTCCAACCGTATTGCCAAAACCTGACAATTTCAAATCAACATTCAAAAATGAGATTCATCCATGGGAAGCACATTCCTCTGGGTCCTTGCCTAACCTCAAAATTAAGGAGATATAAGCTTTCCGAAGCGTTGGTGGTAACCGACCTGTTTTGAAGGAACGGCAGTGCATACCAACCAAAGGCTCTTTCAGCAGGTCCTTAAATTCACCACAAAACTCACACCCAAAATCATCCGGCCCAGGGGCTGTACATAGTTGGCGCTCCATAATGGCCACAGCCACCTGACATCTGGAGATAAGAGCATTAAGGGCCAGAGGTTGATCCTCCAGAGCCACAGGGATGTCAAGGGAAGAAAAGAAACGCTCCATTCAGCACATCACGAGCCTGACGTGATTTATAAAATACAGCATAAAAATCCCTAAATGCCCCATTAATATCTTCAGTTTTCATTAACTCCGCAAAATCCAAAAAAGACCTTTGTTACAAACACTGGGGAGTAATTTGGCGGTCTAAATACATTTATTATTGAGACCATTTCTCCATATAACTGTCCCATAATAATCACATACTTATCCCCTTTATCTTTCACACAATTCACCACCTAGGAGGGAGCATTTTTGTTGCCTAAAATTTGTGAATCCCAAGGGCGGCACCTGGAACAGTGGTTAGCACTGCAGCCTACGGCGCTGAGGACCCGGGTTCGAATCCCGGCCCTGGATCACTGTCGATGTGGAGTTTGCCCCTCTCACCCATGTCTGCGTGGGTTTCACCTCCACATCTCCCAAAGATGTGCAGGCTAGGTGGATTGGCCACGCTAAATTGTCCCTTAATTGGAAAAATATAATTGGGTATTCTAAATTTTTTTTTTAATTTGCTGCTCCCCTGTTGCTCATCGAGAACAGGGCAAAAAAAAGGGCTGCCCCATCTATTCTAACCTTAAGTGTTCCTTGTCATCCAAATAAGTCTCCAGTAATACGTTATGTCCACTTTCTCTTGCTCAAGAAAAGAAAAGACAGGGGCCAAATTCTCCACCTTGCGGGCAAAGAGTCGGGCATCCAGCTAAAATTGGGTGTCCGCATCCGGTGCCAATTCAGGCCCAATTCCTCTGTCCCTCGCTGGTGGCGATAATGGTGGTCGGCATGTAAAACCAACATTTGCATGCATTTAAATGTATTTAGCGCATTTAATTTACATGTGCTCCGGGCTGCCGCGATGCTTTGCCCCTCTCAATCGGAAGTTACGTGGGCATGGTTTACTAAAGATATTTAGAAACGGGGACCGGGTGCCATGGCTGCTGAGGGAGAGAGAGAGAAGGTAAGCAACGGTTGAAAGACTGTTTAGAATTGTAGCGTCTGCTGGGGGATGACTGCCTGGGTCAGGGGAAAGAAGCAGGGAGCGACTTGGTGACAGCTCCATGGATTTGGGCTGTCCTCTTTGGGATCTGGGTGGCCGGGCTCAGGCTGCCATTGCTGCAGGATTTGTTTTAAATGTATCCAATTTGTACAAGTTACTGGTCCCTGGCTGCTCACTCTGCTGACTGTTCAATGTGTCACATAAGTGTCCACAGAGCCTCTGGTCATTTGGTAGCCCACCCAGGCCAACCCTATGGAAACCCTCAGACCCCAGCTGACCCATCAGTGGTATAGGTGTGGCCAAGCTCAATGAATGGCACACTAGACCCTGGTGTCCTCAATGCACTCATCAGAAGCACAGCCTCATGGAGGGAAAGCAGCGGAACAGCAGAGCCCCCCCCCCCCCCCCCCCCCCCCCACCAAACAAACAACACATGCACCGTAGTCTTTGGCACACTCCCTTCCACATGGCCCCTCGCAGGGCAGAGGCCTCAACAGTTACAATATCAGCTATCCCACTCCACAGGACCACCCATTGTCTCCAAGCACTGTCAGCCCACTGCACCCCTGCACCCATCCATCCTGCCCCCAGATGGGTGTGTCACATCCAGGATCCACATCGCACTGCAGCTACACTCCTAACATATGCATCGTTCCCTGCCTGAGCCCCATCTATTGGACCTGCCCCCACACAAGCCTCTAAACGTGGAGACAAATGGTGGTGCACGGAAACCCTGTCCATCACACAACCAGGTGCCACCGTGCTGGTGGGATAACATAAAGCCCACCCAATGAGGACACCCAGAGTATAGAATAGAACAGTACAGCACACACCCAGAGTAGGGGCTGCAGAGCCTATCGCTAACATGGTTTGTGGCAGCCACCTCATTGACAGGGACTGGCGGTGGAGAGTATTGAACTCGGGACTTCGGTGAGTGAGGGCATTCAAAGCATTTTAAAATCTAGGCACTTTACCTGAATAAAAAAAGGAGACAAGTTTTGTATTGAGCATTTAATTTAACCTCAAAGTTAACTTGTAGTTTCTTTCCATCTTAGTCTGTGTAAACAAACTGCTGACTTTAGCCTCCAACACATCTAGTTAATGAGGTGATTCAATACTCTGTCCAGCAGTAAACTATTAAGCTGGCCTCCGTGCATATTAAATTAAAATCAACTTTTCAACTTTTCATTCAGCCGAAGTGTGCAACTTTGAACCAACCTAAATCACTTGTAAGTACATAAGGAAAATTAAATGAGAGAATGACATCCATTATGCACTAATTGCTTTGCACCTTACATTATCACTTGACCTGCGAACTTCCTCAGCATCTCATTTGAAAGGTCACTGCAACTGTGAACATTCCTTTTGCGACTAACATTCAATTATGTCCATTCTTGCTTATCCGTTTAAAACTCTTCACCTTAAAGGAATGTTTGAGTTGAGAATCTTGCCATGCAGCCATTATTTTGATATATCCGGTCACACTCTATGGCCCAAATGTCCGAGAAAAATAATGGCCAGTGCGCGATTCAGGCCATCATTCATATGCAAAACAGCCAGAAAGTCCACGCGAGAAGAGATACATTATGAGTTGTAAATTTCCAACATTTGCTTGTTGTTTTGCATAACTCTACTTTTTTCCCTCATACTAAAAGTGGCACATCATCAACCTTCCCCTTATTGTTCCAAAATATGGTGAATTTCCACAATAATTACACATTTAACTTACCTCTGAAAGTTTAAACTTATTATTAACAGTACAAGTACCTTCTGAACATTGTGGTAATTGTTAATGCAATGCCAATCAAACTCTCAGGTTCCAAAGGGAACAATTTAAACTGCTGTATCTCATTCCTGCAGCCAGTAATTCTACACATATTGTAAAATAAAATAATTAACTTTTAAACTCATTTAATCTTGACTCACCTATTTTCATCTTTCCCATTCCCCATTCTCGAAGAGACTCTTTTTGTGCTGTAAAACTCTATGGTTCTATGATTCTGATGCAAATTCAGTGATCTGAGTCACTGGGCCGATTCAGTGAGCCTGTTAGCCGTGGCGCAAATCCCATCATGGTCGGTAAATATCATGAGAGGCCAAAAATAGGATTTGCGCCAGTGATACTATTAGGGTCATGCCCAGGAAGGGCGCGAACCTGATAAATATTAATTTCAGTTCATTAGCTTGTACTTAGCGGGGTTAACGCCACATCTTTAGCCGTCATCAAATCTCCTCACCCACCAGTGACAAATGACAACCTTCCCAACTACTGGTGCCGAACTTCACCTGTGCCCACGCTGTGCCGCTACAATTCCTGAGCCATGGGCACCCTCCTACTATGTCTGGGTGTGTCTCCAGGTTGCACATTAGAGGTGAAGGTGGCCTGCTGCCATCCACACGCTGTTGCTTGAGATGCCCTTGGCTGTGGTCCTCTGGACATCCAAGTACCAGAGGGTCCCAGTCCACATTTGGGTGACACTGGTGCTGTAGCATCATCCTGTTCTTGAAATGAAATGAAAATGAAAAATGAAAATCGCTTATTGTCACAAGTAGGCTTCAAATGAAGTTACTGTGAAAAGCCCCCAGTCGCCACATTCTGGCGCCTTTCCGGGGAGGCTGGTACGGGAATCGAAACATGCTGCTGGCCTGCTTGGTCTGCTTTAGCCCAGTGAGCTAAACTAGCCCCTTGCTGTATCTGAGTTGCACCAGTCTAAGAAATGGGGGGATTCAGATTAGCTCAGCACAGTCCGGGACTGGATGGATGGCCAGCTGATCCTGCTCCTACCAGGTGCTTGTGGGGCCCCTGCATTACCCAATGAGCTGCAGGGGCACCTTGACTGAACTCCAGAAGCCTCAACGCCACCTAGTGCTGCCTATGCCTAAAGGCCCACCATTCTCAGAACCCTCCAGTTGAAGCCCTCAGCTGTGGTCCTCAGGGCCCAAGCCATGTTTTGGACATCTCCAATCATGGATCTTACTTCGAGCCCCAGGCACAGTTGGCCTGGGTGCCATGCATTACCGCAACATTCTCCTGTGACAGAAGGATTTGGGACTCCTCCAGTTGCCTTACATTCGCAAGAGTGTCATTGACACGCCATCCTAGTATTCCCGGCTCTGCTTCAAGCAGCTGAGGGATGAACATGTGCAGAGGTACGGCATCTGGTCGGGACACAGCTATGTCCTGGGGTACAGTAGACCTCTGATTGTCCAAACCCGGCAACATTCCTGCCTTCATCTGATGTACATCAGAAGCTGTGTGGTACTTACCAGATAGTGACACAAATGTCTGCCTGCAAAGATCGGCCACTGGGCTGTACGTTTCTGCATTGGTGCATGGTGCGGGTGTTAGCCATGACGCATCCTTGGTATCCTCCTCGGACATCTCCTCCAGGTTTGTGTCAGAGGTGAGCAGTGGGACTCTGCTGGTGGACAGGCCAGGCTTGGTGATGTACCTGCAAGGAAAGGGAGATAGTATTAGTACATGGAAAAGGCAATGGCCTGGGATACACAGAACCCACTTGGGATTTGTCATCTGGATGAAGGTGCAGTGGCTCCTCACTTTTCTCCTGCTCTCAGCTCAGGCCCACTCCTTCTCCTCCCCTGCAAGCTCCAGTTTTCTCTCCTCAAAAGGAGTCAGGAGCTTTAGCTCTGGCATTAGCTGTCTTCGCTTGCTCACGGCAGTTATGAGCAACCTTATGCTGCAGGAACGCAAATGGGGATGATGTTAGCTGGCTGCCTAGTGAGTCAGATCTCAATGAAACCTGGCATATGTGGGCATGGCGCCTGAGCAGGGAGGGGGTGTGAGGCACCTTATAGAGAAATACAGCACAGAACAGGCCCTTCGGCCCACGATGTTGCGCCGAACTTTTGTCCTAGGTTAATCATAGAATTTTGGACAATTTTTCATGGCCAATCCACCCAACCTGCACATCTTTGGACTGTGGGAGGAAACCGGAGTACCCGGAGGAAACCCACGCAGTCACGGGAAGGATGTGTAGACTCCACACAGACAGTGACCCAAGCCGGAATCGAACCTGGGACCCTGGAGCTGTGAAGCAATTGTGCTATCCACAATGCTACCGTGCTGCCCTTAAGAAGTTAACCTACACTCCCTTATTCTACCCTAATCCAAGTACCTATCCAATAGCCGCTTGAAGGTCCATAAATTTTCCGACTCAACTACTACCACAGGCAGTGCATTCCATGCCCCCACTACTCTCTGGGTAAAGAACCTACCTCTGACATCCCCTCTATATCTTCCACCATTTATCTTAAATTTATGTCCCCTTGTAATGGTGTGTTCCACCCGGGGAAAAAGTCTCTGACTGTCTACTCTATCTATTCCCCTGATCATCTTATAAACCTCTATCAAGTCGCCCCTCATCCTTCTCCGTTCTAATGAGAAAAGGCCTAGCACCCTCAACCTTTCCTCGAATGACCTACTCTCCATTCCAGGCAACATCCTGGTAAATCTCCTTTGCACCTTTTCCAAAGCTTCCACATCCTTCCTAAAATGAGGTGACCAGAACTGCACACAGTACTCCAAATGTGGCCTGACCAAGGTTTTGTACAGCTGCATCATCACCTCACGGCTCTTAAATTCAATCCCTCTGCTAATGAACGCTAGCACACCATAGGCCTTCTTCACAGCTCTATCCACTTGAGTGGCAACTTTCAAAGAACTATGAACATAGACCCCAAGATCTCTCTGCTCCTCCACATTGCCAAGAACCCTACCATTAACCCTGTATTCCACATTCAGATTTGTCCTTCCAAAATGGACAACCTCACACTTGTCAGGGTTAAACTCCATCTGCCACTTCTCAGCCCAGCTCTGCATTCTATCTATGTCTCTTTGAAGCCGACAACAGCCTTCTTCACTTTTCACAACTCCACCAATCTTCGTATCATCTGCAAATTTACTGACCCACCCTTCAACTCCCTCATCCAAGTCGTTAATGAAAATCACAAACAGCAGAGGACCCAGAACTGATCCCTGCGGTACGCCACTGATAACTGGGCTCCAGGCTGAATATTTGCCATCCACCACAACTCTCTGTCTTCTATCGGTTAGCCAGTTTGTTATCCAACTGGCCAAATTTCCCACTATCCCATGCCTCCTTACTTTCTGCATACGCCTACCATGGGGAACCTTATCAAATGCCTTACTAAAATCCATGTACACTACATCCACTGCTTTACCTTCATCCACATGCTTGGTCACCTCCTCAAAGAATTCAATAAGACTTGTAAGGCAAGACCTACCCCTCACAAATCCGTGCTGACTATCCCTAATCAAGCAATGCCTTTCCAGATGCTCAGAAATCCTATCCCTCAGTACCCTTTCCATTACTTTGCCTACCACCGAAGTAAGACTAACTGGCCTGTAATTCCCAGGGTTATCCCTATTCCCTTTTTTGAACAGGGGCACGACATTCGCCACTCTCCAATCCTCTGGTACCACCCCTGTTGACAGCGAGGATGAAAAGATCATTGCCAACGGCTCTGCAATTTCATTTCTTGCTTCCCATAGAATCCTTGGATATATCCCGTCAGGCCCGGGGGACTTGTCTATCCTCAAGTTTTTCAAAACGCGCAACACATCTGCCTTCCTGACAAGTATCTCCTCGAGCTTACCAGTCTGTTTCACACTGTCCTCTCCAACCATATGGCCCCTCTCGTTTGTAAATACTGAAGAAAAATACTTGTTCAAGACCTCTCCTATCTCTTCAGACTCAATACACAATCTCCCGCTACTGTCCTTAATCGGACCTACCCTCGCTCTAGTCATTCTCATATTTCTCACATATGTGTAAAAGGCCTTGGGGTTTTCCTTAATCCTACCCGCCAAAGATTTTTCATGCCCTCTCTTAGCTCTCCTAATCCCTTTCTTCAGTTCCCTCCTGGCTATCTTGTATCCCTCCAGCGCCCTGTCTGAACCTTGTTTCTTCAGCCTTACATAAGTCTCCTTCTTCCTCTTAACAAGACATTCAACCTCTCTTGTCAACCATGGTTCCCTCACTCGACCATCTCTTCCCTGCCTGACAGGGACATACATATCAAAGACACGCAGTACCTGTTCCTTGAACAAGTTCCACATTTCACTTGTGTCCTTCCCTGACAGCCTATGTTCCCAACTTCTGCACTTCAATTCTTGTCTGACAGCATTGTATTTACCCTTCCCCCAATTATAAACCTTGCCCTGTTGCTCGCACCTATCCCTCTCCATTACTAAAGTGAAAGTCACAGAATTGTGGTCACTACCTCCAAAATGCTCCCCCACTAACAAATCTATCACCTGCCCTGGTTCATTACCAAGTACTAAATCCAATATGGCCTCCCCTCTGGTCGGACAATCTACATACTGTGTTAGAAAAGCTTCCTGGACACACTGCACAAACACTACCCCATCCAAACTATTTGATCTAAAGAGTTTCCACTCAATGTTTGGGAAGTTGAAGTCGCCCATGACTACTACCCTGTGACTTCTGCACCTTTCCAAAATCTGTTTCCCAATCTGTTCCTCCACATCTCTGCTGCTATTGGGGGGCCTATAGAAAACTCCCAACAAGGTGATTGCTCCTTTCCTATTTCTAACTTCAACCCATATTACCTCAGTAGGCACATCCCCCTCGAACTGCCTTTCTGCAGCTGTTATACTATCTCTAATTAACAATGCCACCCCCCCACCTCTTTTACCATCCTCCCTAATCTTGTTGAAACATCTATAACCAGGGACCTCCAACAACCATTTCTGCCCCTCTTCTATCCAAGTTTCTGTGATGGCCACCACATCGTAGTCCCAAGTACAGATCCATGCCTTAAGTTCACCCACCTTATTCCTGATGCTTCTTGCATTAAAGTAGACACACTTCAACCCATCTCCTTGCCTGCAAGTACTCTCCTTTGTCATTGTTACCTTCCCCACTGCATCACTATGTGTTTTGGCGTCCTGACTATCGTCTACCTTAGTTGCTGGACTACAGATCCGGTTCCCATTCCCCTGCCAAATTAGTTTAAACCCTCCCGAAGAGTACTAGAAAACCTCCCCCGCAGGATATTGGTGCCCCTCTGGTTCAGATGCAACCCGTCCTGCTTGTACAGGTCCCACCTTCCCCAGAATGCGCTCCAATTATCCAAATACCTGAAGCCCTCCCTCCTACACCATTCCTGCAGCCACGTGTTCAACTGCACTCTCTCCCTATTCCTAGCCTCGCTATCACGTGGCACCGGCAACAAACCAGAGATGACAACTCTGTCTGTCCTGGCCTTTAACTTCCAGCCTAACTCCCTAAACTTGTTTATTACCTCCACACCCTTTTTCCTACCTACATCGTTGGTACCAATGTGCACCACGACTTCTGGCTGCTCACCCTCCCCCTTCAGGATCCTGAAGACACGATCAGAGACATCCCTGGCCCTGGCACCCGGGAGGCAACATACATTTCGGGAGTCTCGCTCGCGACCACAGAATCTCCTATCTATTCCCCTAACCATTGAATCTCCTATTACTATTGCTTTTCTATGCTCCCCCCTTCCCTTCTGAGCCCCAGAGCCAGACTCAGTGCCAGAGACCTGGCCGCTGGGGCCTTCCCCCGGTAGGTCATCCCCCCCAACAGCATCCAAAACGGTATACTTGTTTTGAAGGGGAACGGCCACGAGGGATCCCTGAACTGTCTGCCTGTTAGTTTTCTTTCCCCTGACTGTAACCCAGCTACTCTTGTCCAGTACCTTTGGTGTGGCTACCTCCCTGTAACTCTTCTCTATGACCCCCTCTGCCTCCCGGATGATCCGAAGTTCATCCAGCTCCAGTACCTTAACACGGTCTCTGAGGAGCTGGAGTTGGGTGCACTTCCCGCAGGTATAGTCAGCGGGGACACCAGTGGTATCCCTCACCACCCACATCCTACAGGAGGAGCATGCAACTGCCCTAGCCTCCATCCCCTCTTACTTTACAAAATTAGCTGCCCCGTGGACCAACTGGACCTCCGCCCTCCGACTCTACTTCCAGTCAGCTGTACTCTAAACCCCTGGCTCCCTTCACGCTCTTTGATAAATATAGGAAATGAAATGTAAGGAACACCTTACCCCCTCCTCACCTAACTCCCTCAGTCACCAAACTCTCACTGTAGCACTCAAATGCCACAAGCTCAGCACTCCCTCAGTCACCAAACTCTCACTGTAGCACTCAAATGCCACAAGCTCAGCACTCCCTCAGTCACCAAACTCTCACTGTAGCACTCAAATGCCACAAGCTCAGCACTCCCTCAGTCACCAAACTCTCACTGTAGCACTCAAATGCCACAAGCTCAGCACTCTAGTGCAAACAAAGTCTGCACTGTAACTAGCTCCTATTTATACTGTGACTCTAGCTTCTGAAAACTGGCCTAATGCAATTAACTAATTAACAAGCTCCAGCTGCAAGTAAGTCCAAGTAGAACCTTGTGATAGGTCAAGTGCTGGGGCTGTGTTAGGTGGCAGCATGCAGGGCCGATGTTACATTCCGCGGGATGATGGCAAGGTGGAGTGCAGAGAGGATATGGGGAGCTCTTACCCTGGCAGAATGGAGTAGGTTGTTCATCTTCTCATGGCATTGCACCCTTGTCCTCTTGTGGAGGATACTGGCACTCACCAGTGCTATGATCGTCTCCCAGGTAGGGTTCGTAATCTTGCTGGAGGGACTCCCGCCATCATGAGGTTAATGTTTTTTTCCTGCTTCTCTCCTCTATGGCACCAAGCAGGGAGGAGGGAGGAGGATTTTTTCTTGCCATCCTCCTGGCTTGAATGTGAGTAAGTGCTATGGAGCTGTTTAAATGCAGCGGCCCCTCGTTCAGATGATCCTGGTGCAGGCGAATCAGCCACTTTGGGCGCGATTCTCCGCACTCACGCCGGTTCGGAGAATAGCGGGCTGCGCATATTTTCACGGTGACGCCGGTCCGATGCCCTCCCGCTATTCTCCGAACCCCGCACAAGCTACACGTCGGCATTCCCGGCAAAGGCCTCGAAAGACCCCCCGACACGACCAGAATCCCAACTTATTGGCCCCCCGCTATTCTCCGGCCCGGATGGGCCAAAGTCCCGACGTCATCACGCAATGTTTTCACGACGGCCAACACACCTGCGTTTCAAGTTCGTCAATGAGCTGTGCTGGCTGACGAGGGCGTCGAGTAGGTGAGCGCACCGCTCAGCGCACTGCTCAGCGCACTGCTGGAGTCTGGCCACAACGGGGAAGGCATCCCCGAGAACGGGAGGGAGGTCCAGTGCAGGTGGGAGTGTGGGAGACGGAGGGGGGAGTGGGGGAGACTGAGGGGGGGAGTGTGGGAGATGGAGGGGGGAGTGGGGGAGACTGAGGGGGCAGTGTAGGAGACGGAGGGGGGAGTGGGGGAGACTGAGGGGGGAGTGGGGGAGATGGAGGGGGAGTGGGGGAGACGGAGGGGGGGAGTGAGGGAGACTGAGGGGGGAGTGTGGGAGACGGTGGGGGGAGTGGGGGAGACTGAGGGGGGAGTGGGGGAGACTGAGGGGGGAGTGGGGGAGATGGAGGGGGGAGTGGGGGAGATGGAGGGGGAGTGGGGGAGACTGAGGGGGGAGTGGGGGAGATGGAGGGGGGAGTGTGGGAGACTGAGGGGGGAGTGTGGGAGACTGAGGGGGGAGTGGGGGACACTGATGGGGGGAGTGTGGGAGACGGAGGGGGAGTGGGGGAGACTGAGGGGGGGAGTGGGGGAGACGGGGGGAGTGGGTGAGTGGGGGGGGGATAGGGAGAGAGTGAGCGAGTGACCCGTCCAACCCCGGTTACAAAATGTCTGCCACCATGCCATGGCGTGCCGGTCACGAGGACACGGCCGCTGGTTCCCCTGTGGCTTACGGCCACAGGCCACTGACGCACCGGTGAGGAGGACATAGTTAACTGCCCGTTGGATGCAGAAAGTGACCTGGGGTTAGGCTGCCCGCGTGTCAGCAGCGCGACCAGGCCACCGGGACACACAGGTATCCCGTGGCAGGCGGCTGCCGAGGTGTCGACTAACCTCCGTCTAACATGTCCCGTTTCTCTGCCCCCCACCACCCTTCTGTTGGTTAGCACGATGTCTGCGAACAGAACGGCTATGTTCTGCGCAGTGGTTGGGGCCGCTGCACTGCATTTGGAGATGGAGCAGCATCCACACCCACAACCCGCAGTGGATGCAGGGCCAGCTGCAGCAGCAGAGGGAAGGGCCGAGGAGTTGCCAGTCGTCGAGCAGCATGGGGGGGGGAGGAGGAGGAGGAGGGGGAGGAGGAGAGAGTGAGGGTGCAGCCACGGCACCAGAGGCGACGACCAAGGCTGAGGGTGTACCGTGTTCGGATCTCTTTCCTAACAATGACGGACATCACCTGCAGGAGGAGACTCCGGCTGAGTAGGCGGCAGCATGCAGACACGACCCAGGTGCTGGTGATGTCCTGGAGGCGGCACGACGGACCCGGCGAGGACGGCGGGCACGCGACGCCTTGGTGGCAGCACGGTTCACGCGTTGCATGCGACATCCCCGCTGAACACCAAACCACCACCTGCATCGCTAGTCGTGCCGAGGGTCAACACACATCTGCCACCACCACAACACACAACCCCCCCCCCCCCCCCCCCACCCCCTCAGTGTACACTGCTGCTGCTGCTGCAGCTGGCCCTGCATCCACTGTGGGTTGTGGCTGTGGATGCTGCTCCATCTCCAAATGCAGTGCAGCGGCCCCAACCACTGCGCAGAACATAGCCGTTCTGTCCACTTAGACATCACCCGTACCACTGGGTCCAGACGGTATGGCACAACATTGATGGCTGTGTCAGCGGGTGTGATCAGTGCCATGTGGAATGATGACAGCCCGCTCTGCAATGAGCTGTGAGCTCAGAATCGTTAGAGAGAGTCTGACCCATGGCAATAGCGGAACCATCCACCTTGGTGGCTGCTGCGTTCGTCACGGACACTCCATCACGTGCCCGCGTGGGCTAGCTGTGGGAGGGGGTAGGGGGAGGGGACTGCACACCCGGCACCGAAGTTTCACCGCTCGTCAACCCCAGCGACACTCGGTCACCATCACGATTCCTGTGACTGTGGAACAATCACACGGTATTACAAGTAAGGTGGAACAGTGCGTTTAATGTGAACAATAATTTACAGGTGCCCTAGCCCCTACAACTAAACTGTGCCCTTCACCCGTGCCAACTTACTCAGTGTCTCTCTTTGTTGCCTTGCGGGCCCTACCACTACGTCTAAGTGATTCCCCAGATGATACAGCAGGAGTGGAGGAGGACTGCTGCGAATCGCCCCCTTCGACTTGTTTCTCGTTCGGCAGGCGACCCGGCCTTGATGGGCCAGGCTGCTCTGCGGGCGACTCAGGTGACGTTGTGCCACCCTGCTCTGCCTTCTGCCCACCCGATGCACCAGGGATGGGACAGGGGGAGGCCGAGAATTCCGGGACGTCCCGTGATGGAGTTAATGGGACGGGCCCCGAAACCGCCTCGTCCCTCGGGGAGCCCGGTGGCCCCCGGGCCTCACTTTGGGACAGAGGTGCGAGCGGGGAGGTGCCCCGTCGCACCACCGACACCTGGCGCTGCCAGTCCTGGAGGCCTGCAACGGTATCCACCAGGATCCGAAGGTTTGCAGAGACGGAGTCCAGGGAGTTAGACATTCCCGCCAGGGACTGTGCGATCTCAACCTGTGAGTGCACGACGCCATCCAGCACATGTGTCAGGCGGTTGATGCTCTCAGCGACTGACTGCTGGGACTGTGCCATCGACTGCTGTGACTGTGCCCTGGCGTGCTGCGACTGGGCCATGACCTGCTGAGACTCGGCCAAGGCCCGCAGCGCGCCGGTAATGTCGTGTTGGCTCTGGCGCATTGCTGCCTGTGAGAGGGCAACCCTGTCCAGGGCCGAGGATGACGCGGGCACATTAAGCCCAACGCCTTGCATAACCTGACCCATTGCCTCCACCGCGGATGCCACCCGTGCGGTGTCGGCCTGGGTTGCTGCCATGAGCGGTACCACTCCCTGCTCGTGGACGCGGTTCGACTCCTCTAACAGCGTCTGCAGAGTCTGGAAGACAGCCCTCATCATGTCATTGTGTCCCTGGGTTTCTTGATGCATCGGCTGTGCGGGTGGGTTATGGAACTTGGAAAACGTCTGGGAGCCAGCTGCATGCTGGGCCTGGCCTGCCCTCTGTCGGTCCGGATCCTCGGCTGCTCCGACCTCCACCTGCTGTACCTGCTCAGCTGTGATGTGCGACCCAGACTGTGAACCAGGAGCCTCATCACTAAATAGGCCAACCGGGGTGAGTGTTTCTGGGATGGTGGATGGTGTGGGAGATAGCAGTGCCGCAAGCTCGAGGTCGTCTTGGGTGGACGCCTCCTCTATGTCATAGAACATAGAACAGTACAGCACAGAACAGGCCCTTCGGCCCTCAATGTTGTGCCGAGCCATGATCACCCTACTCAAACCCACGTATCCACCCTATACCCGTAACCCAACAACCCCCCCCCCCCCCTTAACCTTACTTTTATTAGGACACTACGGGCAATTTAGCATGGCCAATCCACCTAACCCGCACATCTTTGGACTGTGGGAGGAAACCGGAGCACCCGGAGGAAACCCACGCACACAGGGGGAGGACGTGCAGACTCCACACAGACAGTGACCCAGCCGGCCCGCTGAGAGGCCGCAGGGCGTTCGCGGGCCATTTCTGTCTCTTTCTCTCTCCGCCCTCTGGGCGTCCTGCTCCACAGATTTGGTTGGGGAGGGTGGGACTCCCCGCTGATCGGGCACCCTCTGTCGTGCGGCCCTGGGTTAGGTGGGGGCAGATTCCTGTGTCCGCCTGGAGGCAGACGGCCCTGGTCGTTCGGCATCACGTCCGAGGGAAGAGAATGAAACGGGTTATTTAGAGACGCTCGGCCGGGCGCTGGATGGTCCCAGTAGGCAGGGTGTGAAGGGACAGAGGATGCGGGAGGTGTCCCAGTGAGCATGGTGTGAAGGGACAGAGGATGGGGGAGGTGTCCCAGTGGGCAGGGTTTGAAGGGACAGAGGATGGGGGAGGGGGGGTGTTTGTCATGCAGGGTTGTCTCACTTGTTGAAGCTCCGCCAACCTCGCATTGCGCGATCTCCCGGGTGGCAGATCCCCCAACAAGGTCCAGTGCCCTCTGCTCAAACGTGGTGAGGGGGTGCAGGATGGGCGAACCCCCTCCAGTCTTGTTCCGCTCACGGGTGTTGTGAGCGGTCTTGTCCTGTTGGGGGAGGGGGCATAGGTAGATCATTACACTACGGCAGGTATCAGTAGTCCTTTCAGATACTGGCACAGTTTGGGGGTCAAGTTGTAATAAGACCATTGCATCTCTCCACGGGGGCCAGAGCGCTGGGTCTGTGACTACTTTGTGAACCACCCTCAACTCACTCTGCCCCAATCCCCCTCCACCCCCCGTGCCTGGGGGGGGGGGGGGGGTGTGTGTGATTAAGTAAAGGGGGGAGAGATGGTTGTGACCCGGGGGAACCCTCTTGGCACTTACCCTGGCAGCCCTGGTGAGGTTGTACATCTTCTTCCGACATTGCTCTGCAGAGCGAGGGGTCTGCCCCACAGCACTGACGGCAGCAACCACCTCACGCCAGGCCTGGCGCACCACGCTGGCAGGGTGGCGATTCCCTCTACGCGGGCAGATGATGCCCCTCCTCTGCTCGATTGATTTCGAGCAGCGTCTCCACGTCAGCCTCCACGAATCGCGGGGCTGCTCTCCTGAGCTCCGACATCCTGGCCTACAGTTTCTGTGCTCGCCCGCGCCTTTTTAGAGCGTCGGGCGGCGTCACGTGGGCGTGTTCATGTCGTCACCGCGTTCCGGCGTCATCGCGCACGTGATTGACGTGGCCCCGTTCCTAGCCCATTTCCCGGATGTGAATACGTCGGGAAATGGGCCGTGTCGGGCCGTCGCAAAAGTCGGCCGTTTTCACGGCCGACTTCGCGATTTTCCGCGGGTGCGGAGAATCGCGCCCTTTGTGCCACAGGCGGAGTGTTTTCCAAATGGGAATTTTTTTCTTCAAAGTGTCTAAAAATTGCAATCCCAATGGTGCTGGCGGGACCGATGGGATTCAGACTGGTTTTTGTGCTCAAAGTGACACTTCTCCGATTTTTCAGAAAATTCCACCAATTGGGCTAGGTTCTCCGTCGGCAGGGTGCTCCGTTTTGCCGGCAGCCCGGGGGTTTTCCGACGGCATGGGGCTGCCGGACAATGGGAAACCCCATTTTTAAATTTTTTAATATAAATTTAGTGTACCCAATTCATTTTTTCCAATTAAGGGGCAATTTAGCGTGGCCAATCCACCTAACCTGCACATCTTTTAGTTATGGGGCGAAACCCACGCAAACACGGGGAGAATGTGCAAACTCCACACGGACAGTGACCCAGAGCCGGGATCGAACATGGGACCTCGGCGCCGTGAGACTGCAGGGCTAACCCACTGCGCCACCGTGCCGCCCACCATGGGAAACCCCATTGACCGTCTGGCCTAACCTGTAATGTGGCACGGCGGGGCAGAGAATCCAGCCCATTATATTTCTCTCTCCCAGATGCTACTGAATATTTCCAGCATCTTTTCTTTATATTTCAGATTTCCCATTTCCACAGTATTTTGTTTCTGTCATTCCCATGCCTGTATCTAAATCCTTAAATCTCTTTGATTAAGGTGATGGATATTTCTGTCCATCATTCATCAAGGTCCCAGATGCCACTTTGCTCTCACTGAACCATTTTCATGTATTTTTATTCCATCTGAAGGATGCAGGAGAAAATATAACAAACGACGTCCATTCTAACAAGATCCACCTCAGTTTGTTAATTTGATATTCTTATTCTCTAGATTTTCAGAAACATAACTAATTAAATAACTTGCCATTCCCAACGAGTAATTGCGCTCAGCATTTTAAAAATCTGCTCCATGCCATGGCTAACAAAGTCAATGCTTCGGCTTTCATCAGACTGAACCAACCTTGTTCTTTCTTTCTCAATCCTCTCCAGTGTCCCCATGGCAGAATTGACCAAATTCTGTCTGTGGAAGAGTAAGTGCTCAGTCCGACATAACATGGTAAGAAGTTTTACAACACTAGGTTAAAGTCCGACAGGTTTGTTTCAAATCATTGATTTTGGAGCATTGCTCCTTCCTCAGGTGAATGGAGAGGTAGGTTCCAGAATAATTTATACAGACAAAGTCAAAGATGCAAGACAAATACTTTGAATGCAAGCATTTATATCATAGAATTTACAGTGCAGAAGGAGGCCATCGGCCCATCGAGTCTGCACCGACTCTTGGAAAGAGCACTCTACCCAAGGTCCACGCCTCCACCCCATCCCTACAACCCAGTAACCCCACACAACGCTAAGGTCAATTTTGGACACAGAGCAATTTAGCATGGCCAATCCACTTAACCTGCACATCTTTGGTCTGTGGGAGAAAACCGGAGCACCCGGAGGAAACCCACGCACACACGGGGAGAACGTGCAGACTCCACACAGCCAGTTGACCCAGCCGGGAATCGAACCTGGGACCCTGGAGCTGTGAAGCAATTGTGCTAACTACAATGCTACTGTGCTGTCCCCTGCTACCGTGCTGCCAGGATCATCTGAACAAGGGGCCACTGCATTTAAACTGCTCCATGGCACTTACTCACATTCAAGCCGGGAGGATGGCAAGAAAACATCTTCCTCCCTCCTCCCTGCTTCATCCGTCAGCTTGATGCCATGGAGGAGAGAAGGGGGAAAAAACATCAACCTCACGATGGCGGGAGACCCTCCAGCAAGACCACGAACCCTACCTGGGACATGATCACAGTACTGGTGAGTGAATTTGTAGGTAATTAAGTCTTTACAGAGCCAGAGAGAGGGGTAATCCCAGGTTAAAGAAGTGTGAATTGCCTCAAGCCAGGACAGTTGGTAGGACATAACATGACCAACTCTCTTAACCCAGCAGCAGAACGCCTGCAATTATATCATGATGAGGGAGCTTGGCTTGTGAGTGCAACAAATGGTGTAAAAGTGGACTGGTCAGGTACATTTTCAACAAGGCCGCAGGATAACACTTGCTGAGTAATTTTAACCACACCCCATGATGCGTTGGAAAGGGGGTGGGAGGATGAGGTTAAAATTTCAGAAAATTAGACCTTGACCCTAATCTGCTTTCAACGAGCCTAATTGCAGTTTTAATGCAGACAGGTTAGGGGAGCGGTACACCTGCTGTTATCTGATAGTGTTTATACTAATACAGAAACTTAGGAAATTGACACCACAGAAGGAAGCCATTCTGCTCATTGTGTTTGGCTCAGCCAATAAAGAATTTCCATTTGGGGATGCAATGGTGTCGTGGTATTGTGAGTGCAATGGTGCAATGGTATTGTGAGTGCAATGGTGCAATGGTATTGTGAGTGCAATAGTATTGTGAGTGCAGTGGTGCAATGGTATTGTGAGTGCAATGGTGCAATGGTATTGTGAGTGTGGTGGTGCAATGGAATTGCGAGTGCAATGGTATTGTGAGTGCAGTGGTGCAATGGTATTGTGAGTGCGGTGGTGCAATGGTACTGTGAGTGCAGTGGTGCAATGGTATTGTGAGTGCAATGGTATTGTGAGTGCAGTGGTGCAATGGTATTGTGAGTGCAATGGTGCAATGGTATTGTGAGTGCAATGGTATTGTGAGTGCAGTGGTGCAATGGTATTGTGAGTGCAATGGTGCAATGTATTGTGAGTGCAATGGTATTGTGAGTGCAGTGGTGCAATGGTATTGTGAGTGCAATGGTATTGTGAGTGCAGTGGTGCAATGGTATTGTGAGTGCAGTGGTGCAATGGTATTGTGAGTGCAGTGGTATTGTGAGTGCAGTGGTGCAATGGTATTGTGAGTGCAGTGGTGCAATAGTATTGTGGGTGCAGTGGTGCAATGGTATTGTGAGTGCAATGGTATGGTGAGTGCAGTGGTGCAATGGTATTGTGAGTGCAGTGGTAGTGTGAGTGCAGTGGTGCAATGGTATTGTGAGTGCAGTGGTGCAATGGTATTGTGAGTGCAGTGGTGCAATGGTATTAGGAGTGCAGTGGTGCAATGGTATTAGGAGTGCAGTGGTGCAATGGTATTGTGAGTGCAGTGGTATTGTGAGTGCAGTGGTGCAGTGGTATTGCGAGTGCAGTGGTGCAATGGTATTAGGAGTGCAGTGGTGCAATGGTATTGTGAGTGCAGTGGTGCAATGGTATTGTGAGTGCAATGGTGCAATGGTATTGTGAGTGCAATGGTATTGTGAGTGCAGTGGTATTGTGAGTGCAGTGGTGCAATGATATTGTGAGTGCAATGGTATTGTGAGTGCAGTGGTATTGTGAGTGCAGTGGTGCAATTATATTGTGAGTGCAATGGTATTGTGAGTGCAGTGGTATTGTGAGTGCAGTGGTGCAATGATATTGTGAGTGCAATGGTATTGTGAGTGCAGTGGTGTTGTGAGTGCAATGGTGCAATGATATTGTCAGTGCAATGGCATTGTGAGTGCAGTGGTGCAATGATATTGTGAGTGCAGTGTTGACCCAGGTGGGAGAATCGCAGGAGGGCCGCTCTGGCACCCCCCGCAATTCTCCCACCCTTTCAAGGGATCACCACTCTTTTCAGCGACTTCAGAGTATTATCATTCCCAAACCTGAAACTTGTAGAACTTTCAAACTCCTTAACCTTGTTACTTTTTTTACCATTCAAAAAGTCCAGGTAACATTTTAACCAGCCAATCCCACACACAGTAGATGGGCAGCCACTGTCCAATACAGCACAATTGAAGGATTCTGCAACCAACACCCTCATTACCGGAGTAAAACTGCTTGTTAATAGGACAATGCCTTCTTCTGGTCACTATCTTTTTCTTATTCTAACTCTTACATGTCATGTGTAGCTTCAAACACTCTATTATAACGAGACAGTTGAACGCATAATGGCATTGAGAGTCACACCGAAAACATTGATTTATCATACCCTGGGCATTTCTGGGGTTCAATTTCCTATTTCCATTCTCCATGTCCCTCCGCCTATTATAGGTTTTAAATGGGTTTCTGTCCTCATAATTTACGGGTCCCGATCTCCTTCCCTAGTCTCGTAACCTGTCCTTAGCCGTACGATCTCGCCATCCTGTCAGTAGTGTATCTTCCATAGTCTGCTTTATTGCTGACTGGCCCATTTGTGACATTAGAGCCATAGGAATTGAATGTTTCCCCAGGAACTTCTTTAAGGCCTCTATCATCTGATCGAGGGCTAAATCGCTGGCTTTGAGAGCCGACCAAAGCAGGCCAGCAGCACGGTTCAATTCCCGGATCAGCCTCCCCAAACAGGCGCCGGAATGTGGCGACGAGGGGCTTTTCACAGTAACTTCATTGGAAGCCTACTTGTGACAATAAGCGATTTTCATTTTATTTATCCGCAAACTTAACTCCTGTCAAAACCAGGAGCTTATCCATATTGGACACTCTAGGACAGTCCAATACTTAAATGCCAACACAGATTGTGGAAATTCCAGGTGGTGTTTGTGCAGCCTTTTGTATAGTCTGCTAAATTCCATTATATAGTCCTCAATAGAGATATCCTCTGTTTTCCGGAATCTATCAAATTCTGACCATGCTTCATACGTACTTAATAAGTCATCCTTTTGATAAATCTTATCCATAAAACGTAATAGAATCTCCAGACCTTCTTCTGAGTCTAACTCTTCCAATTCCAGTTCTAAAAACACTTTGCTTCGGATTTTACTCTTATAAGGTAAAGAAAGAACCAATACCATAGCTTGTTTCCTCTTTCCAAAGGCAGTTACCTTAGTCCATATAACAATTTCACTTCTCCATTGGTCGCCCGATCCCCTCTCAGAAAATAATGGTGGATAGTCATATCCGGCTAACTTTATCCCAGGTTCAGCCATATGTTCTTTTTTCCTTTTCACTCACTCCTTGGTTGATGCAAAAAAAAATTTTTCCCTGGGAAAGTATCTTTCAACCCTTTATATTTACACAGCAACCAGTCTCTGCTACCACTGTCAGCCTATAGCTGCTATTGAGTAAAAAGTCAAAAGATCTACTCCTTCTCCCAACAGTGAACACGCTCAGCACCAAACTCGATCATCCCATCACATGCCCCAAAGGCCTCTTTACATATCAGTGCCAATTATTGGATCAATGAGACATCTAATTGGAATGTTTCTTAACCCATTCCTTAACACCAAAGACTGATGATCAAAGATTTATAACAAACATACTTTATTCACGAGCTGAACAGCTACCCGATGTGGTACTCTGCCTGGGCTCTCTCACGCACTTCCGTCATGACATTTCTTCAGTAATTGCATCATCACGTCATCACTCAATGTACATCTTTCCCCCTTAAGTTTGGACAACCGGACGTACTGTGATGTAGCAGTGTACACGAACATTAATTGTAGGGCATGGTCGTTGTAGTAATCCACGGGAGGCAGGAGTTCCATCACCGCACCAATATTTATTTACAATAACGATATTACAGGAGCAGCTACAAACAGTGCTGCTAGCAGTCCAGTCAACTTAAGACTGCTCACAAAGCCTACACAGGTGATTATATGGGCCCCCTCAATGAGCTGTCATTGAGGGAGCTCATACTCCAATTGTCCAACCAATAAAGCCAATTGGAGCTCATTACACCCCTCTCCCCCAAGGTCTGAGGAATTCCTGCCAGCTGGCATTCTCTGAGCTTCTTCCTGCTCCTCATGTCTGGGTCTGTCAACTCTGTGTCGTCCGCCGGGTCGTTCTCCGAAGTGGGCGGGGTGTACCTTATAGGTGCCCGTCTTTTCCTTGAGGACCTCCTTGGAAGCTGTTCTTCCTCCTCCTCGGGGAGAGGTGTCGCGGCGGCCTCGTCGAGTGTGTCCATCTCCGACTCTGATGACTGGATGACGGGGTCTGGAGAAATTGCTCGGGGCTGGGGTGTGGGTATCCTTTCCATCTGGGCTATCCCAGCTTGAGGCGGTCCTGCTTCGCCTGCCTCCAGGTGTGGTTCCGCTGCCCTTATTTGGTCTAGGTGTTTCTTCAGCACCTTCCCTCCTATTGAAACCTCATAGGATATGGGCCCTGTTTGGGACTCTACCGTGCCTTTGACCCACGTTGGCCCATTCCCATAATTCTTGACCCAAACCGGTCCCCACACCTAGAAATGTCTCTGCTGCCGACTATTATCATGCCCCCTGCGTTGGGCCTCCTGATGTTTCTCCACTTTCCCCGTTAAATTTGGGAAAAGGAGACAGCCTCGTTCGCAGCCGCCTTCCCATTCAGAGTTCAGCTGGCGGTATGCCCGTTGTGGAATGCGGTGTGGCCCTGTAATCAAACAGCCAGCGGAAGAGCTTTGTGTCTATTGACGCTGCCGGCTACTTCTTGATTCCCGCTTTAAGTGTCTGGACCGCTCTCTCTGCCAGGCCGTTGGTCGCTTGTTCACCCGTGGGGGTAATCCTAATGGGTTCTGCTTTCTTCGTTGTAATATTATATCATTGTTCCCCTTCGGAGGAGGATGGGGCGTCTAGGTTGTGTACTTCCCTGCGTCCCCACCTGCTATTCCTCTTTTGCCACATCCTTCTAGGGTTTCTGTCGTTGTTACCCCACTCTGTCTGGTGCCAGAAACGGTCCTTTTCTGTTGGGGGAGCCTCAGCCGGTACTACCCTCTGTCTCCAGTTAGTCCTGGCAGACTTGGGGGCAGTTCTGGGGTTTTCCTTTTTCCCTCTATTCCTCAGGTTTTTCCTGAGAGCGGCTATCTGGTAGCAGGACCCGTTGTGGTAGTCCCTCTCACAGGTATCTACCTCAATTGGCGTGCCCTGTAGTTCCTGCGCCCCACTTGCTGCCTTTTCTAGGGACAGTGCGAGCTGTAACGCCTGCCTGCAGTCCAGCTCCATTTCCGCCAACAGGCGTTTCTGTATTGTGAGGTTGTTTATACCACACACTAACCGGTCCCGAAGCATTTCATTTAGCGTCGGGCTGAACTCACATTTTTCCGCCAGCCTTCTCAGGCGGGTCAAGAAATTCGTGACTGACTCCCTGTCTTCCCGCTTCGCTGTGTAGAATCTGTACCTACGCAAAATGAGGGGTGTTTTTGGGTCGTAGTGCTCTTTCACCAATTCCGTTACTTCTTGGAAAGTTTTCGTGTCCGGCGCATCGGGATAAGGCAGACTACGTATAATGGCGAAAGCGGAGGGTCCGCACGCCGACAGCAGGATAAGCCGTCTCCTTTCGTCCGTCAGTATGTCATTTGCCCAGAAGAAGTAACATATTCTCTCCACATACTGGGACCAGTCCTCAATAGCCGGGTCGAATGCCTCTAACCTTCCCAAAAAACGGCATTTTTAAAATGGCAAGGCTTACTCTCCGAGTGCGGAGTTTACATCGTCGCCACTGTAGTAATCCACGGGAGGCAGGAGTTCCGTCACCACACGAATATTTATTGACAATAACGATATTACAGGAGAATATACAAACAGTGCTGCTAGCAGTCCAGTCAACTTAAGACTGGCTCACAAAGCCTACACAGGTGATTATATGGGCCCCCTCAATGTGCTATCATTGAGGAAGCTCATACTCCAATTGGCCAACCAATAAAGCCAATTGGAGTTCATTACAGTCGTGTACCACCGTTAACTTGTGCTGGCCACACGTGGTCTGGAACCTGACCGTTTGACCAGGTGTCAGAGGAACACGTCTGTGAGCATTATGGTCATGGTATATTTCCCCTCGTAATCAGCATTCTATGAGAACACTCACATGGGTTTTGAATTTTACCTGCAAAAAGGCCTTGGCAGTAGGAATTGTTGTCCTGGTGTGCCTGGTCGCTTGTGCTGACGAGGGCTGACCCTGTTGTGGCATGTTTTGCAGGCTGAGGAGTGTAGCATAAGTAATCTGGGTGATCCCAAAGGCACACCTCTCTAGAAAATGCTTAGCTGACCAGACCGCCCATTCCCTCAAGCCACTGGACCGTGGGAACATTAAGTGCTCATGATATGCTCAAAGTCTCATGTGTCAACAGTTTCTAAGTTCAGTGGAGACAAATTAGCGAGTGTTGTCTGTCATGAGTCTCTGGGGGATGCCATGTGTGCAAAGTGTCTCTTGTGCTTGATGATGACTGTGTTACTCATCATGTTTGGTGGGTAGTCAAGTTCAAACCACACAGAATACAAGTCGATTATTTCATCTGCTGTGAACGTCCAAGAGGTCCGGGACCTCATATAGGTGCACCAGTTATTTTATTTGATGCGACTTGAGTGCATTGCATGCAGCACATCTTGAAACATCCATCTCCATGTCGGCACGCATGCAAAGCCAGCTATGAGCAGCACGGTGGCACAGTGGTTAACACTGCTGCCTCATGTGGGTTTCCTCCGGGTGCTCCGGTTTCCTCCCATAGTCCAAAGATGTGCAGGTTAGGTTGATTGGCCATGATCAATTGCCCTTAGTGTACAAAATTGCCCTTAGTGTTGGGTGGAGTGACTGGGTTATGGGGATAGGGTGGAGGTGTTGACCTTGGGTAGGGTGCTCTTTCCAAGAGCCGGTGCAGACTCGATGGGCCGAATGGCCTCCTTCTGCACTGTAAATTCTATAAATTCTACAAAATTCTCACAGCTCCAGGGTCGCAGGTTCAATTCCGGCCTTGGGTGACTGTCTGTGGAGTTTGCACATTCTCCTCGTGACTGCGTGGGTTTCTTCCGGGTGCTCCGATTTCCTCCCACAGTCCAAAGATGTGTAGATTAGGTGGATTAGCCATGATACATTACCCATTAGTGTCCAAAAGGTTAGGTTATGATTCTTTGATCTGAAGGGGTTCCAGTGAGGATGAAGAGCCCAATTGTGCCTGGCGTCGCCTATGAGGTGGCGGAGAATTTCCCAGCAGAGTTTGAAAACAGGCTGCCGTGTTTCATGAATCTGGAGACCAGGCAGCTCAAATTTACTCGAGCACATTTAATCCTGTCTCCGAGGCCTAGGTTTGGGTTGGCCTTGCAGCCTCTGGGTCTGGGCACTTTTGTTCCTGTTGTCGATTGAGAGAAGTTGAGGTCACCTAAACCAGCCAGACTGTTCCTCCCCTGCTGGAGCCTTGGTAGTTGACCCCTGGATCTGTTCAAGTCAACAAGTTGGAAGGTTACAAGCATTGAAACCCTTGGACGATCCTGAAGGGTGCGCTCCGTTTCAGACCCTGCTTTATCCTAGATCTCTACTTTCATTATGCACCAGTGGAGTGGTCTTTATGCTGATGATGTCTCGTTCCTCAATTGTCATCCAGGACATACTCCTTGATAATCATGTTGTTGTCAGTTAATGTTGTCAATTTATCTGTTTGCAGGGAAGTTAATATTCTGGGTGGGATATCCTGATTTAATAAGGTTTTATCACGTTAAGCTGGATGTTGATTTGAGGATTCGTGCAAAATTTCTTTGTCCCAATGTATTATTTGGGGGAGGATGAACAGAGCCAGAGCCAAGGGACGGTTGGAAGGTGTGGCTGGTAAGGTTAGTTCTGTTGTCGCTAATCATAGAATCTCTACAGTGCACATCAAGATTGCACCAACCCTCCGAAAGAGCACCCTACCCAGGCCCATAGCCGCACCCTATCCCTGTAAACCCACCCAACCTTTGGACACCAAAGAGCAATTTATCATGGCCAATCCACCTAACCCGCAGATCTTTGGATTGTGGGAGGAAGTGATCCAGTGATCTGTTTTGTCCTTTAATCTGGAGTTGGGAGATGGCATTATGGACGTTCGGACTCTTGCTCTTGGTTTTGCTTCTTGTTCTATTTTTACTTCTTCTATGGGAGATCCTAGGCTGAGCATTAAGGTGTGGTTGTGCCCAGTCCTCCCTTTGTCTTTGTTTTTGTTACTTTGCCATCTTGAAGGTGTAGATGGCTGCCTATTCCAGCCTGGATCTGGAGAAGAGTTTAAACTGCGCTGTAAGAGTTATTCTCCGCACTGTCTGTGCGGAGTCTGCACGTTCTCACCGTGTGTGCGTGGGTTTCCTCTGGGTGCTCTGGATTCCTCCCACAGTCCAAAGATGTGCAGGTTAGGTGGATTGGCCATGCTAAATCGCCCTCAGTGTCCAAAATTGCCCTTAGTGTTGGGTGGGGTTACTGGGTTATGGGGACAGGGTGGAGATGTGGGCTTGGGTAGGGTGCTCTTTCAAAGAGCCGGTGCAGACTCGATGGGCTGAATGGCCTCCTTCTGCACTGTAGATGCTATGATTCTAATTCTATTCCATTTCCCTTAGCACTGGGGTTCTTGGGGTATTGTTTTCTTCTTCTGTCATTTTGTTTTGTAGTTGTGGGGGAGATGTGGGTCGACAATGTTGCCTGTATCCTGTTTGGGTGCAGACAGGTCATTTATCCGTACAAGATACATGCTGGGGATTCTTCTTCCTGTTGTGTTTGTTCCCAATGATGCAATAACTATAGTTTTGTGCTGTATCTGCTGTACATTGATCCCTATAGTTATCTTTCAGTTTTGGTTTGTTTGATGCAATTTATTTGTAAAAAAAACTGTAAATCCCAATAAATAGACATTAACATTTTTCTTTATCAAGGTACAACCCGATACCTTTTTTGACTTATCCGATGGCCCGGCATCATAATATGTACGCCACAGCTTTTCAAACTTGGCCCAGTTGTCCGCAATATTTTCATCAAATAAGAGTGGGTCAATGTGGCGATGTCCTTGTGCCATACTGCCAACTCCTGACACCTTGTAGATGTGGTGGGTTCCCAAAGACTGATGATGAAGGACTTGCGATGAACATTACTTTATTCACTCAACTGAGCATTTACTAAATGCTTGTACATTGCCCCTGCTCCGGAGAGAACTCCCCGCACTTCTGTCATAGAATATAGAACATAGAACAGTACAGCACAGAACAGGCCCTTCAGCCCTCGATGTTGTGCCGAGCAATGATCATCCTACTCAAACCCACGGATCCAACCTATACCCGTAACCCAACCCCCCCTTTAACCTTACTTTTTAGGACACTACGGGCAATTTAGCATGGCCAATCCACCTAACCCACACATCTTTGGACTGTGGGAGGAAACCGGAGCACCCGGAGGAAACCCACGCACACATGGGGAGGACATGCAGACTCCGCACAGACAGTGACCCAGCAGGGAATCGAACCTGGGACCCTGGAGCTGTGAAGCATTTATGCTAACCACCATGCTACCGTGCTGCCCAGAACTCCCCGCACTTCTGTCATGTGACCTTTTAAGTAACCACGCCACTATGTCATCACAGAACCACTCAGTCTGCAATCACCATAATTTTGACAGCAAATTCAAGCCCAATATGTTTCTATTTTTCTCCCTTTTCACAACAATGCGACCATGAGCACCAGTAAGGCTAACATTTGTCTACGCGCAAAACCACCTTATTTATTTCTGTAGCTGACAAACATCCCCTTTATAAAACACAATGGGCTGGATTCTCTATCAGCGGGATCCTCCTCTTCGCCAACAGCGCACTCATGCCCACGGATTCTCCGACGGTGTGGGGGTGCCCACAATGGGAAACCCCATTTGCCAGCTGCCGGGATGGAGGGTCTCGCTGCCAGAAAATGGGTGCGGCAGGATGGAGAATCCCGACCAATAGCCCCAGTTAGACTATAAAACCTGGCAAAGGATACCACCATCACATATGCAAACAACTTTAATATCTCATATACATTCCAAATTCAAAAATACTGTCGCTTCTGGTGCTTCTCACTTCAATTGTCTGAATTTATGGCTTTTCTAAAAAAAATAACTATTTTTTTTCTTTCCAATAGCAACAACAGATTGGAAGATTTTAGTGCAGACTATGTACAGAAATGAATATGGCACGTCCATAGTTTATCTCTGTCGAACCAGGAAGCAATTCTGTTACCTTTGATTTTGACATTGACTCGTTAGAAACTGTATTTACTGCAGAACTAAGAGGATGATCACAGACTGCAACAAATAATGATCTGCTTCCAGAGAATCTTCAATTACTTCCCAAAATCAGCCAAGTAAGACATAAAAAGAAGCCATCTCAATCACAGATATAGAAACCATTTCTCGTCCATAATGAAACCGAAAATGACAGTCTCTTTAGTACATGATTTCATGCATTCGAAAAAAAAACAAAGGTTATATCAAGTGTATTTTCACTGACTACATAAAACTCTCATTTTTTTCTTCCATTTTTATATGAAGACAGATTTAGGCTTTGAGCCAAGCTCAAATATCTAGGGAATAATGATCACAGTTTAGTAAGATTTAAGATAATGACTGCGAGAGAATTGATACTGCGAAGATCAAAGTGATATATTGGTGAAAAGCCAACTATGAGAGAACGAGGAAGGAAGATAAATTAGAAAGAAAATATTGAAAATGAGTTAAAACATCAGTGGGTAGTATTTATAGACTAAGATCACTAGAGTTCAGTGGGAATATAAAAAGGAAGGCTAAAAATGTTTGATGCCGTGCATAAATAAAAGGTAGAGCGTGAAAAATTAACGGATAAAAGAAATATAAAATAATGCATAGAGAACCATGTCTGGGCTGTACAGAAAACAAAGAAAGTTTGGAAGTTTGAATGTGAGGACTCCGTGGATGAAATGTTCCTGCCCCGTCATGATCTCCACACCCCTATCCAGGAGCAGAAAATGCGGCAAGCCATTCAAAGGGCCATTGAGTTCAGCGGGTCAGGAAGATCCCACCGATAGGAGGAGCTGTAATATTCCATCCCGTGTCCTAAACAATGACCTACAACCCACAGCAAAATGGCCAGTCAGCTGCACAAGCTTGGTTTTGACCTTGTTGATCTACTGAAAATCAGATTAGCTAATACAGGCTCTATTCTATTCAATTTGCATCTTCTATTGATATGGAAAGTGTGTGGAATACTGCCATAAGTATGGAGCAAGCTTTAGAGTGGGCAATTGACTTAATTGAGCCACCAATAACAACCTCAAAGTATCTCACCTCCCTGGGCTTATCATCAATAGAGACACAGTCAACATCATCAGCGCAATCTAATGGAAATGTTTCCATGTACGTCTTTTGTGGTGGGTTTGGCGAGACGTCGCAATGTGAAGCCCGCCCTTTGTGGGCGGGAGTATGTTTTGGCAAAAACATTTCAGAGCAATACAACTTGTCTCCCTCTAATATGAAGTTCCTAGAGGTAACCATGGTTTTGGGATCTATCTCCTTCACCTTGGAAATCTCGGATGAGTGCCGTTCTGTGCTGGTCTCCACAAATGGGGACCAGATGGAACAGCACTCGTGGGGGTCTCACTGGGGATTAGAGGCCTCCAGGTGCTTTCCTTCTGCACAGGGTGGCACCGTAGCACTGCTAGTACCACCTGGAAGCACTCTCATTGCCAGCCTGGTATCTTGACACTGCCACCTGGGTGCCAGCTGGCATTTTACACGTGGCGGTGATTGGGTGGGGGGGTGCACTGCCTGTGTTTGGGGGGTGTAGGTGAGCCCCGGGGACCCCCTTATAGTGAGTTGAGGGTTGGGGGGGATTGTGGGTCACATTGGGAGCTCGAGAGAATGGGACGCCATTTACAAATGGTGTCATGATCTATTGCTGCACTGAGGAGTTCCAGCGAGCAGAGCTTCTCAGTGCAGAAAACAGGGCTGAGTCAGGCCTCGTTGCACATTCCCCACTAAGCCCCCATGACTAACTGAATGGCATTAGATAGAGGGGTGTATCTCGGTGCTGTGAGTGCTGGTAAACACATGACTAAAAGTTCTCGCTATAGGACCCTGTTCCCATTTGGTTAGATCAGACCTTGATCATTTTTTCTATCTCTGGGGAGCTGAACTCACTGGCCAGACCGGCTCCTCACAGATGCTGCCACCATTTTGAAAGGGTGTCCCAATCTCGAAGTGAGCTTGTGGGGCCCCAAACCCCACCCACGGGTAATGTCACCACCACACATATGGGCCCCACCATCCCCTAATTGAGGACACCGCTCAATGGGGTCGCTGAAGGCGCATGTTTCTAGACCTTCCCATGCCCCCTTTCAGGCCCCCCCCCACCTTCCAGGACCCGTACCCTTCACCCCCAACCTTCCGGAGGTTCCTTCATACCTGCCCTTCACCCCCCTTCATAACCCCCTCGACTCTCCTTTCCTAGCCGTGGCTCCCCTCAGGCCCTGACCTTTGGCAGTGTAATCTGGCATCCAGTACCCTGGCACTAGCACTGACAGTATCACCAGGCACCTTTACGATTTCAAATCTTAAGTGTTTCTTGATTTGTTTGTTCGAGACTTTAAAATGGCATGATCCTATTGAAGAGAGCAGGTTGCCATATATTCCATAGTCTGCAAGCTGCTGGAAGTATCTCAGGTTCTTCTTGAATCTTACTGAGATTCGGTCTTGACAGTGGATTTGCTGAAGCTCCTTTGTCAAGTTTAAACAAAATAGGGCAGTTGTTACCTTAAACGACTGAATTACATTTGTTCTTGGTGTTTACTGAATTGAATTGCTGAGGATCGCTTGACATTTCTTTTGTTTCCTCACATTCTTCTATAACGAAAAATGTATTTTCGAGTGAAAAATTGTCAGTGCCTGACGAAAAGTTATCTTTGGTTTCTTTCTCTGTTGAATCTACACTCCAAGCGTTGAAGTTCCTATATTTTTGTTTAGGAGGTTGAAAATTGAGAGAAGATCTGCACTGCAAAGCATAATAATTAAATTTGCCACATCATTGTTTTCCATGTGCTGGACATTTCCTCTTTAAATGGGCGGTTCCACATCTATAACACCTCATGACGTCGGCATTTTGATGTATGAGACACTTCCGCACATGCGCAGCCAGGTTCTCTCCCGTCTCGCATTTTCTGATGAAGTGTGCAGGTGCAGGGTTCGAGTGCGCATGCGCAAGGTGGCTGCCATCCAAAACGTGCTTCTTCATTGATTGCGACACCATTTTTACACACTTAACCTCATGGTGGATCTTCGCGCCTTTTTCATGGGTATAATATTCTTGATACTGATTCTTGCTCTGCTCATGTGCTAGGCATTTTTCAATTGTTAATTCTAATGTTAGGTCTTGCTGTCTTAAAAGCCTTTCTCTTAGATGTTCCTCATTTATGCCATGTACAATTTGATCACGGTTTAATGAGTCATGCAGTGCTGCAAAGTTGCAAGATTGAGCTTGAAGTCTTAAGTCAGTCAAAAAGCTAGTAAATGATTCCCCTGTTTTCGGAAATCTCTTGTTGAATATGAAACGTTCAAATGTTTCATTCGGTTGCATCTTGTAGTGGTTATCAAATGTACTTAATATTATTTCAAATTTAGTTTTGGCCTGACCAGCAGAATATTAGAAGGAATTATGGGCGCGATTCTCCGGACTCACGACGGTTCGGAGAATAGCGGGCGTCGGAAATTTTTACATCGACGCTGTTCCGACGCCCTCCCGCTATTCTCCGAACCCCGCAAAATGTCGGAGTTGCCATTCCTGACAAACGCCTCCTTCCCGCCCCTGACACGACCAGAATCGCCACTGATAGCCCCCCCGCTATTCACCGGCCCGGATGGGCCGAAGACCCGACGTCATGGCGCCCTGTTTGCACGTCGTGAAACACACCTGCTTTTTAAATTCGTCAACCAGTCGGCCTGGCTGACGACAGCTTGGAGGAGGTCAGGGCACCACTCTGCGCACCGCTCAGCGCACCGCTCAGCGCACCGCTCAGCGCATCGCTCAGCGCACCGCTCAGCGCACCACTCTGCGCACCGCTCAGCGCACCACTCGAGTCTGGCCACAACGGGGAAGGCATCCCTGAGAACGGGAGGGGGTCCAGAGCGGGGGGAGTGGGGGCGACAGGGGAGGCAGTGGGGGAGATGGAGGGGGCAGTGGAGGCGACGGGGGAGGCAGTGGGGGCGACGGGGGAGGCAGTGGGGGGCGACGGGGGAGGCAGTGGGGTGCGACGGGGGAGGCAGTGGGGGGCGACGGGGGAGGCAGTGGGGGGCGACGGGGGAGGCAGTGGGGTGCGACGGGGGAGGCAGTGGGGGGCGACGGGGGAGGCAGTGGAGAGCGACGGGGAGGCAGTGGGGGGCGACGGGGGAGGCAGTGGGGGAGACGGGGGAGGCAGTGGGGGGAGACGGGGGAGGCAGTGGGGGGAGACGGGGAGGCAGTGGGGGGGCGACGGGGAGGCAGTGGGGGAGACGGGGGAGGCAGTGGGGGAGACGGGGGAGGCAGTGGGGGGAGACGGGGAGGCAGTGGGGGGTGACGGGGGAGGCAGTGGGGGGAGACGGGGAGGCAGTGGGGGGCGATGGGGGAGGCAGTGGGGGAGACGGGGAGGCAGTGGGGGGCGACGGGGGAGGCAGTGGGGGAGACGGGGGAGGCAGTGGGGGGCGACGGAGGGGGGGGGGGTTAGGTAGAGAGTGAGCCGTCCAACCCCGTAACAATATGTCTGCCACCATGCCATGGTGTGCCGGTCACGAGGACACGGCCGCTGGTTGCCCTGTGGCTTCCGGACACAGGCCACTGACGCACCCGTGAGGAGGCCATAGTTTACTGGCCGTTGGATGCAGAAAGTGACCAGGGGTTAGGCTGCCCGCGTGTCAGCAGCGCGACCAGGCCACCGGGACACACTGGTATCCCATGGCTGGCGGCTGCCGAGGTGTCGACTAACCTCCGTCTAACATGTCCCGTTTCTCTGCCCCCCACCACCCTTCTGTAGGTTAGCACGATGTATGGGAACAGACCGGCTATGTTCTGCGCAGTGGTTGGGGCCGCTCTACTGGATTTGGAGATGCAGCAGCATCCACACCCACAGCCCGCAGTGGCTGCAGGGCCAGCTGCAGCAGCAGAGGGAAGGGCCGAGGAGTTGCCAGTCGTCGAGCAGCATGGGGGGGAGGAGGAGGAGGAAGAGGAAGAGGAGAGAGTGAGGGTGCAGCCACGGCGCCAGAGGCGACGACCAAAGCCGAGGGTGTACCGTGTCCGGGTCTCTTTCCTAACAATGACGGACATCACCTGCAGGAGGAGACTCCGGTTGAGTAGGCAGACGGTGATACATATCTGCCAACTCCTGTCGCACCTCGCCCCACGTGGAACGGGGGGAGGACACACGATCTCGGTTGCCATCAAGGTGACGGTCGCTCTGAACTTCTATGCTGCCGGCTCCTTCCAGTCTCCGAGCGGGGACGTCTCTGGGATCTCCCAGTCATCGGTGCACAGGTGCATCCGGAATGTGACCGATGCCCTCTATGCCATCGCGGACCGCTACATCACCTTTCCCGAGGACCAAGCAAGTCAAGACTCACGAGCTCGTGGATTTGCCAGTGTGGCCGGGATACCGAGGGTTCAGGGGTCAATCGACTGTGTTCACGTCCCCATGCGCCCGCCTGCAGGGGACAAGGAAGTGTTCACAAACAGAAGGGGGACATACTCCATTAATGTCCAGGTGGTATGCGACCCCCACATGAGGATCATGAACGTCTGTGCAAGGTTCCCAGGGAGTGTGCATGATTCCTACATACTGGCGCAGTCGTTCATACCTGCGATGTTTGAGGGACGTCCCCCCTTGCTGAGGGGCTGGTTGCTAGGCGACAGGGGTTACCCGCTGAGGTCTTGGCTGATGACGCCTATACGGAGGCCTCAGACAAATGCGGAAACACGATACAACGAGGCCCATGCAGCAACCAGGGGTGTGGTGGAGCGCTGCCTTGGCCTCCTGAAGATGATATTCAGGTGCCTGGACCGCTCCGGAGGGGCCCTGCAGTACCAGGCCGACAGGGTCGCTCGCATTGTAGTGGTCTGCTGTGCGCTGCACAACATCGTGATGCAGAGGGGAGATGACCTGCTGCAGGAGGCGGAGGGAGAAGCTAGTGGCAGTGGTGCCAGCACAGAGGAGGAGGAGGAGGCGAGGGAGGAGGAGGAGGCTGGCGGAGTGGCGGGCGCAGAACGCAGACACGACCCAGGTGCTGGTGATGTTCAGGAGGCGGCACGAGGGATCTGGCAAGGACGGCGGGCACGCGACGCCCTGGTGGCAGCACGGTTCACGCATTGCATGTGACGTCCCCGATGAACACCAAACCACCACCTGCATCGCTAGTCATGCAGAGGGTCACCACACAACTGCCACCACCACAATCCCCCCCCCCCCCCCCCCCCGTCTCAGTGTACACTGCTCCACTTCGACATCACGCTTATCACTGGGTCCAGACGGTATGGCACAACATTGATGGCTGTGTCAGCGGGTGTGATCAGTGCCATGTGGAATGATGACAGCCCGCTCTGCGAAGAGCTGTGAGCTCAGAATCGTTAGAGAGAGTCTGACCCATGGCAATAGCTGAACCATCCACCTTGGTGGCCGCTGAGTTCGTCACTGACACTCCATCACGTGCCCGCGTGGGCTAGCTGTGGGAGGGGGTAGGGGCAGGGACTGCACACCCAGCACCGAGGTTTCACCACCCGTCAACCCCAGCGACACTCGGACACCATCACGATTCCTGTGGCTGTGGAACAATCACACGGTATTACAAGTAAGGTGGAACAGTGCGTTTAATATTAACAATTATTTACAGGTGCCCTAGCCCCTACAACTAAACTGTGCCCTTCACCCGTGCCAACTTACTCAGTGTCTATCTTAGTTGCCTTACGGGCCCTACCACTACGTCTAAGTGACTCCCCAGATTATACAGCAGGAGTGGAGGAGGATTGCTGCGAATCGCCCCCCTCGACTCGTTTCTCCTTGGCTAAGCGTTTCCTGGGGCGACCCGGCCTTGATGGGCCAGGCTGCTCTGCGGGCGTCTCGGGTGACATTGTGCCACCCTGCTCTACCTGCTGCCCACCCGATGCACCAGGGATGGGATGGGGGGAGGCCGGGAATTCCGGGACGTCCCGTGATGGCCTTAATGGGACGGACCCCGAAACCTCCTCCTCCCCGGTGGCCCCCAGGCCTCACTTTGGGACAGATGTGCGAGCGGGGAGGTGCCCCGTCGCACCACCGACACCTGGCCCTGCCAGTCCTGGAGGCCTGCAACGGTATCCACCAGGATCCGAAGGTTTGCAGAGACGGAGTCCAGGGAGTTAGACATTCCCACCAGGGACTGTGCGACCTCAACCTGTGTGTGCACGACGCCATCCAGCACATGTGTCAGGCGGTTGATGGTCTCCGCGACCGACTGCTGGGACTGTGCTATCGACTGCTGGGACTGTGCCATGGCGTGCTGCGACTGGGCCATGACCTGCTGAGACTCGGCCATGGCCCGCAGCGGCAATGTTGTTTTGGCTCTGGCACATTGCTGCCTGTGAGAGGGCAACCCTGTCCAGGGCCGAGGATGACGCGTGCACATTAACCCCAACGTCTTGCATAACCTGACCCATTGCCTCCACCGCGGATGCCACCCGTGCGGTGTCGGACTGGGTCTCTGCCATGAGCGGCACCACTCCCTGCTCTTGGACGCGGTTCGACTCCTCTAACAGCGTCTGCAGAGCCAGGAAGGCAGCCCTCCTCCCGTCATTGTTTCCCTGGGTTTCCTGAGGCATCGGCTGTGCGGGTGGGTTGATAAACTCCAGGAACTCAGAAAACGTCTGGGAGCCAGCTGCATCCTGGGCCTGGTCTGTTCTCCGCGAGTCCGGGCCCTCTGTTGCTCCGACCTCCACCTGCTGTACCTGCTCAGCTGTGATGTGCCAACCAGACTGTGCCCCAGGAGACTCATCACTAAATAGGCCCGCCGGGGCGTGCGTCTCTTGGATGATGGATGTGGTGGGAGAAAGCAGTGCCGCAAGCCCGACGCTCTCAATGTTTAGGGCCTCCTCCAGGGTGTGGGGCTGCTCAGCGTCAGGAGGGTTGTCCCTGGCCATTTCTGGTGGTTGTGGACTTTGAACCCTCTGTACGTCCTGGTCCGCAGATTGGGTTGGGGCGGATGGGGCTGCCCGCTGATCGGGCACCCTCTGTTGTGAGGCCCCGGGTGAGGTGGCAGCAGATTCCTGTCTCCGTCTGGAGGCAGACGGCCCTGGTCGTTCGGCATCACGTCCTAGGGAAGAGAATGAGACGGGTTATTTAGATTTGCTCGGCAGGCCGCTGGACGGTCCCAGTGGGCAGGGTGTGTGAAGGGACAGAGGATGGGGAGGTGTCCCAGTGGGCAGGGTGTGTGAAGGGACAGAGGATGGGGGAGGTGTCCCAGTGGGCAGGGTGTGTGAAGGGACAGGATGGGGGAGGTGTCCCAGTGGGCAGGGTGTGTGAAGGGACAGAGGATGGGGGAGGTGTCCCAGTGGGCAGGGTGTGTGAAGGGACAGAGGATGGGGGAGGTGTCCCAGTGGGCAGGGTGTGTGAAGGGACAGAGGATGGGGGAGGGGTGAGTGTTTGTCAGGGAGGGTTGTCTCACTTGCTGCAGTTCCGCCAACCTCGCATAGCGCGATATCGCGGGTGGCAGACCCCCCAACAAGGTCCAGGGCCCTCTGTTCAAAGGTGCTGAGGGGGTGCAGGTTGGGCGAACCCCCTCCAGTCTTGTGCTGCTCACGGTGGTTGTGAGCGGCCTTGGCCTGTTGGGGGAGGGAACATAGGTAGATCATTACAAAACGGAAGGTATCAGCAGTCCGTTCAGATACTGGCACAGTTTGGGGGGGTCAAGTTGTCATAAGACGATTGCATCTCTCCTCGGGGCCAGAGCGCTGGGTCTGCGACAACTTTGTGAACCATCCTCAAATAACTCTGCCCCAATCCCCCTCCCCCCCCTTCCCATGCCGGAGTGGGGGGGGGGGGGCTTAAGTTAAGGGGGAGGGATGGTTGTGACTAGGGGGCACCCTCATGGCACTTACCCTGGCAGACCTGGTGAGGTCGTGTAGCTTCTTCCTACATTGCTCAGCTGAGCAAGGGGTCTTCCCCACAGCACTGACGGCAGCAGCCACGTCATGCCAGGCCTGGCGTACCGCGCTGGCAGGTTGGCGATGCCCTCTCCGCGGGTGGATGATGCCCCTCCTCTGCTCCACGGCATCGAGCAGCGCCTCGACGTCCGCATCAACAAAGTGAGGAGCAGCTCTCCTCGGCTCCGACATCCTGCCCGACAGATTCTGTGGTCGCCCGCGCCTTTTTACGGCGTCGGGCGGCGTCACATGGGCGTGATCGTGTCGTCGCCGCGTTCCGTCGTCATCACACACGTAACGTAATTGACGCGGCCGCGCTACTAGCCCATTTCCCGGAAGTGAATCCGTCGGGAAATGAAGCCTTCGCGACCGTCGTAAAACGCTCCCGATTTTTACGACGGTTTTACGATTTTCCGCGGGTGCGGAGAATTTCGCCCTATATATTTCGATTGCATGCTGTCCTGCCATTTATAGAAGCAATGCAAACTTTCTAGCATTAGTTGCGGTAGTTAAATCAGTAGCTTCTAAGTATATTTGAAACTATTGTTTGAACAATGTCTAATTAGAGTTTAAATTACCAGTAGTCTTGAAGTGATGTGTTGCTTGTGCGTGGTCAATCGAGGCGTTTCTTTTCAAAGGATCTGTTTGCTACACCGCCTCCCCAGTTGAATAGCTGCTACTAAGTTCTTCTTTTTCTAATATTTCTTAATTTATCTAGCCAGTTTTTTTCGAAGCCAAATCATGGTACCATGTTATATTATATGATTGTAATACGTTGTTACTCTTTTGCATATTTCCAGAATGGTCTGATTCAGTAAAACTATCAGTCTTCAAATTAGGCAAATAACATTTATTGAATAACAAAGATAAATATCTATGAGTTTGTTTACTCTATTACAACTATAACTAATGATTAAGTAAATATGAAGAAGTATAAATTGAGGTGTTGGGCAGGCTGGGTTGATGTGGACTGCACTTGATGCATTGTAGTGAGAGACAGACTTCCAACATGATTTTATTTAACGTCTGAACTATTATACATGTTCAACTGTGTGTTGACACT